>NW_028187615.1:0-419000 GCF_964204655.1 Triturus cristatus
ACAAGGTGGTCACTAGAACTAGTGAACAGCATATACCAGGCCAACTTCTCACACACACATAACCACAACCAAACCCAACCACACCCACAACCACACACACATACACAACCACACACACTACCACAACCACACACAGAACCAAACACACAACCACAAGCACACACCCAACCACACACAACCACAACCACACACAACCACAACCACACACACACAACCACACACAACCACACACACACACATATAACCACATACACACACAACCACAAACACAATCACACACAACCACACATACAACCAAAACCACACACAACCACACACACAACTATGCACACACAAACACACACAACCATACACACACACACACACATACCTGACCACACACACAACCACACACACAACCACAACCACACACACAGCCACACACACAGCCACACACATAGCCACACACACAACCACACATACAACCACACACACACAACCACACACACAACCATACACACACAACCACACACACAACCACACACACACACAATCACACACAACCACACACACACAAACACACCCAACCACACCTACAACCACACATAACCACAACCAAACCCAACCATACCCACAACCACACACACACAAACCACAAGCACACACACAACCACACACACACAACACCAACCAAATACACACACAATCATACCCAACCACACACACAACCACACACACACAACCACACACAACCACACACACACAACCACACACACAACCACACACACACAACCACAAACACACAACCACACACACAACCACACACACACACAACCACACAGAACCACAATAACACACACAACCACACATACAACCACAGCCACACACAACCACACATAATCATAACCACACACAACCACACACACACAATACCACAACCACACACACACACAACCACACACTCACATACACAACCACAACCACACACACAACCACACCCACACCCAACCACACACAACCATACACACAACCACACACAACCACACACATAACCACACACACACAACCACACACACAACCACACACACAACCACACACACAACCACACACAACCATACACACACAACCAACCACACACACAACCACACACTTAACCACCCACACAACCACCCACAACCATACACAACCACACACACAACCACACACAACCATACACACACAACCAACCACACACACAATCACACACACAACCACACACACAACCACCCACAACCACCCACACACACAACCACACACATACAACCACACACACACAACCACAAACACACAATCACACACAACCACACATACAATCAAAACCACACACACAACCACAAACACAACCATGCACACACAACCATACACAAATACACACACAACACACACATACAAACACACACACACAACCACACACTACCACACACACAACCACACACAGAACCAAACACACAACCAAAAGCACACACACAACCACAAACATACAACCACACACAACCACACATACAACCAAAACCACACACAACCATGCACACACAACCACACACAAATACCCACACACACACACAAACACACCCAACCACAACCACACACACAACCACACACACACAACCACACAGAACCACAACAACACACACACACAACCACACACACACACAACCACACAGAACCACAACCACACACACACAACCACACACACACAACCACACACAACCACACACACGACCACAAACACACAATCACACACAACCACACATACAACCAAAACCACACACACAACCATCCATACACAACCACACACAACCATATACACAACCACACACAAAACACACACACAACCACATACACAACCAAACACACCCAACCACAACCACACACACAACCACACACACACAACCACACAGAACCACAATCACACACACAACCACACACACACAACCACACACACACAACCACAACCACATACACACACAACCACACACACACCCAACCACACACAACAATACACACAACCATACACAACCACACACAACCACACACAACCACACACAACCACACACATAACCACACACACACAACCACACACACAGCCACACACACAACCACACACACAACCACACACAACCATACACACACAACCAACCACACACACAACCACATACACAACGACCCACAACCACACACAACCACACACACAACCACACACACAACCATACACACAACCAACCACACACACAACCACACACAACCACCCACAACCACCCACACACACAACCACACACATACAACCACACACACACAACCACAAACACACAATCACACACAACCACACATACAATCAACACCACACACACAACCACAAACACAACCATGCACACACAACCACACCCACAACCACAACCAAACCCAACCACACCCACAACCACACACACAACCACAACCATACAGACAACCAAACACACAACCACATACACAATACACACAACCGCACACACACAACCACACACACACAACCACACACACAACAAACACACAACCACACACACAACCACACACAGAACCAAACACACAACCACAAGCGCACACACAATCACACATACACAACTAACAACCACACACACAATCACACACAACCACACACACAACCACACACACACAACCACAAACACAACCACACAGAACCACAATAACACACACAACCACACACACAACCACACACACACAACCACCACCACACACAAAACCACTCACAACCACACATACAACCACAGCCACACACAATCACACATAATCATAACCACACACAACCACACACACACAATACCACAACCACACACACACACACACAACCACACACTCACATCCACAACCACACACTCACATCCACAACCACACACAACCACAACCACACACACAACCACACCCACACCCAACCACACACAACCATACACACAACCATACACAACCACACACAACCACACACAACCACACACATAACCAGACACATAACCACACACAACCACACACACAACCACACACACAACCACACACAACCATACACACACAACCAACCACACACACAACCACACACACAACCACACACACAACCACCCACAACCACACACAACCACACACACAACCATACACACACAACCAACCACACACACAACCACACACACACAACTACCCACAACCACCCACACACACAACCACACACACACAACCACAAACACACAATCACACACAACCACACATACAATCAAAACCACACACACAACCACAAACACAACCATGCACACACAACCATACACACAACCACACACTACCACACACACAACCATAAGCACACACACCCAACCACACACACAACCACACACACACAACCACACACACACAACCACAAACACACAATCACACACAACCACACATACAACCAAAACCACACACAACCATGCACACACAACCACACACAAATACACATACAACCACGCAGAACCACAACAACACACAACCACACACACACAACCACACACAACCACAACCACACACACACAACCACACACAACCACACACACGACCACAAACACAAATCACACACGACCACACATACAACCAAAACCACACACACAACCATGCACACACAACCACACACAAATACACACACAACCATACACACAACCACACACACAACCACATACACAACCACACACACACAACCACACACACACAACCACAACCACATACACAACCACACACACACCCAACCACACACAACCATACACACAACCACACACAACCACACACAACCACACACAACCACACACACAACCACACACACAACCACACACACAACCACACACAACCATACACACACAACCAACCATACACACAACCACACACACAACCACACACAACCACACACACAACCAACCACACACACAACCAACCACACACACAACCACCCACACACACAACCATACACATACAACCACACACACACAACCACAAACACACAATCACACACAACCACACATACAATCAACACCACACACACAACCACAAACACAACCATGCACACACAACCATACACAAATACACACACACCACACACACACAACCACACACACACAACCACACACACAACCACACACAACCACACACACAGCCATAACCACACACACAACCACAACCACACACAACCACACACACACAACCACACATACACAACCACACACACAACCACAACCACACACAGAACCAAACAGACAACCACAAGCACACACATAACCACACACACACAACCACACACACACAATCACACCCAACCACACACACAACCACACACACACGACCACACACACACACAACCACAAACACACAATCACACACAACCACACATACAACCAAAACCACACACAACCATGCACACACAACCACACACAAATACACACACAACCACACACACACACAAACACACCCAACCACAACCACACACACACAACCACACAGAACCACAACACACACACACACACAACCACACACACACACAACCACACAGAACCACAACCACACACACACAACCACACACACACACAACCACACACACGACCACAAACACACAATCACACACAACCACACATACAACCAAAACCACACACACAACCGTGCACACACAACCACACACAAATACACACACAACCATACACACAACCACACACAAAACACACATACAACCACATACACAACCAAACACACACAACCACACACAAAACACACACACAACCACATACACAACCAAACACACACAACCACACACACACACCAACACACCCAACCACAACCACACACACAACCACACAGAACCACAATCACACACAACCATACACACAACCACAACCACATACACACACAACCACACACACACAACCACACACACACACACAACCACACACACAACCACATACACACACACACAACCACACACACAAGCTCAACCACACACACAACCACAACCATATATACACACAACCACACACACACAAACACACCCAACCACACCTACAACCACACAACTACAACCAAACCCAACCACACCCACAACCACACACACAAACCACAACCACACACACAACCACACACACAACCACACACACAACCACACACACACTACCACACACACAACCACACCCACACACAGAACCAAACACACAACCACAAGCACACACACAACCACACACACACAACCTCATACACACAAAATCGCACCCAACCACACACACACACAACCACACACACACAGCCACACATACAACCACACACACAACCACAAACACAATCAAAACCACACACACACAATCACACCCAACCACACACACACAACCACACACACAATCACACACACACAACCACACATACAACCATGCACACACAACCACACACAAATACACACGCAACCACACACACAACCACACACACAACCACACACAACCACATACACAACCACACACACAACCACACACACAAAAACACACAACCACACACACAACCATAACCACACACACAACCACAAGCACACACAACCACACACACAACCAAAACCACACACACACACAATCACACACAACCACACACACAACCACACACACACACACACACAACACACACAACACACACAAACACACCCAACCATACCTACAACCACACACACACACAAACCACAACCACACACAACCACACACACAACCACACCCACAAGCACACACACAACCACACACACAACCACACAGAACCAAACACACAAGCACACACACAACCACACACACACAACCACAACCACACAACCACACACACACAACCACAAACACACAATCACACACAACCACACATACAACCAAAACCACACACATAACCATGCACACACAACCACACACAACCATACACACAAACACACACATAACCACATACACAACCAACCACACACAAACACACCCAACCATACACACAACCATAACCACACACACAACCACAACCACACACACAACCACATACACACAACCACACACAACCACAATCACACACACAACCACACATGCACACACAACCACACACACAACCACAAACACACAACCACACACATACAACCACATACACAACCACAAACACAATCACACACATTCACACATAACAACCAAAACCACACACACAACCACACACACAACCATGCACACACAACCACACACAACCATACACACAAACACACACACACAACCACACACAACCACATACACAACCAAACACACCCAACCACACACAAACACAACCATAACCACACACACAACCACACACACAACCACACAGAACCATAATCACACACACAACCACACACACACACACAAGCTCAACCACACATCAAACCACACCCACAACCACACACACAACCACAAGCATACAAACACACACAACCACATGCACAACTCCACACAACTGCACATACAACCATACACATACACAACCACACACACAAAGCCACACACATACACACATCCACAAACATAACCATACCCAAAACCACACACACAACCACATAACCACACACACAACCACACACAAAACCACAACCACACACACAACCACACACATAACTACACACACACAACCACACCCACAACCACACCTACAACCACACATAACCACAACCAAACCCAACCACACCCACAACCACACACACATACACAACCACACACACACAACCACAACCACACACAGAACCAAACACACAACCACAAGCACACACCCAACCACACACAACCACAACCACACACAACCACAACCACACACACACAACCACACACAACCACACACACACACATACAACCACATACACACACAACCACAAACACAATCACACACAAGCACACATACAACCAAAACCACACACAACCACACACACAACTATGCACACACAAACACACACAACCATACACACACACAAACACACCCGACCACACACACAACCCCACACACAACCACAACCACACACACAGCCACACACACAGCCACACACACAGCCACACACACAACCACACATACAACCACACACACACAACCACACACACACACAACCACACACACACAACCACACACACACAATCACACCCAACCACACACACAACCACACACACAACCACACAAACACACCCAACCACACCTACAACCACACATAACCACAACCAAACCCAACCACACCCACAACCACACACACACAAACCACAACCACACACACAACCACACACACAACCACACACACAACCACACACACAACCACACACACAACCACACACACACACAACCACACACACAACCACACACACAAGCACAAGCACACAACCACAAGCACACACACCACACACACACAACCACATATACACACAATCACAAACAACCACACACACACAACCACACACAACCACACACACACACACACACACAACCACAAACACACAATCACACACAACCACACATACAACCATGCACACACAACCGCACACACAACCATACACACAAACACACACACAAACACACAACCACAACCACACCTACAACCACACATAACCACAACCAAACCCAACCACACCCACACACCACCACACACACACAACCACACACACACAACCACACACACATCCACAACCACACAACCACACACACACAACCCCCACACACACAACCACACCCACACACACCTACAGCCACACCTACAACAACCACACACACAACCACACACAACCATACAACCACACACACAACCACACACACAACCACACTCACACAACCACACACACACAACCACACACACAACCACACATACACACTACAACACACACAACCACACCCAAAACCACATACAACACAACCATATAACCATACACACAACCACACACACAACCACACACACACACAACCACACATACAACCATACACACAACCACACCCACAACCACAACCAAACCACACCCACAACCACACACACAACCACAACCATACAGACAACCAAACACACAACCACACACACAATACACACAACCACACACAACCGCACACACACAACCACACACACACACAACCACACACACAACAAACACACAACTACACACACACAACCACAACCACACACAGAACCAAACACACAACCACAAGCGCACACACAATCACACATACACAACCACAACCACACACACAATCACACACAACCACACACACAACCACACACACAACCACACACACACAACCACACACACACAACCACAAACACACAACCACACACACAACCACACACACACACAACCACACAGAACCACAATAACACACACAACCACACACACACAACCACACACACAACCACACACACACAACCACCACCACACACAAACCCATTCACAACCACACACACACAACCACACATACAACCACAGCCACACACAACCACACATAATCATAACCACACACAACCACACACACACAATATCACAACCACACACACACAACCATACACTCACATCCACAACCACACACAACCACACACAACCATACACACAACCATACACAACCACACACAACCACACACATAACCACACACACACAACCACACACACAACCACACACAACCATACACACACAACCATACACACACAACCAACCACACACACAACCACACACACAACCACCCACAACCACACACACACACAACCACACACAACCACACATACAATCAAAACCACACCCACAAACACAACCATGCACACACAACCATACACAAATACACACAACACACACACACAAACACACACACACAACCACACACACAACCACACACTACCACACACACAACCACAACCACACACAGAACCAAACACACAACCACAAGCACACACACAACCACACACACACACAACCACACACACACACACAACCACAAACACACAATCACACACAACCACACATACAACCAAAACCACACACAACCACACACACACACAAACACACCCATCCACAACCACACACACACAACCACACAGAACCACAACAACACACACACACACAACCACACACACACACACAACCACACAGAACCACAACCACACACACACAACCAAACACAACCACACACATGACCACAAACACACAATCACATACAACCACACATACAACCAAAACCACACACACAACCATGCACACACAACCACACACAAATACACACACAACCATACACACAACCACACACAAAACATAAACACAACCACATACACAACCAAACACACACAACCACACACACACACACAAACACACCCAACCACAACCACACACACAACCACACACACAACCACACACACAACCACACAAAACCACAATCACACACACAACCACACACACACAACCACAACCACATACACACACAACCACACACACACAACCACACACACACACAACCACACACACAACCGCATACACACACACACAACCACACAACACAAGCTCAACCACACACACAACCACAACCATATATATACACAACCACACACACACAAACACACCTAACCACACCTACAACCACACACACAAACCACAACCACACACACCACACACACACAAACCACAACCACACTCACAACCACACACACAACCACACACACACAACCACACACACACAACCACACACAACCACACACACAACCAAACACACAACCACAAGCACACACACAAGCACAAGCACACACACAACCACATACACATAAAATCACACCCAACCACACACACAACCACACACACACACAACCACATACACACACACACAACCACACACACAAGCTCAACCACACACACAACCACAACCATATATACACACAACCACACACACACAAACACACCCAACCACACCTACAACCACACAACTACAACCAAACCCAACCACACCCACAACCACACACACAAACCACAACCACACACACAACCACACACACAACCACACACACAACCACACACACACTACCACACACACAACCACACCCACACACAGAACCAAACACACAACCACAAGCACACACACAACCACACACACACAACCTCATACACACAAAATCGCACCCAACCACACACACACAACCACACACACACAGCCACACATACAACCACACACACAACCACAAACACAATCAAAACCACACACACACAATCACACCCAACCACACACACACAACCACACACACAATCACACACACACAACCACACATACAACCATGCACACACAACCACACACAAATACACACACAACCACATACACAACCACACACACAACCACACACAACCACATACACAACCACACACACAACCACACACACAAAAACACACAACCACACACACAACCATAACCACACACACAACCACAAGCACACACAACCACACACACAACCAAAACCACACACACACACAATCACACACAACCACACACACAACCACACACACACACACACACACAACACACACAACACACACAAACACACCCAACCATACCTACAACCACACACACACACAAACCACAACCACACACAACCACACACACAACCACACCCACAACCACACACACACAACCACACACACACAACCACATAGAACCACACACAATCACACACAACACACACAACCGCACACAACCACACACACGTACAACCACACCCAAACAACCATACTGACAACCACACACACAGAACACACAACCACACAACCAAACACACACAACCACATAACCACAACCACATACCCAACCACAACCACACACACACACACAACCACACACACAACCACACACACTACATACAACTACACATACATACACAACCACACACAACCACACACACACACACACAATCACACATATACAACCCCACAAACACACACACAAGCACTCATACACACAACCACACACACAACCACACACACAACCACACACACAGCCACACACACAGCCACACACACAACCACACCCACACCCACAACCATACCCACAACCACACCCAACCATACCCACAACCACACGCACACAACCACAACCACGCACAACCACACATACAACCGTACACACAACCACATATACAACCACACATACAACCATACACACAACCACACACACAACCACACACACAATCATACACACAACCATACACAGAACCACACAACCATACACAGAACCATACAACCACATACACAAACACACACCGCACACACAACCACACACACAACCACACACACAACCACACACACAACCACACACACACAACCACACACAACCACACACACACACACAACCACACACACAACCACAAACACAATCACACACAACCACACATAACAACCAAAACCACACACAACCACACTGTGAGAAGTTGGCCTGGTATATGCTGTTCACTAGTTCTAGTGACCACCTTGTACCATGCCAAGCAACCCTTATGGTGTGGTTGTAAGTCAACCTTTTTGGACTAGCTGCCCTAGTGGTAGCGTAGGCTAAGCAGTCTTTGAGGCTAAACTCGTGATGCGTGTTAAGCCAGCTGTTTTACCAAATGCAACCCCCTTTTATACCAATGAAAGGACACCACACAGATATATATTCAAAATATATATGTATTTATTTCTCAAAGTAACCCCTAGTCTCTTTATGAGCACAGGAGCACAAATCGTCAAACAAGATTATCACAGAATACACAGAAGTTGCACGTTATATGGATAGGCCCTGGTGGCCACTCAAACCATATACTAAAATAGTGGTATAAGTACCACGAACAGAAAAGGGAAAAGGCCTAGGGCCTCTAGAATCGCTGGGCCTACAAGGAGCTAACGTCAGTTAGTGACCAGGAGGTCCACGGGTGGCGTGTGCAGAGCAAATAGTCACACGCGTGCTCCCATAGGTTTCACTGGGTGCGTAAAAAGTACAAAGTTACTGCAAAAGGAATCTTCCGGATGACCTAGGAACTTAAGATTTGGAACACAGGCACTAGAGATGTATTACTACACTTGGGCACAGGTGTGCCAGCTTTACCTCACCCACAGGAAGCGGGTGCATAGGCCTCGAAGTGCGTCGGGTTTCTTCTATCTGTTCCGTGGAGCTTGAAGGCAAAGATGCTGCAGGCGGTCGGTCCGGGAGAGATGCAGTGGATCCAAGAGTGGATCGGAGATGTTGAAGACCTGTAAGCAGAGGGGACAGTGTTCACAGTCACTAGCCAGTGACCAGCGTGGCACCAGGTGGGTACCAGGCGATGTCGGGTGCAAACAGGTGATGAGGGGTAGCTTGTCTCCGCAGCCACGTGGTCCCTGAAGGTCGACGACGTCCAGGAGTCGGCTCACGAGCTGTCCCACGCAGGTTCTCGCTGTCGGCGGTGTCGGCGACTTGATTGAAGCAAACAAGCCTTGGCAAAAGCAATTGCAGGAGGATTCGGAAATCAGCTGTGGGTTCTGACCAGCAAGGTCAGAGGGATTGCTCCTTTGGAGGGGAGCAAGGGCCAGTCTGGAGCAACCAGACCAGCGGTGTTTGTCGTAGATTTCGTCGCCAAGATGGCCACTAGCCAGCGGGCCAGCAACCGGTTAGGCGCGTCGAGTGGCAAAATGCAGAAGGGCCCCACGCAGATCGTGGAGATGCTGGAGGGCTCACCTTTGGTGCAGATGCTGCTCGGGTGTTGGGCTTCTCAGATTCCCAAAGCACAACTTGGAGGGAGCCTCGGTTGTTGCACTTGTCAGCTTGTCGTAGTCGTTCCAAGATGGCTGGCTCCACGTGTCTCGGTGCCTCCACGGGTCTCCTCTTTTCAGGGACTGTGGATCGGGCGGTGAGAGGTCTGGAGGTCCAGGTCTTGTCAGTCTCTGGGCTCGGGCTCCGGCGGGAGGCGGCGGCAAAGCAGACGGTGATTCGCTGGATGGTGCTTGCGTTAGCAAGGTGGTCACTCCCTGACCACAGGGGAGATTTTCTTCAGTCTTCTGTGCAGCAGAATGTCGAAGTTCCCGTCTTCTTCTTAGTTTCAAGTTGATTCCAGGATGTCTGCAGTCTTAGGACACAGCTCCTACCTTTAAGCGGATTCTAGGGGCCGGACTACCTGCTAGGTCCCTCCCTAAGGGTGGGACCAGGAAGGGGGGTGGTTACACCCCCAATCCTTTGTCCAGCTCGCCCCAGGCCCGGGACTGGTGTGCCCCAGGACCGGTTTGAACTGGCATATGCACCGAGGCTCCTTGTGAGCCACAGGCATGTCTGGTTTCTTTCAAGCCCTACCTGACCAATACACAAAATCCTGTCTGGGGTGGTGCATGCACCTCCCCTGGCAGGAAACCCTTTGTCCACACCTCCCAAGCTGGAAGGACTCCCAGCAGCAGGAGGGCAGACTTGTGTCTGTGGTGGCAGCATCCATTTTGTGGAGCTGAGGCTATGTCTGATTTTACCCGGGTTTCAGGCACTGTACATGTCGTGTCCCTCTAGAAGGGTGGAATGCTAACCCCGTCGCCAGAATTGGCGAGGGGTTAGTATTCCAATTCGTATGACACCTTACTCGACATGTTTTGATAAAGCCAAACCAAAGATAGCATTTAACCGCGAGGTTCATAATGCACTTAAGAGTATATGGTATGACGATATCTGGAAACAGTAGAAGGAAGTTGTTCCGACCACTGCAGACAGGCTCAGCTCATGCCAGAGCACCATCTCACATGGAACCAAGCACTCTGCCTTCAGGATTGTTAAGGCCTGCCATAGGAGTGACTTATAGGTTACCAGGTGTCCCATTTAAGTTTAGGTATAGGTATACTACACCTAAGTAAGAGGTGATTACACCAACTTACCCCAGCTGAGTGATCAGCCAGTTGTGTCAGATTGTTAGGCCAAGCCTGGGGTGGCATAATACATGCTTCAGCCCCTGGCAGGCCTTGGATACACCAATGCCCTGGGTACCTAGTGTACACTGGTACAGGGGCTGACAGGGTGATCCAACCAATTGGGTATGTACCTAGGGTACATGGAGTCCATTTTACAGAGAGAGCAGATAGCCTGAGAGCCTGAATGGCAGGATCTCAGGCCAACTAAGTCGAAAAACCAGCTAGACACTAGGCAAAAATTTGGGGGTAACCATAGTCAGATATCCACCTTCCTACACAACCCCCCCCCAAACGAAGGGAGATAAGGCTGACCTTGACCAGGTAAGCCTATATTGCCCAAGTGGCCATATAAGGAGGAACCAGCACTGGCATGGTTACCCCCTGTCTCATGGTCCACTAAGCAATCCCTCACCCTAAGGGTATCAGAGGGTCTCCACCATAGGGAATCTCTACCTGTGGTGTGTCTTGGCAAAGTAAAAGGCTGGTGTTGAGATGGAGTACTGAAGTGAGTGTCCTCAAAGTGAGGCCTCAGCTTCCTCCAATCATCCTCCACCATGGATGCCTTTCTTTCTTTAACTGAGTTGCACTGTGCTCTCAGGGTCAGCCTCTGGCTACCTAAAGCTGGAGGCTGGGTTCCTTTTGTGGGCTTACTGGAGGGACAGGTCAGGTTTGGGGCCCTAAGGTCCCATGTTTGCCTGTGCCCAACAGAATCCCCCTGGGGGAGGTCCCTAACTACCTGTAAAGGAGATCCCTCAGGAATGTTTTTACCCATCACCTGACTAGGGCTACTAGCCAGGCAATCCTCATTCTTTTGATGGGGGGGTTCTTGTGGACAGGGGCCCTCTGGGGGTCCACTGGCCTCCCTGACCTCTGCAGCCCTGGGCTGACTGAGGCAGGGTAGAGAGAGGCAGGCTACCTGCACCAGACTGGATCCCACCTTGGAAGGGGCCACTGACATCAGAGGCTCTGCCAGGCCAGGCCTGGCTACCTCTGGGGCAGTTCCTTCACAAGGGGTGAGGTCAGATCCCTGAGGAGGCTGACCTTTTCCTAATGTCTGGGGAGAGGGAGACTTTTCTTCCTCCCCACTACTCTCAGTTTGTGTGGAGTGATCCATTGTTTCAGGCTTCACTACACCTATGTCAGTCTGAGTATAGGCTGAGACCATTACAGCCTTGCCAACCTTTTCAGGGGGGCACTCAGTTTGTGTTTGAGCTGTGACTGTCACAGCTCTGCCAGTCCCTACAGGGAAGTCTGTCTGTGCCTGGGCTGTGGCTACCACTGCCCTTCCAACCTTTTCAGGGAGGAAATCTATTTGGACAGGGGTTGTGAATGGCACAACCCCCCTACCCTTTTGTGAAAGGCCTACCATTTTAGAATGGGTGTCTTGTTCAACTCCAGCCCAAGCTGAGAGTTCTAAGTCATTCCCCAGTAAGCAGTCTACAGGCAAGGTTGGGGACACTGCTACCCTTTTAGGGCCAGTGACCCCTCCCCAGCTGAGACATACCTCTGCCATGGGATGACTGTTCTGTTTGCCATCAATGTTAGTCACCTGGTAGGAGAAACCGGGCAAAAGCTGCTCAGAGGGAACTAGCCAATGGGCCACCATTGTGATGCTAGCCCCAGTGTCTCTGTAGGCCTCAGCTTTTGTACCATTGATGTAGGGCTCCTGTCTGTACCTACCCAAAGTGTTGGGACAGGCAGTGAAGTTGGCAAACCCCATGCCACCATCACAGACAAGAGTGGTTGCTGTAGGGGAATTGGCTAAGCCAGGGTCCCCCTGTGTTCCCCAAGTAAACCCACCCAGATTTCTGGGGGCACTCCCACCACCTGGGGGATTACTGCTGACAGTAATAGGTGGTGTGACAGGAGTAATTGGAGGAACAGTTTTGTTTTTAGCCCTTGGGCAACCGCTGTCAGTTTTCCAATGCCCAGGAGTTTTACACTCATGGCAGTAGGGCTTTTTAGCTGTGGTAGAGGAGGGAGCTTGGGACCCACCACCCTGTGTGGAGTTTTGGGGCCCTGAGGAAGGTTTCTCTTTTTCTTTATCCCCACCCTTCTCTTGAGGCTTGGTGGTATCTTTCTTTTGGTCACCACCCTGGTTTTTAGGCCTGATCCTGGTCCTGACCCATTTATCTGCCCTCTTTCCCAATTCTTGGGGAGAGGTCAAATCTGAGTCTACCAGGTGTTGATGGAGAAGCTGGTTTTGACAATTACTTAAAATCTGCTCTCTCATCATCAAATTGTACAATCCTGTATAATCAGACACCTTACTTCCCAGCAACCAACCCTCCAAAGCCTTAGTGGCACATTCCACATATTCAGACCAGTCCTGAGTCTGTGTCTTCTGGGTGTCTCTGAACATTAACCTGTACTGTTCAGTGGTTAAGCCTAACCCATCAACTAGGACACTCTTCAGGACTCTGTAATTTCTGACATCCTCTTCTCTAACAGTGAGGAGTCTATCTCTGCCTCTCCCCTCAAAGGAGAGCCATAAGATTGCTGCCCACTGGTCTTCAGGAACCTGCTGCACTTTGCAGGCTCTCTCAAGAGCAGTCATCCATTTGTGGATGTCATCCCCACTTTTGTAGGGGGGCACAATCTTGGACAGGTTCCTATTGTCAAAGACCCTATCTTTGTCCCTAGGGACATTGCTGCCACCAGTGGGTATAGACCCACTCTCTCTATGCTGCCTAGCCTTGCTCAGTTTTTCTTCCATCAGGGCTACTTCTAGCTCCTGCTTCCTGATCCTCAGCTGGGCTTCCTGCATTCTGGCCTCATGTTCCCTCCTCTGAGGGGTGGTCATCCTTTTCCTGGAGTGACCTTGAGAGCCCCTAGAGCCATGAGAAGCATTGGAGTCACCTGAGCGATTCCTTTGCCTCCCAAGCCCTGTGTTAAGTCCACTGGGGAGATCCAATGGGGGGAACCCATTGTCAGTCCCCAATAGCCTTAGTTTAGCTGGGCCAAGTATAATACTTGGCACTGGGCTAGTTCTCCCTTCATCATCACTACTTTCTGTATCCTCACCACTTTCCTCCCCTGTAGTATGGTTCTCATCTAAGGGATGGCTATTGGAACTGGGTACCTCTGTAGTATCTTCAGAAGGGGGGCCTCCTGTTCCTGTCCCTAAGGGGGCTAACTGGGAAGCTTTCTTGAGTGCTCTCTGATTCTCATCATTCTGTAAGAGCTCTCTGAGCTCAGCAGAGTTTGGGTTCTTGGGCTGTTTAAGGCCTCTAAGAGTTGCCAAATGCCTGAGCTCATTCTGATTAAGGGTAGCAAAGCTGGTTGGTGCCCTCTGGGGGTCACTCTCGACAGAGATGGGTACAGTGGACCCCTCTGCCCCGGCCATTGCTCTTAAGTGTGGGTGGATGTGTTGCAATCTACCTACACTTGGGTTTACCTACTAAACCTATCTAGTAGTTGTAGTCAGGGTGTGCTACTCCCTTTGCTCTACAACAACTAAGTTCAGTAGAACTTATGTATATCTAATCTTGTTTTATATGTACCTACAGGTACCTATGTGATCTTTCAATTGGTAACCAAGAGATTACAATGGTAAAACACAGCAAGCTCAAATACAACCGCTGCTCACCAATGTGAGAAGTTGGCCTGGTATATGCTGTTCACTAGTTCTAGTGACCACCTTGTACCATGCCAAGCAACCCTTATGGTGTGGTTGTAAGTCAACCTTTTTGGACTAGCTGCCCTAGTGGTAGCGTAGGCTAAGCAGTCTTTGAGGCTAAACTCGTGATGCGTGTTAAGCCAGCTGTTTTACCAAATGCAACCCCCTTTTATACCAATGAAAGGACACCACACAGATATATATTCAAAATATATATGTATTTATTTCTCAAAGTAACCCCTAGTCTCTTTATGAGCACAGGAGCACAAATCGTCAAACAAGATTATCACAGAATACACAGAAGTTGCACGTTATATGGATAGGCCCTGGTGGCCACTCAAACCATATACTAAAATAGTGGTATAAGTACCACGAACAGAAAAGGGAAAAGGCCTAGGGCCTCTAGAATCGCTGGGCCTACAAGGAGCTAACGTCAGTTAGTGACCAGGAGGTCCACGGGTGGCGTGTGCAGAGCAAATAGTCACACGCGTGCTCCCATAGGTTTCACTGGGTGCGTAAAAAGTACAAAGTTACTGCAAAAGGAATCTTCCGGATGACCTAGGAACTTAAGATTTGGAACACAGGCACTAGAGATGTATTACTACACTTGGGCACAGGTGTGCCAGCTTTACCTCACCCACAGGAAGCGGGTGCATAGGCCTCGAAGTGCGTCGGGTTTCTTCTATCTGTTCCGTGGAGCTTGAAGGCAAAGATGCTGCAGGCGGTCGGTCCGGGAGAGATGCAGTGGATCCAAGAGTGGATCGGAGATGTTGAAGACCTGTAAGCAGAGGGGACAGTGTTCACAGTCACTAGCCAGTGACCAGCGTGGCACCAGGTGGGTACCAGGCGATGTCGGGTGCAAACAGGTGATGAGGGGTAGCTTGTCTCCGCAGCCACGTGGTCCCTGAAGGTCGACGACGTCCAGGAGTCGGCTCACGAGCTGTCCCACGCAGGTTCTCGCTGTCGGCGGTGTCGGCGACTTGATTGAAGCAAACAAGCCTTGGCAAAAGCAATTGCAGGAGGATTCGGAAATCAGCTGTGGGTTCTGACCAGCAAGGTCAGAGGGATTGCTCCTTTGGAGGGGAGCAAGGGCCAGTCTGGAGCAACCAGACCAGCGGTGTTTGTCGTAGATTTCGTCGCCAAGATGGCCACTAGCCAGCGGGCCAGCAACCGGTTAGGCGCGTCGAGTGGCAAAATGCAGAAGGGCCCCACGCAGATCGTGGAGATGCTGGAGGGCTCACCTTTGGTGCAGATGCTGCTCGGGTGTTGGGCTTCTCAGATTCCCAAAGCACAACTTGGAGGGAGCCTCGGTTGTTGCACTTGTCAGCTTGTCGTAGTCGTTCCAAGATGGCTGGCTCCACGTGTCTCGGTGCCTCCACGGGTCTCCTCTTTTCAGGGACTGTGGATCGGGCGGTGAGAGGTCTGGAGGTCCAGGTCTTGTCAGTCTCTGGGCTCGGGCTCCGGCGGGAGGCGGCGGCAAAGCAGACGGTGATTCGCTGGATGGTGCTTGCGTTAGCAAGGTGGTCACTCCCTGACCACAGGGGAGATTTTCTTCAGTCTTCTGTGCAGCAGAATGTCGAAGTTCCCGTCTTCTTCTTAGTTTCAAGTTGATTCCAGGATGTCTGCAGTCTTAGGACACAGCTCCTACCTTTAAGCGGATTCTAGGGGCCGGACTACCTGCTAGGTCCCTCCCTAAGGGTGGGACCAGGAAGGGGGGTGGTTACACCCCCAATCCTTTGTCCAGCTCGCCCCAGGCCCGGGACTGGTGTGCCCCAGGACCGGTTTGAACTGGCATATGCACCGAGGCTCCTTGTGAGCCACAGGCATGTCTGGTTTCTTTCAAGCCCTACCTGACCAATACACAAAATCCTGTCTGGGGTGGTGCATGCACCTCCCCTGGCAGGAAACCCTTTGTCCACACCTCCCAAGCTGGAAGGACTCCCAGCAGCAGGAGGGCAGACTTGTGTCTGTGGTGGCAGCATCCATTTTGTGGAGCTGAGGCTATGTCTGATTTTACCCGGGTTTCAGGCACTGTACATGTCGTGTCCCTCTAGAAGGGTGGAATGCTAACCCCGTCGCCAGAATTGGCGAGGGGTTAGTATTCCAATTCGTATGACACCTTACTCGACATGTTTTGATAAAGCCAAACCAAAGATAGCATTTAACCGCGAGGTTCATAATGCACTTAAGAGTATATGGTATGACGATATCTGGAAACAGTAGAAGGAAGTTGTTCCGACCACTGCAGACAGGCTCAGCTCATGCCAGAGCACCATCTCACATGGAACCAAGCACTCTGCCTTCAGGATTGTTAAGGCCTGCCATAGGAGTGACTTATAGGTTACCAGGTGTCCCATTTAAGTTTAGGTATAGGTATACTACACCTAAGTAAGAGGTGATTACACCAACTTACCCCAGCTGAGTGATCAGCCAGTTGTGTCAGATTGTTAGGCCAAGCCTGGGGTGGCATAATACATGCTTCAGCCCCTGGCAGGCCTTGGATACACCAATGCCCTGGGTACCTAGTGTACACTGGTACAGGGGCTGACAGGGTGATCCAACCAATTGGGTATGTACCTAGGGTACATGGAGTCCATTTTACAGAGAGAGCAGATAGCCTGAGAGCCTGAATGGCAGGATCTCAGGCCAACTAAGTCGAAAAACCAGCTAGACACTAGGCAAAAATTTGGGGGTAACCATAGTCAGATATCCACCTTCCTACACACACACACAACCATGCACACACAACCACACACAACCATACACACAAACACACACACAACCACACACAACCACATACACAACCAAACACACACAACCACACACACAACCACACACAACCATAATCACACACACAACCACACACACACACACACACACAAGCTCAACCACACATCAAACCACACCCACAACAACACACACGACACATAACCACAGACAACCACACACAAAACCACACACACAACCACACACAACCACAACCTCACACACAACCACACACACAACCACAAGCATACAAACACACACAACCACACGCACAACTCTACACAACTGCACATACAACCATACACATACACAACCACACACACACAGCCACACACATACACACAACCACAAACATAACCACACCCAAAACCACACACACAACCACATAACCACACACACAACCACACACAAAACAACAACCACACACACAACCACACACATAACTACACACACAACTACACACACACAACCACACCCACAACCACACCTACAACCACAACCAAACCCAACCACACCCACAACCACACACACATACACAACCACACACACTACCACAACCACACACAGAACCAAACACACAACCACAAGCACACACCCAACCACACACAACCACAACCACACACAACCACAACCACACACACACAACCACACACAACCATACACACACACATACAACCACATACACACACAACCACAAACACAATCACACACAACCACACATACAACCAAAACCACACACAACCACACACACAACTATGCACACACAAACACACACAACCATACACACACACAAACACACCCGACCACACACACAACCACACACACAACCACAACCACACACACAGCCACACACACAGCCACACACATAGCCACACACACAACCACACATACAACCACACACACACAACCACACACACAACCATACACACACAACCACACACACAACCACACACACACACAATCACACACAACCACACACACACAAACACACCCAACCACACCTACAACCACACATAACCACAACCAAACCCAACCATACCCACAACCACACACACACAAACCACAAGCACACACACAACCACACACACACAACACCAACCAAATACACACACAATCATACCCAACCACACACACAACCACACACACACAACCACACACAACCACACACACACAACCACACACACAACCACACACACAACCACAAACACACAACCACACACACAACCACACACACACACAACCACACAGAACCACAATAACACACACAACCACACATACAACCACAGCCACACACAACCACACATAATCATAACCACACACAACCACACACACACAATACCACAACCACACACACACACAACCACACACTCACATACACAACCACAACCACACACACAACCACACCCACACCCAACCACACACAACCATACACACAACCACACACAACCACACACATAACCACACACACACAACCACACACACAACCACACACACAACCACACACACAACCACACACAACCATACACACACAACCAACCACACACACAACCACACACTTAACCACCCACACAACCACCCACAACCATACACAACCACACACACAACCACACACAACCATACACACACAACCAACCACACACACAATCACACACACAACCACACACACAACCACCCACAACCACCCACACACACAACCACACACATACAACCACACACACACAACCACAAACACACAATCACACACAACCACACATACAATCAAAACCACACACACAACCACAAACACAACCATGCACACACAACCATACACAAATACACACACAACACACACACACAAACACACACACACAACCACACACTACCACACACACAACCACACACAGAACCAAACACACAACCAAAAGCACACACACAACCACAAACATACAATCACACACAACCACACATACAACCAAAACCACACACAACCATGCACACACAACCACACACAAATACCCACACATACACACAAACACACCCAACCACAACCACACACACAACCACACACACACAACCACACAGAACCACAACAACACACACACACAACCACACACACACACAACCACACAGAACCACAACCACACACACAACCACACACAACCACACACACGACCACAAACACACAATCACACACAACCACACATACAACCAAAACCACACACACAACCATCCATACACAAATACACACACAACTGTGAGAAGTTGGCCTGGTATATGCTGTTCACTAGTTCTAGTGACCACCTTGTACCATGCCAAGCAACCCTTATGGTGTGGTTGTAAGTCAACCTTTTTGGACTAGCTGCCCTAGTGGTAGCGTAGGCTAAGCAGTCTTTGAGGCTAAACTCGTGATGCGTGTTAAGCAAGCTGTTTTACCAATAGTAACCCCCTTTTATACCAATGAAAGGACACCACACAGATATATATTCAAAATATATATGTATTTATTTCTCAAAGTAACCCCTAGTCTCTTTATGAGCACAGGAGCACAAATCGTCAAACAAGATTATCACAGAATACACAGAAGTTGCACTTTATATGGATAGGCCCTGGTGGCCACTCGAACCATATACTAAAATAGTGGTATAAGTACCACGAACAGAAAAGGGAAAAGGCCTAGGGCCTCTAGAATCGCTGGGCCTACAAGGAGCTAACGTCAGTTAGTGACCAGGAGGTCCACGGGTGGCGTGTGCAGAGCAAATAGTCACACGCGTGCTCCCATAGGTTTCAATGGGTGCGTAAAAAGTACAAAGTTACTGCAAAAGGAATCTTCCGGATGACCTAGGAACTTAAGATTTGGAACACAGGCACTAGAGATGTAATACTACACTTGGGCACAGGTGTGCCAGCTTTACCTCACCCACAGGAAGCGGGTGCATAGGCCTCGAAGTGCGTCGGGTTTCTTCTATCTGTTCCGTGGGGCCTGTAGACAAAAGTGCTGCAGGCGGTCGGTCGGGAAGAGATGCAGTGGATCCAAGAGTGGATCGGAGATGTTGAAGACCTGTAAGCAGAGGGGACAGTGTTCACAGTCACTAGCCAGTGACCAGCGTGGCACCAGGTGGGTACCAGGCGATGTCGGGTGCAAACAGGTGATGAGGGGTAGCTTGTCTCCGCAGCCACGTGGTCCCTGAAGGTCGACGACGTCCAGGAGTCGGCTCACGAGCTGTCCCACGCAGGCTCTCGCTGTCGGCGGTGTCGGCGACTTGATCGAAGCAAACAAGCCTTGGCAAAAGCAATTGCAGGAGGATTCGGAAATCAGCTGTTGGTTCTGACCAGCAAGGTCAGATGGATTGCTCCTTTGGAGGGGAGCAGGGGCCAGTCTGGAGCAACCAGACCAGCGGTGTTTGTCGTAGATTTCGTCGCCAAGATGGCCACTAGCCAGCGGGCCAGCAACCGGTTAGGCGCGTCGAGTGGCAAAATGCAGAAGGGCCCCACGCAGATCGTGGAGATGCTGGAGGGCTCACCTTTGGTGCAGATGCTGCTCGAGGGTTGGGCTTCTCAGGACCCAAAGCACAACTTGGAGGGAGCCTCGGTTGTTGCACTGGTCAGCATGTCGTAGTCGTTCCAAGATGGCTGGCTCCACGTGTCTCGGTGCCTCCACGGGTCTCCTCTTTGCAGGGACTGTGGATCGGGTGGTGAGAGGTCTGGAGGTCCAGGTCTTGTCAGTCTCTGGGCTCGGGCTCCGGCGGGAGGCGGCGGCAAAGCAGACATTGATGCGCTGGATGGTGCTTGCGTTAGCAAGGTGGTCACTCCCTGACCACAGGGGAGATTTTCTTCAGTCTTCTGTGCAGCAGAATGTCGAAGTTCCCGTCTTCTTCTTAGTTTCAAGTTGATTCCAGGATGTCTGAAGTCTTAGGACACAGCTCCTACCTTTAAGCGGATTCTAGGGGCCGGACTACCTGCTAGGTCCCTCCCTATGGGTGGGACCAGGAAGGGGGGTGGTTACACCCCCAATCCTTTGTCCAGCTCGCCCCAGGCCCGGGACTGGTGTGCCCCAGGACCGGTTTGAACTGGCATATGCACCGAGGCTCCTTGTGAGCCACAGGCATGTCTGGTTTCTTTCAAGCCCTACCTGACCAATACACAAAATCCTGTCTGGGGTGGTGCACGCACCCCCCTGGCAGGAAACCCTTTGTCCACACCTCCCAAGCTGGAAGGACTCCCAGCAGCAGGAGGGCAGACTTGTGTCTGTGGTGGCAGCATCCATTTTGTGGAGCTGAGGCTATGTCTGATTTTACCCGGGTTTCAGGTACTGTACATGTCGTGTCCCTCTAGAAGGGTGGAATGCTAACCCCGTCGCCAGAATTGGCGAGGGGTTAGTATTCCAATTCGTATGACACCTTACTCGACATGTTTTGATAAAGCCAAACCAAAGATAGCATTTAACCGCGAGGTTCATAATGCACTTAAGAGTATATGGTATGACGATATCTGGAAACAGTAGAAGGAAGTTGTTCCGACCACTGCAGACAGGCTCAGCTCATGCCAGAGCACCATCTCACATGGAACCAAGCACTCTGCCTTCAGGATTGTTAAGGCCTGCCATAGGAGTGACTTATAGGTTACCAGGTGTCCCATTTAAGTTTAGGTATAGGTATACTACACCTAAGTAAGAGGTGATTACACCAACTTACCCCAGCTGAGTGATCAGCCAGTTGTGTCAGATTGTTAGGCCAAGCCTGGGGTGGCATAATACATGCTTCAGCCCCTGGCAGGCCTTGGATACACCAATGCCCTGGGTACCTAGTGTACACTGGTACAGGGGCTGACAGGGTGATCCAACCAATTGGGTATGTACCTAGGGTACATGGAGTCCATTTTACAGAGAGAGCAGATAGCCTGAGAGCCTGAATGGCAGGATCTCAGGCCAACTAAGTCGAAAAACCAGCTAGACACTAGGCAAAAATTTGGGGGTAACCATAGTCAGATATCCACCTTCCTACACAACCCCCCCCCAAACGAAGGGAGATAAGGCTGACCTTGACCAGGTAAGCCTATATTGCCCAAGTGGCCATATAAGGAGGAACCAGCACTGGCATGGTTACCCCCTGTCTCATGGTCCACTAAGCAATCCCTCACCCTAAGGGTATCAGAGGGTCTCCACCATAGGGAATCTCTACCTGTGGTGTGTCTTGGCAAAGTAAAAGGCTGGTGTTGAGATGGAGTACTGAAGTGAGTGTCCTCAAAGTGAGGCCTCAGCTTCCTCCAATCATCCTCCACCATGGATGCCTTTCTTCCTTTAACTGAGTTGCACTGTGCTCTCAGGGTCAGCCTCTGGCTACCTAAAGCTGGAGGCTGGGTCCCTTTTGTGGGCTTACTGGAGGGACAGGTCAGGTTTGGGGCCCTAAGGTCCCATGTTTGCCTGTGCCCAACAGAATCCCCCTGGGGGAGGTCCCTAACTACCTGTAAAGGAGATCCCTCAGGAATGTTTTTACCCATCACCTGACTAGGGCTACTAGCCAGGCAATCCTCATTCTTTTGATGGGGGGGTTCTTGTGGACAGGGGCCCTCTGGGGGTCCACTGGCCTCCCTGACCTCTGCAGCCCTGGGCTGACTGAGGCAGGGTAGAGAGAGGCAGGCTACCTGCACCAGACTGGATCCCACCTTGGAAGGGGCCACTGACATCAGAGGCTCTGCCAGGCCAGGCCTGGCTACCTCTGGGGCAGTTCCTTCACAAGGGGTGAGGTCAGATCCCTGAGGAGGCTGACCTTTTCCTAATGTCTGGGGAGAGGGAGACTTTTCTTCCTCCCCACTACTCTCAGTTTGTGTGGAGTGATCCATTGTTTCAGGCTTCACTACACCTATGTCAGTCTGAGTATAGGCTGAGACCATTACAGCCTTGCCAACCTTTTCAGGGGGGCACTCAGTTTGTGTTTGAGCTGTGACTGTCACAGCTCTGCCAGTCCCTACAGGGAAGTCTGTCTGTGCCTGGGCTGTGGCTACCACTGCCCTTCCAACCTTTTCAGGGAGGAAATCTATTTGGACAGGGGTTGTGAATGGCACAACCCCCCTACCCTTTTGTGAAAGGCCTACCATTTTAAAATGGGTGTCTTGTTCAACTCCAGCCCAAGCTGAGAGTTCTAAGTCATTCCCCAGTAAGCAGTCTACAGGCAAGGTTGGGGACACTGCTACCCTTTTAGGGCCAGTGACCCCTCCCCAGCTGAGACATACCTCTGCCATGGGATGACTGTTCTGTTTGCCATCAATGTTAGTCACCTGGTAGGAGAAACCGGGCAAAAGCTGCTCAGAGGGAACTAGCCAATGGGCCACCATTGTGATGCTAGCCCCAGTGTCTCTGTAGGCCTCAGCTTTTGTACCATTGATGTAGGGCTCCTGTCTGTACCTACCCAAAGTGTTGGGACAGGCAGTGAAGTTGGCAAATCCCATGCCACCATCACAGACAAGAGTGGTTGCTGTAGGGGAATTGGCTAAGCCAGGGTCCCCCTGTGTTCCCCAAGTAAACCCACCCAGATTTCTGGGGGCACTCCCACCACCTGGGGGATTACTGCTGACAGTAATAGGTGGTGTGACAGGAGTAATTGGAGGAACAGTTTTGTTTTTAGCCCTTGGGCAACCGCTGTCAGTTTTCCAATGCCCAGGAGTTTTACACTCATGGCAGTAGGGCTTTTTAGCTGTGGTAGAGGAGGGAGCTTGGGACCCACCACCCTGTGTGGAGTTTTGGGGCCCTGAGGAAGGTTTCTCTTTTTCTTTATCCCCACCCTTCTCTTGAGGCTTGGTGGTATCTTTCTTTTGGTCACCACCCTGGTTTTTAGGCCTGATCCTGGTCCTGACCCATTTATCTGCCCTCTTTCCCAATTCTTGGGGAGAGGTCAAATCTGAGTCTACCAGGTGTTGATGGAGAAGCTGGTTTTGACAATTACTTAAAATCTGCTCTCTCATCATCAAATTGTACAATCCTGTATAATCAGACACCTTACTTCCCAGCAACCAACCCTCCAAAGCCTTAGTGGCACATTCCACATATTCAGACCAGTCCTGAGTCTGTGTCTTCTGGGTGTCTCTGAACATTAACCTGTACTGTTCAGTGGTTAAGCCTAACCCATCAACTAGGACACTCTTCAGGACTCTGTAATTTCTGACATCCTCTTCTCTAACAGTGAGGAGTCTATCTCTGCCTCTCCCCTCAAAGGAGAGCCATAAGATTGCTGCCCACTGGTCTTCAGGAACCTGCTGCACTTTGCAGGCTCTCTCAAGAGCAGTCATCCATTTGTGGATGTCATCCCCACTTTTGTAGGGGGGCACAATCTTGGACAGGTTCCTATTGTCAAAGACCCTATCTTTGTCCCTAGGGACATTGCTGCCACCAGTGGGTATAGACCCACTCTCTCTATGCTGCCTAGCCTTGCTCAGTTTTTCTTCCATCAGGGCTACTTCTAGCTCCTGCTTCCTGATCCTCAGCTGGGCTTCCTGCATTCTGGCCTCATGTTCCCTCCTCTGAGGGGTGGTCAGTCTCCTTCTGGAGTGACCTTGAGAGCCTCTAGAGCCATGGGAAGCATTGGAGTCACCTGAGCGATTCCTTTGCCTTCCAAGCCCTGTGTTAAGTCCACTGGGGAGATCCAATGGGGTGAACCCACTGTCAGTCCCCAATAGCCTTAGTTTAGCTGGGCCAAGTATAACACTTGGCACTGGGCTAGTTCTCCCTTCATCCCCACTCACATCTGTATCCCCATCACTTTCTTCCTCTGTGGTAGGCATCCCATCTAAGGGGTGACTATTGGGAAGGGGTACTTCAGTGGCATCTTCAGAAGGGGGGCCTCCTGTTCCTGTCCCTAAGGGGGCTAACTGGGAAGCTTTCTTGAGTGCTCTCTGATTCTCATCATTCTGTAAGAGCTCTCTGAGCTCAGCAGAGTTTGGGTTCTTGGGCTGTTTAAGGCCTCTAAGAGTTGCCAAATGCCTGAGCTCATTCTGATTAAGGGTAGCAAAGCTGGTTGGTGCCCTCTGGGGGTCACTCTCGACAGAGATGGGTACAGTGGACCCCTCTGCCCCGGCCATTGCTCTTAAGTGTGGGTGGATGTGTTGCAATCTACCTACACTTGGGTTTACCTACTAAACCTATCTAGTAGTTGTAGTCAGGGTGTGCTACTCCCTTTGCTCTACAACAACTAAGTTCAGTAGAACTTATGTATATCTAATCTTGTTTTATATGTACCTACAGGTACCTATGTGATCTTTCAATTGGTAACCAAGAGATTACAATGGTAAAACACAGCAAGCTCAAATCCAACCGCTGCTCACCAATGTGAGAAGTTGGCCTGGTATATGCTGTTCACTAGTTCTAGTGACCACCTTGTACCATGCCAAGCAACCCTTATGGTGTGGTTGTAAGTCAACCTTTTTGGACTAGCTGCCCTAGTGGTAGCGTAGGCTAAGCAGTCTTTGAGGCTAAACTCGTGATGCGTGTTAAGCAAGCTGTTTTACCAATAGTAACCCCCTTTTATACCAATGAAAGGACACCACACAGATATATATTCAAAATATATATGTATTTATTTCTCAAAGTAACCCCTAGTCTCTTTATGAGCACAGGAGCACAAATCGTCAAACAAGATTATCACAGAATACACAGAAGTTGCACTTTATATGGATAGGCCCTGGTGGCCACTCGAACCATATACTAAAATAGTGGTATAAGTACCACGAACAGAAAAGGGAAAAGGCCTAGGGCCTCTAGAATCGCTGGGCCTACAAGGAGCTAACGTCAGTTAGTGACCAGGAGGTCCACGGGTGGCGTGTGCAGAGCAAATAGTCACACGCGTGCTCCCATAGGTTTCAATGGGTGCGTAAAAAGTACAAAGTTACTGCAAAAGGAATCTTCCGGATGACCTAGGAACTTAAGATTTGGAACACAGGCACTAGAGATGTAATACTACACTTGGGCACAGGTGTGCCAGCTTTACCTCACCCACAGGAAGCGGGTGCATAGGCCTCGAAGTGCGTCGGGTTTCTTCTATCTGTTCCGTGGGGCCTGTAGACAAAAGTGCTGCAGGCGGTCGGTCGGGAAGAGATGCAGTGGATCCAAGAGTGGATCGGAGATGTTGAAGACCTGTAAGCAGAGGGGACAGTGTTCACAGTCACTAGCCAGTGACCAGCGTGGCACCAGGTGGGTACCAGGCGATGTCGGGTGCAAACAGGTGATGAGGGGTAGCTTGTCTCCGCAGCCACGTGGTCCCTGAAGGTCGACGACGTCCAGGAGTCGGCTCACGAGCTGTCCCACGCAGGCTCTCGCTGTCGGCGGTGTCGGCGACTTGATCGAAGCAAACAAGCCTTGGCAAAAGCAATTGCAGGAGGATTCGGAAATCAGCTGTTGGTTCTGACCAGCAAGGTCAGATGGATTGCTCCTTTGGAGGGGAGCAGGGGCCAGTCTGGAGCAACCAGACCAGCGGTGTTTGTCGTAGATTTCGTCGCCAAGATGGCCACTAGCCAGCGGGCCAGCAACCGGTTAGGCGCGTCGAGTGGCAAAATGCAGAAGGGCCCCACGCAGATCGTGGAGATGCTGGAGGGCTCACCTTTGGTGCAGATGCTGCTCGAGGGTTGGGCTTCTCAGGACCCAAAGCACAACTTGGAGGGAGCCTCGGTTGTTGCACTGGTCAGCTTGTCGTAGTCGTTCCAAGATGGCTGGCTCCACGTGTCTCGGTGCCTCCACGGGTCTCCTCTTTGCAGGGACTGTGGATCGGGCGGTGAGAGGTCTGGAGGTCCAGGTCTTGTCAGTCTCTGGGCTCGGGCTCCGGCGGGAGGCGGCGGCAAAGCAGACGTTGATGCGCTGGATGGTGCTTGCGTTAGCAAGGTGGTCACTCCCTGACCACAGGGGAGATTTTCTTCAGTCTTCTGTGCAGCAGAATGTCGAAGTTCCCGTCTTCTTCTTAGTTTCAAGTTGATTCCAGGATGTCTGAAGTCTTAGGACACAGCTCCTACCTTTAAGCGGATTCTAGGGGCCGGACTACCTGCTAGGTCCCTCCCTATGGGTGGGACCAGGAAGGGGGGTGGTTACACCCCCAATCCTTTGTCCAGCTCGCCCCAGGCCCGGGACTGGTGTGCCCCAGGACCGGTTTGAACTGGCATATGCACCGAGGCTCCTTGTGAGCCACAGGCATGTCTGGTTTCTTTCAAGCCCTACCTGACCAATACACAAAATCCTGTCTGGGGTGGTGCACGCACCCCCCTGGCAGGAAACCCTTTGTCCACACCTCCCAAGCTGGAAGGACTCCCAGCAGCAGGAGGGCAGACTTGTGTCTGTGGTGGCAGCATCCATTTTGTGGAGCTGAGGCTATGTCTGATTTTACCCGGGTTTCAGGTACTGTACATGTCGTGTCCCTCTAGAAGGGTGGAATGCTAACCCCGTCGCCAGAATTGGCGAGGGGTTAGTATTCCAATTCGTATGACACCTTACTCGACATGTTTTGATAAAGCCAAACCAAAGATAGCATTTAACCGCGAGGTTCATAATGCACTTAAGAGTATATGGTATGACGATATCTGGAAACAGTAGAAGGAAGTTGTTCCGACCACTGCAGACAGGCTCAGCTCATGCCAGAGCACCATCTCACATGGAACCAAGCACTCTGCCTTCAGGATTGTTAAGGCCTGCCATAGGAGTGACTTATAGGTTACCAGGTGTCCCATTTAAGTTTAGGTATAGGTATACTACACCTAAGTAAGAGGTGATTACACCAACTTACCCCAGCTGAGTGATCAGCCAGTTGTGTCAGATTGTTAGGCCAAGCCTGGGGTGGCATAATACATGCTTCAGCCCCTGGCAGGCCTTGGATACACCAATGCCCTGGGTACCTAGTGTACACTGGTACAGGGGCTGACAGGGTGATCCAACCAATTGGGTATGTACCTAGGGTACATGGAGTCCATTTTACAGAGAGAGCAGATAGCCTGAGAGCCTGAATGGCAGGATCTCAGGCCAACTAAGTCGAAAAACCAGCTAGACACTAGGCAAAAATTTGGGGGTAACCATAGTCAGATATCCACCTTCCTACAACAACCATACACACAACCACACACAAAACACACACACAACCACATACACAACCAAACACACCCAACCACAACCACACACACAACCACACACACACAACCACACAGAACCACAATCACACACACAACCACACACACACAACCACACACACACAACCACAACCACATACACACACAACCACACACACACCCAACCACACACAACAATACACACAACCATACACAACCACACACAACCACACACAACCACACACAACCACACACATAACCACACACAACCACACACACAGCCACACACACAACCACACACACAACCACACACAACCATACACACACAACCAACCACACACACAACCACATACACAACCACCCACAACCACACACAACCACACACACAACCACACACACAACCATACACACAACCAACCACACACACAACCACACACAACCACCCACAACCACCCACACACACAACCACACACATACAACCACACACACACAACCACAAACACACAATCACACACAACCACACATACAATCAACACCACACACACAACCACAAACACAACCATGCACACACAACCACACCCACAACCGCAACCAAACCCAACCACACCCACAACCACACACACAACCACAACCATACAGACAACCAAACACACAACCACATACACAATACACACAACCGCACACACACAACCACACACACACAACCACACACACAACAAACACACAACCACACACACAACCACACACACAACCAAACACACAACCACAAGCGCACACACAATCACACATACACAACTAACAACCACACACACAATCACACACAACCACACACACAACCACACACACACAACCACAAACACAACCACACAGAACCACAATAACACACACAACCACACACACAACCACACACACACAACCACCACCACACACAAAACCACTCACAACCACACATACAACCACAGCCACACACAATCACACATAATCATAACCACACACAACCACACACACACAATACCACAACCACACACACACACACACACACACAACCACACACTCACATCCACAACCACACACAACCACAACCACACACACAACCACACCCACACCCAACCACACACAACCATACACACAACCATACACAACCACACACAACCACACACAACCACACACATAACCAGACACATAACCACACACAACCACACACACAACCACACACACAACCACACACAACCATACACACACAACCAACCACACACACAACCACACACACAACCACACACACAACCACCCACAACCACACACAACCACACACACAACCATACACACACAACCAACCACACACACAACCACACACACACAACCACCCACAACCACCCACACACACAACCACACACACACAACCACAAACACACAATCACACACAACCACACATACAATCAAAACCACACACACAACCACAAACACAACCATGCACACACAACCATACACACAACCACACACTACCACACACACAACCACAAGCACACACACCCAACCACACACACAACCACACACACACAACCACACACACACAACCACAAACACACAATCACACACAACCACACATACAACCAAAACCACACACAACCATGCACACACAACCACACACAAATACACATACAACCACGCAGAACCACAACAACACACAACCACACACACACAACCACACACAACCACAACCACACACACACAACCACACACAACCACACACACGACCACAAACACAAATCACACACGACCACACATACAACCAAAACCACACACACAACCATGCACACACAACCACACACACAACCACATACACAACCACACACACACAACCACACACACACAACCACAACCACACACACAACCACACACACACCCAACCACACACAACCATACACACAACCACACACAACCACACACAACCACACACAACCACACACACAACCACACACACAACCACACACACAACCACACACACAACCACACACAACCATACACACACAACCAACCATACACACAACCACACACACAACCACACACAACCACACACACAACCAACCACACACACAACCAACCACACACACAACCACCCACAACCACCCACACACACAACCATACACATACAACCACACACACACAACCACAAACACACAATCACACACAACCACACATACAATCAACACCACACACACAACCACAAACACAACCATGCACACACAACCATACACAAATACACACACACCACACACACACAACCACACACACACAACCACACACACAACCACACACAACCACACACACAGCCATAACCACACACACAACCACAACCACACACAACCACACACACACAACCACACATACACAACCACACACACAACCACAACCACACACAGAACCAAACAGACAACCACAAGCACACACATAACCACACACACACAACCACACACACACAATCACACCCAACCACACACACAACCACACACACACGACCACACACACACACAACCACAAACACACAATCACACACAACCACACATACAACCAAAACCACACACAACCATGCACACACAACCACACACAAATACACACACAACCACACACACACACAAACACACCCAACCACAACCACACACACACAACCACACAGAACCACAACACACACACACACACAACCACACACACACACAACCACACAGAACCACAACCACACACACACAACCACACACACACACAACCACACACACGACCACAAACACACAATCACACACAACCACACATACAACCAAAACCACACACACAACCGTGCACACACAACCACACACAAATACACACACAACCATACACACAACCACACACAAAACACACATACAACCACATACACAACCAAACACACACAACCACACACAAAACACACACACAACCACATACACAACCAAACACACACAACCACACACACACACAAACACACCCAACCACAACCACACACACAACCACACACACAACCACACACACACAACCACACAGAACCACAATCACACACAACCATACACACAACCACAACCACATACACACACAACCACACACACACAACCACATACACACACACACAACCACACACACAACCACATACACACACACACAACCACACACACAAGCTCAACCACACACACAACCACAACCATATATACACACAACCACACACACACAAACACACACAACCACACCTACAACCACACAACTACAACCAAACCCAACCACACCCACAACCACACACACAAACCACAACCACACACACAACCACACACACAACTACACACACAACCACACACACACTACCACACACACAACCACACCCACACACAGAACCAAACACACAACCACAAGCACACACACAACCACACACACACAACCTCATACACACAAAATCGCACCCAACCACACACACAACCACACACACACAACCACACACACACAGCCACACATACAACCACACACACAGCCACAAACACAATCAAAACCACACACACACAATCACACCCAACCACACACACACAACCACACACACAATCACACACACACAACCACACATACAACCATGCACACACAACCACACACAAATACACACACAACCACACACACAACCACACACACAACCACACACAACCACATACACAACCACACACACAACCACACACACAAAAACACACAACCACACACACAACCATAACCACACACACAACCACAAGCACACACAACCACACACACAACCAAAACCACACACACACACAATCACACACAACCACACACACAACCACACACACACACACACAACACACACAACACACACAAACACACCCAACCATACCTACAACCACACACACACACAAACCACAACCACACACAACCACACACACAACCACACCCACAAGCACACACACAACCACACACACAACCACACAGAACCAAACACACAAGCACACACACAACCACACACACACAACCACAACCACACAACCACACACACACAACCACAAACACACAATCACACACAACCACACATACAACCAAAACCACACACATAACCATGCACACACAACCACACACAACCATACACACAAACACACACATAACCACATACACAACCAACCACACACAAACACACCCAACCATACACACAACCATAACCACACACACAACCACAACCACACACACAACCACATACACACAACCACACACAACCACAATCACACACACAACCACACATGCACACACAACCACACACACAACCACAAACACACAACCACACACATACAACCACATACACAACCACAAACACAATCACACACATTCACACATAACAACCAAAACCACACACACAACCACACACACAACCATGCACACACAACCACACACAACCATACACACAAACACACACACACAACCACACACAACCACATACACAACCAAACACACACAACCACACACAAACACAACCATAACCACACACACAACCACACACACAACCACACAGAACCATAATCACACACACAACCACACACACACACACAAGCTCAACCACACATCAAACCACACCCACAACCACACACACAACCACAAGCATACAAACACACACAACCACATGCACAACTCCACACAACTGCACATACAACCATACACATACACAACCACACACACAAAGCCACACACATACACACATCCACAAACATAACCATACCCAAAACCACACACACAACCACATAACCACACACACAACCACACACAAAACCACAACCACACACACAACCACACACATAACTACACACACACAACCACACCCACAACCACACCTACAACCACACATAACCACAACCAAACCCAACCACACCCACAACCACACACACATACACAACCACACACACACAACCACACACAGAACCAAACACACAACCACAAGCACACACCCAACCACACACAACCACAACCACACACAACCACAACCACACACACACAACCACACACAACCACACACACACACATACAACCACATACACACACAACCACAAACACAATCACACACAAGCACACATACAACCAAAACCACACACAACCACACACACAACTATGCACACACAAACACACACAACCATACACACACACAAACACACCCGACCACACACACAACCCCACACACAACCACAACCACACACACAGCCACACACACAGCCACACACACAGCCACACACACAACCACACATACAACCACACACACACAACCACACACACACACAACCACACACACACAACCACACACACACAATCACACCCAACCACACACACAACCACACACACAACCACACAAACACACCCAACCACACCTACAACCACACATAACCACAACCAAACCCAACCACACCCACAACCACACACACACAAACCACAACCACACACACAACCACACACACAACCACACACACAACCACACACACAACCACACCCACAACCACACACAACCACACACACAACCACACACACAACCACAAGCACACAACCACAAGCACACACACCACACACACACAACCACATATACACACAATCACAAACAACCACACACACACAACCACACACAACCACACACACACACACACACACACACACACACAACCACAAACACACAATCACACACAACCACACATACAACCATGCACACACAACCGCACACACAACCATACACACAAACACACACACAAACACACAACCACAACCACACCTACAACCACACATAACCACAACCAAACCCAACCACACCCACACACCACCACACACACACAACCACACACACACAACCACACACACATCCACAACCACACAACCACACACACACACCCCCCACACACACAACCACACCCACACACACATACAGCCACACCTACAACAACCACACACACAACCACACACAACCATACAACCACACACACAACCACACACACAACCACACTCACACAACCACACACACACAACCACACACACAACCACACATACACACTACAACACACACAACCACACCCAAAACCACATACAACACAACCACATAACCATACACACAACCACACACACAACCACACACACACACAACCACACATACAACCATACACACACAACCACACCCACAACCACAACCAAACCACACCCACAACCACACACACAACCACAACCATACAGACAACCAAACACACAACCACACACACAATACACACAACCACACACAACCGCACACACACAACCACACACACACACAACCACACACACAACAAACACACAACTACACACACACAACCACAACCACACACAGAACCAAACACACAACCACAAGCGCACACACAATCACACATACACAACCACAACCACACACACAATCACACACAACCACACACACAACCACACACACACAACCACACACACACAACCACAAACACACAACCACACACACAACAACACACACACACAACCACACAGAACCACAATAACACACACAACCACACACACACAACCACACACACAACCACACACACACAACCACCACCACACACAAACCCATTCACAACCACACACACACAACCACACATACAACCACAGCCACACACAACCACACATAATCATAACCACACACAACCACACACACACAATATCACAACCACACACACACAACCACACACTCACATCCACAACCACACACAACCACACACAACCATACACACAACCATACACAACCACACACAACCACACACATAACCACACACACACAACCACACACACAACCACACACAACCATACACACACAACCATACACACACAACCAACCACACACACAACCACACACACAACCACCCACAACCACACACACACAACCACACACAACCACACATACAATCAAAACCACACCCACAAACACAACCATGCACACACAACCATACACAAATACACACAACACACACACACAAACACACACACACAACCACACACACAACCACACACTACCACACACACAACCACAACCACACACAGAACCAAACACACAACCACAAGCACACACACAACCACACACACACACAACCACACACACACACACAACCACAAACACACAATCACACACAACCACACATACAACCAAAACCACACACAACCACACACACACACAAACACACCCATCCACAACCACACACACACAACCACACAGAACCACAACAACAAACACACACACAACCACACACACACACACAACCACACAGAACCACAACCACACACACACAACCAAACACAACCACACACATGACCACAAACACACAATCACATACAACCACACATACAACCAAAACCACACACACAACCATGCACACACAACCACACACAAATACACACACAACCATACACACAACCACACACAAAACATAAACACAACCACATACACAACCAAACACACACAACCACACACAAAACATAAACACAACCACACACACAACCACACAAACACACCCAACCACACCTACAACCACACATAACCACAACCAAACCCAACCACACCCACAACCACACACACACAAACCACAACCACACACACAACCACACACACAACCACACACACAACCACACACACAACCACACCCACAACCACACACAACCACACACACAACCACACACACAACCACAAGCACACAACCACAAGCACACACACCACACACACACAACCACATATACACACAATCACAAACAACCACACACACACAACCACACACAACCACACACACACACACACACACACACACACACAACCACAAACACACAATCACACACAACCACACATACAACCATGCACACACAACCGCACACACAACCATACACACAAACACACACACAAACACACAACCACAACCACACCTACAACCACACATAACCACAACCAAACCCAACCACACCCACACACCACCACACACACACAACCACACACACACAACCACACACACATCCACAACCACACAACCACACACACAACCCCCACACACACAACCACACCCACACACACATACAGCCACACCTACAACAACCACACACACAACCACACACAACCATACAACCACACACACAACCACACACACAACCACACTCACACAACCACACACACACAACCACACACACAACCACACATACACACTACAACACACACAACCACACCCAAAACCACATACAACACAACCACATAACCATACACACAACCACACACACAACCACACACACACACAACCACACATACAACCATACACACACAACCACACCCACAACCACAACCAAACCACACCCACAACCACACACACAACCACAACCATACAGACAACCAAACACACAACCACACACACAATACACACAACCACACACAACCGCACACACACAACCACACACACACACAACCACACACACAACAAACACACAACTACACACACACAACCACAACCACACACAGAACCAAACACACAACCACAAGCGCACACACAATCACACATACACAACCACAACCACACACACAATCACACACAACCACACACACAACCACACACACACAACCACACACACACAACCACAAACACACAACCACACACACAACAACACACACACACAACCACACAGAACCACAATAACACACACAACCACACACACACAACCACACACACAACCACACACACACAACCACCACCACACACAAACCCATTCACAACCACACACACACAACCACACATACAACCACAGCCACACACAACCACGCATAATCATAACCACACACAACCACACACACACAATATCACAACCACACACACACAACCACACACTCACATCCACAACCACACACAACCACACACAACCATACACACAACCATACACAACCACACACAACCACACACATAACCACACACACACAACCACACACACAACCACACACAACCATACACACACAACCATACACACACAACCAACCACACACACAACCACACACACAACCACCCACAACCACACACACACAACCACACACAACCACACATACAATCAAAACCACACCCACAAACACAACCATGCACACACAACCATACACAAATACACACAACACACACACACAAACACACACACACAACCACACACACAACCACACACTACCACACACACAACCACAACCACACACAGAACCAAACACACAACCACAAGCACACACACAACCACACACACACACACAACCACACACACACACACAACCACAAACACACAATCACACACAACCACACATACAACCAAAACCACACACAACCACACACACACACAAACACACCCATCCACAACCACACACACACAACCACACAGAACCACAACAACAAACACACACACAACCACACACACACACACAACCACACAGAACCACAACCACACACACACAACCAAACACAACCACACACATGACCACAAACACACAATCACATACAACCACACATACAACCAAAACCACACACACAACCATGCACACACAACCACACACAAATACACACACAACCATACACACAACCACACACAAAACATAAACACAACCACATACACAACCAAACACACACAACCACACACACACACACAAACACACCCAACCACAACCACACACACAACCACACACACAACCACACACACAACCACTCAAAACCACAATCACACACACAACCACACACACACAACCACAACCACATACACACACAACCACACACACACAACCACACACACACACAACCACACACACAACCGCATACACACACACACAACCACACAACACAAGCTCAACCACACACACAACCACAACCGTATATATACACAACCACACACACACAAACACACCTAACCACACCTACAACCACACACACAAACCACAACCACACACACCACCACACACACAAACCACAACCACACTCACAACCACACACACAACCACACACACACAACCACACACACACAACCACACACAACCACACACAGAACCAAACACACAACCACAAGCACACACACAAGCACAAGCACACACACAACCACATACACATAAAATCACACCCAACCACACACACAACCACACACACACACAACCACATACACACACACACAACCACACACACAAGCTCAACCACACACACAACCACAACCATATATACACACAACCACACACACACAAACACACCCAACCACACCTACAACCACACAACTACAACCAAACCCAACCACACCCACAACCACACACACAAACCACAACCACACACACAACCACACACACAACCACACACACAACCACACACACACTACCACACACACACTACCACACACACAACCACACCCACACACAGAACCAAACACACAACCACAAGCACACACACAACCACACACACACAACCTCATACACACAAAATCGCACCCAACCACACACACAACCACACACACACAACCACACACACACAGCCACACATACAACCACACACACAACCACAAACACAATCAAAACCACACACACACAATCACACCCAACCACACACACACAACCACACACACAATCACACACACACAACCACACATACAGCCATGCACACACAACCACACACAAATACACACGCAACCACACACACAACCACACACACAACCACACACAACCACATACACAACCACACACACAACCACACACACAAAAACACACAACCACACACACAACCATAACCACACACACAACCACAAGCACACACAACCACACACACAACCAAAACCACACACACACACAATCACACACAACCACACACACAACCACACACACACACACACACAACACACACAACACACACAAACACACCCAACCATACCTACAACCACACACACACACAAACCACAACCACACACAACCACACACACAACCACACCCACAAGCACACACACAACCACATACACAACCACACAGAACCAAACACACAAGCACACACACAACCACACACACACAACCACAACCACACAACCACACACACACAACCACAAACACACAATCACACACAACCACACATACAACCAAAACCACACACATAACCATGCACACACAACCACACACAACCATACACACAAACACACACATAACCACATACACAACCAACCACACACAAACACACCCAACCATACACACAACCATAACCACACACACAACCACAACCACACACACAACCACATACACACAACCACACACAACCACAATCACACACACAACCACACATGCACACACAACCACACACACAACCACAAACACACAACCACACACATACAACCACATACACAACCACAAACACAATCACACACATTCACACATAACAACCAAAACCACACACACAACCACACACACAACCATGCACACACAACCACACACAACCATACACACAAACACACACACACAACCACACACAACCACATACACAACCAAACACACACAACCACACACAAACACAACCATAACCACACACACAACCACACACACAACCACACAGAACCATAATCACACACACAACCACACACACACAAGCTCAACCACACATCAAACCACACCCACAACCACACACACAACCACAAGCATACAAACACACACAACCACATGCACAACTCCACACAACTGCACATACAACCATACACATACACAACCACACACACAAAGCCACACACATACACACATCCACAAACATAACCATACCCAAAACCACACACAACCACATAACCACACACACAACCACACACAAAACCACAACCACACACACAACCACACACATAACTACACACACACAACCACACCCACAACCACACCTACAACCACACATAACCACAACCAAACCCAACCACACCCACAACCACACACACATACACAACCACACACACACAACCACAACCACACACAGAACCAAACACACAACCACAAGCACACACCCAACCACACACAACCACAACCACACACAACCACAACCACACACACACAACCACACACAACCACACACAACCACACACACACACATACAACCACATACACACACAACCACAAACACACACAAGCACACATACAACCAAAACCACACACAACCACACACACAACTATGCACACACAAACACACACAACCATACACACACACAAACACACCCGACCACACACACAACCCCACACACAACCACAACCACACACACAGCCACACACACAGCCACACACACAGCCACACACACAACCACACATACAACCACACACACACAACCACACACACACAACCACACACACACAACCACCCACACACAATCACACCCAACCACACACACAACCACACACACAACCACACAAACACACCCAACCACACCTACAACCACACATAACCACAACCAAACCCAACCACACCCACAACCACACACACACAAACCACAACCACACACACAACCACACACACAACCACACACACAACCACACACACAACCACACCCACAACCACACACACACACAACCACACACACAACCACACACACAACCACAAGCACACAACCACAAGCACACACACCACACACACACAACCACATATACACACAATCACAAACAACCACACACACACAACCACACACAACCACACACACACACACACACACACACACAACCACAAACACACAATCACACACAACCACACATACAACCATGCACACACAACCGCACACACAACCATACACACAAACACACACACAAACACACAACCACAACCACACCTACAACCACACATAACCACAACCAAACCCAACCACACCCACACACCACCACACACACACAACCACACACACACAACCACACACACATCCACAACCACACAACCACACACACACAACCCCCACACACACAACCACACCCACACACACCTACAGCCACACCTACAACAACCACACACACAACCACACACAACCATACAACCACACACACAACCACACACACAACCACACTCACACAACCACACACACACAACCACACACACAACCACACATACACACTACAACACACACAACCACACCCAAAACCACATACAACACAACCACATAACCATACACACAACCACACACACAACCACACACACACACAACCACACATACAACCATACACACACAACCACACCCACAACCACAACCAAACCACACCCACAACCACACACACAACCACAACCATACAGACAACCAAACACACAACCACACACACAATACACACAACCACACACAACCGCACACACACAACCACACACACACACAACCACACACACAACAAACACACAACTACACACACACAACCACAACCACACACAGAACCAAACACACAACCACAAGCGCACACACAATCACACATACACAACCACAACCACACACACAATCACACACAACCACACACACAACCACACACACACAACCACACACACACAACCACAAACACACAACCACACACACAACCACACACACACACAACCACACAGAACCACAATAACACACACAACCACACACACACAACCACACACACAACCACACACACACAACCACCACCACACACAAACCCATTCACAACCACACACACACAACCACACATACAACCACAGCCACACACAACCACACATAATCATAACCACACACAACCACACACACACAATATCACAACCACACACACACAACCACACACTCACATCCACAACCACACACAACCACACACAACCATACACACAACCATACACAACCACACACAACCACACACATAACCACACACACACAACCACACACACAACCACACACAACCACACACAACCATACACACACAACCAACCACACACACAACCACACACACAACCACCCACAACCACACACACACAACCACACACAACCACACATACAATCAAAACCACACCCACAAACACAACCATGCACACACAACCATACACAAATACACACAACACACACACACAAACACACACACACAACCACACACACAACCACACACTACCACACACACAACCACACACAGAACCAAACACACAACCACAAGCACACACACAACCACACACACACACAACCACACACACACACACAACCACAAACACACAATCACACACAACCACACATACAACCAAAACCACACACAACCACACACACACACAAACACACCCATCCACAACCACACACACACAACCACACAGAACCACAACAACACACACACACACAACCACACACACACACACAACCACACAGAACCACAACCACACACACACACAACCAAACACAACCACACACATGACCACAAACACACAATCACATACAACCACTCATACAACCAAAACCACACACACAACCATGCACACACAACCACACACAAATACACACACAACCATACACACAACCACACACAAAACATAAACACAACCACATACACAACCAAACACACACAACCACACACACACACACAAACACACCCAACCACAACCACACACACAACCACACACACAACCACACACACAACCACACAAAACCACAATCACACACACAACCACACACACACAACCACAACCACATACACACACAACCACACACACACAACCACACACACACACAACCACACACACAACCGCATACACACACACACAACCACACAACACAAGCTCAACCACACACACAACCACAACCGTATATATACACAACCACACACACACACACTCACACACAACCACACACACAACTACACGTGTTACCATCCTTGTGGGGACTATGTGTGGATACCTGCCTTGTGGGGACTAACCTTTCCCAATGTTTTTAAAACATACTAATAACAGAAAAGTATCAAGAAAAAATTCATGATACAGGATCCTGCTTCAAATTTGCAAATATATTGTTATTTAATCACGCGCACAGAACCATCCTTGTGGGGACCTGAACACGTGCTACCATCCTTGTGAGGACCTAGTCCATACCACCATTTGTGATTGAATACAGTTAATGGCACATGGCTAAATGTTTAATTTATCAACATAATACACAAACAACATTATAATCTATTCATATATGAATCTCTGCATGTATACTAGGGGTAGACACAAAAAACAGATTATGTTAATGTGTCAGAATTTATCACATCATGATTACCCAAAGACAATTAAGACTGTATTTAACTCATTTATTAGTGCTTAAAATCTTAGGAGACAAGGGAACTAACACATAACTAAATTAACATATGGGTCCAAGGAATATGATGTTCAAGTCCCCACAAAGATAGTGTGTTATTATAGTGTTGTTCAAGTCCCCACAAAGATAGTGTGTGAAGATGATTGTGTTTAAGTCCCCACTGAAATAGTGTGCAAATTCAAAGCTTAAATCCCATTGTAAAGAGTGTGAACATGATGATGTTCACGTCCACGCAGAGATTATGTGTAATTAGAGGAGTGCTGAAGTCCCCACAGAGATGGTATGTTATTATATTGATGTTCAAGTCCCCACAGAGATGGTGTGTTATTATATTGATATTCAAGTCCCCACACAGATAGTGTGTTATTATAGTGTTGTTCAAGTCCCCACACAGATAGTGTGTTATTATAGTGTTGTTCAAGTCCCCGCACAGATAGTGTGTTATTATAGTGTTGTTCAAGTCCCCGCAAAGATAGTGTGTTATTATAGTAATGTTCGGATCTCCACAGAGATACTGTGTTATTTTTGTAATGTTCAGATCTCCACAGAGATTGTGTGTGAAGACGATTGTGTTTAAGTTCCCACTGAAATAGTGTGTAAATTCAAAGCTTAAATCCCATTATAAAGAGTGTGAAACCAATGATGTTCAAGTACACACAGAGGTTGTGTGTAATTAGAGGAGTGTTCAAGTCCTCACAGAGATAGTAAGTTATTATTGTGATGTGCAAGTCCCCACAGATATAGTGTGTTATTATAGTGATGTTCAGGTCCCCACATAGATAGTGTGTAAAGATGATTGTGTTTTAGTCCCCACTAAAATATTGTGTAAAGGCAAAGCTTAAATCCCCATACAAAAAATGTGAAGCTAATGATTTTCATGTCAAAACAGATGTTGTGTGTAATACAGTAAACCTCAAGTTTCCACAGAGATGGCATGCTATTATAGTGATGATCATATCCCCACAAAGACAGTGTGCTACTATTGTGTTGCTCAAGTCCCCACCAAGATAGTGTGTGAAGATGATTGTTTTTAAGTTCCCACCGTCATAATGTGTAAAGTCAAAGCTTAAATCTCATTACAGAGAGTATTAAAAGAAATGGTGTTTAAGTCCACACACAGGTTGTATGTAATTATAGGAATGTTAAAGTTCCCACTGAAATGGTATACTGAGGGCAATGATTATTTCTGTGTAGGAAGGTGTCCCTTCCTGCACATAAACAATCTTTAATTCGTGTTTTGTAACTTCTATGTATACTGTTTAAGGCAGCACACATAGAAGTTGCAACTAGTCAGTTTTTTTATGATTGTTTATGCGCAGGAAGTGACACTTTCCTGCACATAAACAATCAATGGCATTTTACTGTGTCTATGTGTGCTGCACAACGCAGCTCACATGGAAACAGCAAAAACAAGGAGAAATAAAGCAGTTTTCCTTGTTTTGCCAGGCAAAGACCAGGTTTTTTGGTCTTAATTTTGGCGCAGCCACATATTTATGCCACCCTTGTAAATATGGGGCAGTGTCAAAATTAATGGGTGTTACAGTGGTGCCTTATTTACAAGGCAGCGTTAAACCACATTAAGTGGCTTAATGCTGCCTTGTAAATAAGGCGAAGCCCGTATCACCACCATAACGTCACTAAAAGTGACTTTCTGGTGGCGATAGGGGCTTGTAAATATGCCCCTACAGGAGATGGAGTCGCATTCCAGGGTTACATCCCAAACAGCAGACAACCTCCTCTAACTGACAGGCCCATTGCTTACCCTCACCACCCCAGGGTCCCAGTTGGGGTCTCAGGCACCCACCCATGGGGTCACAACTTCAGAAGCTCAATACACCCTCGAGGTCACGCTCACACCTTTGCATTTCTGCTTTACCATCAAGAGCATGGGCTCTCCTCCCATCTATGATGCCTTTGCTCTCAATCCACATCCCAAATAGGACTTAACTTACTTTGTTTTGTTCTGACTTGGTAAGGGGTGCAGTATGTGTGTGGCGGTGATAGCGGGTGTGTGGAGGCAGGTGAAGTGGTGATGCAAGCAGGCAAAGGGGCCTCCTGTGGCCTGGGGTGCAGCTCGGCAGCAGCATTCGTAGCAGCGTACAGGGTTGAGAAGGTGAAGTTTGCCAGCAGTGTAGCTACGGGAGGTGTTTGTACCAGGGTTCCTAGCACTGGGCACAGCCATATAGATGAGTGACGGAGTGGAGTGTTGTAGAGTGGAAATCAGTTGAGTGGAGTGAGATAAAGTGCAGTGGGGTAGATTGTAGTTGCATACAGTGCTATGCCGTAATGTGGAGTGGCTTAGAGTGAAGTGTGGTAGAGTGGAATGTTGTACAATAGAATAGCATAGAGTGCAGTGATGTAGAGAACAGTGACATGGAGTGACATACAATGGAGTAGTGTACAGTGGAGTGGTGTAGAGTAGAAAAATTTAGAGTTTACTGGCATACAGTGTAGTGACAGTGGAGTGGCATATAGTGAATAAGTAGAATGGCGTAGAGTGGATTGTTGTGTCCTACAGTGGAATAGCATAGAGTGTAGTAGAGTAGAGTGGCATAGAGTGGAGTGGCATAGAGTAGCGTGATGTAGAATGGAGTGGTTTACAATGTAACATCATACAGTGGATTGTCAGAGTGGAGTGGCGGACAGTGGAGTGGCATAAAGTGGAGTGACGTCCACTGGAATAGCATACAGTACAGTGGTGTATAGTGCAGTGGCACACAGTGAAGTGCCATTGAGTACAACAGCATAGACTGTAGTATTGTAGAGTGGCAATATGTACAGTGAAATATAGTATAGTGGAGTAGTGTAGAGTGGAGGGGCATACAGTGGAGTGGTATAGACTGGGGTGTGATAGAATGGAGTGGTGTAGAGTAGAGTGTAAGAGCATACAGTGAAGTGGTGTAGAGTGGAGTGGCATAGGGTGGAGTAGAGTGGTGTACACTGGATTAGCGTAGAGTGTAGGGTGGAGTGATGTACAGTGGAGTGGCATAGAGGGGAGTTTGGTAACTGAAACAGACATAGCATGAACGTGTGAAAACAGATGAAGATTTAATGTGTGTGGAATACACTTTGTGAGGTGTAAATGGTACATTTTGGTAGTATGTATGAATAGTGTAAGTAGTGTTAAAGTTATACGTTTTATAAAAATTAGTTATTTATTTACCGAGGGTACACCGTGGTAAGTTTGCGGTTTACCGAGGTAAGTTTGAGACATACCATGGTACATGCGGATGAGAAGTCAGTATGTCATTGGCTAATGCCTGTGTTTACCAAAGATAAAAGGCTGAACCACGCACGTGTGGAATTCACCCGCACAGCGGGGGAATTCCGATCGCGCCCAAAGGGTTAAGGGAGCACTGCACATTGTTTTACTTTTTTTTTACAATGCAGTAATTTGTAGGTATTACCACAGTACTGTGTAGACGTTTTTGCACATATTTTAATATTTTAACAATATAAAATACACTGTAAAACACTACATTTGTAAAATACAGTGTATTACAGTGTATTTTTTATTTTTGTAAATTTATTTTAAGTACTGCTGCACTAATGAGACAGTACTATGGTAACATTGTAAATATTTTTTGTAATATATAAATATTTTTCCCTACCTATGGCCACTTTCATAAAGTGGTAATAGGTAGGGGAAATATCAAACCTAATACTTGCCTATATCTGATGGACAGCCAAAGTGTACCTAAAAACAATATGGCATCTTTTAACTTTTGTAAAGACAATCATTAGCCAATCATAATATGATTTGTCATCGTTATATACCGCAGTACTTCTACAACATACTGCAAAATGTTTTCAAAAATACGACAACTACAGATATCACTGAGTTAAAATAGCTTACAACTTAAAACATACTTCCCATAAATACCTGTAGTCCCCAAAAGAATCATCTGTGCACAATAATGTGTAATTCTGACAAATTTAATTCAAATCTGTCCAGCCGTCTTCACTATATGCACGAGTCTATGGAAAATGCATTGGTGCACAAGCACGTTTCAAGACCCTCCTTTTTTCTTCGCACGTTATTGATGAATCTCTGCAAAACGTTTCATACTCCACCAATTGAGAAAGAGGAATAGGTCTGCATATTTTCATGGAGATTCATCAAATGGGAGCAATTATTAATGTTCAAAATCCAAGGAATTCCTGTCTCTAGTAACCCTTCCTATAACTAGAGTGGATACAGTAATCCACTAGTTGCAGTTATCTAAATTAACTAACTTTTACCCTAAAGTAACTATAACTCCTGACACCTTCATACACTCCTTCTACCCTTCCATATTGCATCACTGATTACATTTTCAATGACTGCATTGATAACATCCCTAATGATATCTGAAATAACATACTTGATAACAAAACTGTGCATGACGAGGGTTCGTCATAGTTACTTTAGGTCATGAGTTTTAGTAACTTGAGATAACTAAAACAGTAACAGGTGGATTTCAGTGGTCGCTTGCTCAAAGTAGAGCACAACTGCTTTTACAGAGAGGGAGTTGCATATTAGCAGTAAAAGCAATGCCGGCTCCCCGCAGGAGGCGGGTAGCTGGCAGGGACAGTGGAGGGGACCAGGGCACTCACACTGGAGGTTAGGCCCTGGGGGATGCGTTCCCCGGGAGGCCTCTCCTCCCCTTATTCTTTTTTATTTTTAAATGTAAAGGCCGGGCCCTGGGGATAGGGTCCCCGGGCCAAAATCAGCCTGGGGGGGGGCTGCTCAGCTATCTATCTATCTATCTATCTATCTATCTATCTATCTATCTATCTATCTATCTATCTATCTATCTATCTATCTATCTATCTATCTATCTATCTATCTATCTATCTATCTATCTCTGTCTGTCTGTCTGTCTTTGGAAATCTATCTAGCTATCTGTCTTTGGAAATCTATCTATCTATCTGCACAACCTTATCTATTTACCTGTATAACCCTATCCAAGTATATAATCTTATCTTCCTATACAACTCCTCCTATATATTGATCTATCTATACAGCCCTATCTAGCAATCTGTCTGTACAACTCAATCTATTTATACAACTCTTTATATCTATCTATGTAACTCTATACATACAACTCTATCTATACAGCTTTCTACCTGTACAACTCTTTTTATCTACACAACTCTAACTACCAATTCCCTATTTTTACAACGCTCTCTATCTATACAACTCTTTGCATACAAATCTATCTATCCATCTATCTTTCTATTCATCTATCAACCTCTAACGTTACTACTCTATATATACAATTCTATTGTTGTATATAACTGTACCTGTACACCTCTATTTATACAACTATATCTATAGAACTTTATACAGCTATACAATTCTATCCATAAAACTATCTACACAACTCTATCTGTATATACACAACTCTATCTTTACAAATCCATTTATCTATACAATCCAATCTATATATACAAACTCTGTCTATACAACTCTATCACAACTCAATCTATACAAATCTATGAATATCTATCTAGCTATCTCTATCTATACAACCCTATCTATCTATACAATCCTATCTATCTATACAACTCTATCTATCTATACAACTCTATCTATACAACCCTAGCTATACAACACTATCACAACTCTATCTGTGTACCTAAATACAAATCTATACAGCTCTATTTGACTATCTGTAGAACCCTATCTATCTACCTGTATAACCCTATCTAATTATATAACCCTAACTACCTATGCAAATCTATCTATGGATTGATCCATCTATACAACCCTATCTATCTATACAACTCAATCTATCTATACAACTCTTTCTGTCTATACAACCATTTGTATCTATACAACCCTATCCACCTATACAACTATGGGCCAGATGTACGACCCATTTTTGCATGCGCAAATGGGTTTGCGAACCCGTTTGCACATGCAAAAACATCATGGGCATGTACAAAGCCTATTTAGCGAGTCACAATTTATTTGCGACTCACTAAATTGGTTTTGCGACTAGCTATTTGGAAGGTGCGTTCCCTTCCAAATAGCAAGTCTCAAAACCATGTACTAATGTTTTGCTACCGCAATTGCGGTCGCAAAACACTGGAATTACCACCTACTTCAAGTAGGTTGTAAATTTCGCAAATGGGAAGGGGACCCCTTTGCAAATGCATGCAAAAATCCCAGGGACCACTGCCTGCCCTTAAAAAATCAACCGAAAACATTTCATTTTTTTTCAAATGCATCCTGTTTTCCTTTAAGGAAAACGGGCTGCATTTTAAAAAAGAACTGCTTTATTTAAAAGCAGTCCCAGACACGGTGGTCTGCTGAGCCCAGCAGGCCACCACCATGGGAGGGCCTGTCATTCCCAATGGGCTCACAGATTGCGAGAAGCTCATTAATATTAATGAGCCTCTCAATTTGCGACCCCATTGGGAATCGCAAATAGTGTTAAACACACTGTTCTACATTTTATTTTGCACCTCGCAATTTGTGAATTGTAATTAGTCGCGAATTGCGAGGCGCAAAATAAAATGGTCGTACATCTGGCTCTATATTCTTATAACTCTTTCTAGCTATAAAACTTTATGTAGATATCTCTGTCCATCTATCTATCTAACTCTATTTATCTATGCATCTCCATTTATCTATCTATCTATCTATCTATCTATCTATCTATCTATCTATCTATCTATCTATCTATCTATCTATCTATCTATCTAACTCTATCTATACCACCCTGTCCATACAACTCTCTCTCTCTATACAACCCTATCTATATATACACAGCTCTTTCTATACAACTCTATCTAACAATACACGTTTATACAACTCTATCAATCTATCAAACCCTATGTATCTGTCTTTGCAAGCCTGTCTATACATTTGGCTTTGCAAGCATCCTTATCTGTCTGTCTTTATAAGCCTCTCTATTTGAAGAATGTTTCAAAAAACCTTTTGGTGTTTCTAAAAGTTTATGTATAACATAGCTACTTATAGGAGGTTTCAACCAGACTTCAGCCATTAGTCTATTGTTGTGTCATTTACATTTTCATCCACTGTTAAATTATGCATCATGTTGCAATTGGCCAGCACACTTCAGCTACTTGTTGGGCTGACTTTACTGTGAGATACAGCATGCTGCCCTTTCATGAGGAACAGATGAACACACAAAGCAGCCCCCTTCTGTGTCAGGGGCTACTATAGTAATTTGTGTTTTTTTTAAACCCCCAAAAATTGTTGCCTTGAGCCAATGATGGTTATTGATGAGAGCCCCGCTGCTTCCCCAATAATAAAGTTCAGCACAAACCATGACAGAACAAAGCAAGAACTGTAACCAAAAGTAGCAGAAAAAGTCTTGAACCGCCAACTCTCCTCCTCTTTGGAGGAGAATCATCTCCTTGGTGACACACAGTTTTGTTTCGGGGCAAATCATAGCACTGAATCTGGCCTGCTTACAGCCACTGAGGAAATTTGCTCATATCTCGACCTCGGAGGCAATGCAGTTCTGATTCTGTTGGATCTTTCTGCAGCCTTTGATACGGTCAACCATGAATTACTGATTAACCATATGAGGGAATTAGGGTTGGTAGACCTAGCATTGGCGCTGCTTAAATCCTTCCTTTAAGGATGGCAACAAGTTGTGCCACTTGGTGATTCTGACTAAGGATCTTTTTGCCTGCCATGTGGGGTCCCTCAGGGATCTTCCCTGTTCCCCACCTTGTTTAATCTTTACTTCATCCTACTCGCCATTTTGATAAAATATTTTGGGCTGTCATCGGCGTCCCATGCCGATGACACTCCGATTATAGTGTCCCTGGCTAAAGATGTGCTGATGGCGCCACATTTACCAACTGTATGAGTGCAGTGAGCAAATGGATGGCCTGTCATTGCTTGAGGCTTAATTCTTCCAAAACCGAAGTAATCCAATTTGGGAACGATTCAGTCATTTGGTCTCCCCTCTGGTGGCCATCCGTTATGGGTATTGCACCCCAGCCAATTTAAAAACCTCAGGTTTCATCTTAGACAGTGAACTAAAATACAAAGATCTAATCAACCAAATCACCGCACCTTGTTTTTGTTGTCTCTGAACTTTAAAGAAAATGTTTTCCGCCTGATTTACTGAAAGAAGTGGTCATCGCAACTAGACTACTGCTAAAGCCTATTAGCCTCTCAAAAGGTCTGCTTAAAAAATTGCAGACCATTCAGAATGCAGCAGCCCGATTTCTTCTGGGAATCCCTAAACATCAGCCAGGGCCTCTATTAGACAACTTCATTGGCTTCCGGTCTGCCATCGGATCACTTTTAAGGCTCTTTGTTTAGCCTATATAACTCTTCATGGAAAAGCCCCTGCCTTCTTTACGAAGAATTTTGATCAGTATATTCCAGGCAGAACACTGCGATCTGGCTCCGCCAACCTGTTCAAGGTTGCCTCCTTTAAGCGTGCTGCATGGGGGGGGGAGGGGGGGTAGAAGCTTCTTCAGGCTTACAGCCCGTCAGTGGAATTGTTTGCCACTCTGAAAATGGCACCCTCACTCATGGTTTTAAGGAAAAGCCTTAAAATCTGGTTATTTAATAAATGATTCTCGCGCATTTTGCTTTTGTTTGCTCCCTACAGTTCTGTCTAGCGCCAAGACGCCTCCGGGTATTTGTGCGCTTTACAAATCATAAATCATAAGAACTGCAATAGCCAAAAGGCTAGCAGCCTATTGCCTTTGCTAATGCTTGCCTGTTTTGAAACTAACTTTGGAGTTTGCTGATAAATCATCACAAAAATTTGGCCAAGAAATGAAGTGCCCTAAAACATGTAAATTTCTATAGGATGTTTTAGGAATTGATACAGAAAAAAACAGCTGAATTGAATTACACCATATTCGGCAAAAAAGTTAGAACTTTACAGTGAAAGCTTGCTTTTCATTATTTAGTATAAATCAGGGCAGCCTTTAGAGAAACTCGCATTGAAAGAGGTGATCAGCGTGGTCGTGAAGGGGCTATAAGGTGTCTGCCACATGGTGCAGATATTGACAGGGGGCACCTCAGCCCCCAACCGGAGGCCGCAGTGTTAATGGGGGGTCCTGCTAGGGCCCCCCAAAGTTGCTTTCTGGCTTGCTTTCCATGTCAGAAAGCCCCACGTGGAAAGCCTCTCAGAAACTGATATTGCAATACCTACGGCGGAAACATCATCCATAGGGATTACGCTCAGGCCTCCGACTGGCCGATGGGCTCCTAAAGCCCATCAGAATCCAGCTGTAATGACTGTCCAGTTTCACTTTCAACTGCCTTCATCTTAATGCGGCAGTCGAAAGTTAAACTCGCGATGAGACTCATCGTAATGAGGCCCCAATTGTCTTGACTGTGGCTAATGTCACAATGTGCAAGTACAGAGAAAGTTAGCTTGGCAGTGGTGCTACAGTTTTGTTGAGGGGTAGAGACACATTCTAAAAATGTGTGCATGTTATAAATTGCCTTTTGAAAGTTTTCAGTGATTTGGGGACAAGTCATTGAGGGCCATATGTATGATTTGATTCTGGATTTGATTCTGGAATTTATATAGCGCACGATTGCCCGGCAGCGTCAAGGCACTTTGCGGAGGAGATTGCCGGAGATAGTGCATTAATTTAAAAAAAGTCATGTCTTTAGCAATTTTCTGAAACCAAGCAGTGTTGGGCAGCTTTTGATATTTGACGGAAGCGAGTTCCACAGCCTCACAGTACCCAGGACAAAGCTTCTTCCTCCCCAGCTTACTTTCTTGAATATTGGTGTTTGGAGGAGTTTGCTCTGTGCTGAGTGTAGGTGCCTTGATGGATGGTAACAGGTGAAGTGTTGCTTCATGAACGTTGGCCCATTTCCGTGGACCGCTTTGTATGCTAGACATAGTACTTTAAAGTCTATCCTTTTCTAGACAGGAAGCCAGTGGAGTTTTTCCAAACCTTCGGAGATGGTTTGGAATTTGGGAACATCTAGCAGCAATCTGGCGGCAGCGTTCTGTGATTGCTGAAGTTTAATCATATGTTGTTTCTGAAGGCCTAAGTATAGTGCATTTCCATAGTCCAGTTTAGCCAAGGCGTTTTTACTGCTTCAGGGGGAATGAAGGAGCACACTGTATGGATTGATTGTACTAGAGCATTTTCCCATGGACATAGAATGGGTAAAACCCTTTGATGCATCTGCCCTGAGTCCTCTAACGGTAGCCACAATATTTTCTTTTATTTTGTGGCAGCCAAACAAATCCTTTCGGATCCTCTAACTTTCTTTGTGAATTCAAATGGCTGAATGGAGAAAAAAACTTACTTAGCCAATTTGTATTGCCTATTTTTTTAATTCAACATTATCGACAGCTCCTCAGTGGTTCAGCTAGTACTATCTTTTTCTTAAATTTAACCCTTTCAACCCCAACACAAGCCTCTCTTTACATACTATTTTCTCAACATATGAACATGTAGAAGAATGTGTTAAGCGGACCTGAAACCCAAACAGAACCACTGGGTCAACAGGGCCCAACATGTTGACGTTCTCCATCAGTGGATCTATTAGAAACCCCATCAAAATCTGAAGAGGTGGTACCTCAAGTGGAGAATAGCCTAGAATGTGGGGGGGTGGGACCGGGTCAGGAGGTGTAAGTGGTATATACCGTGGTGGATGCCTTCGCAACCCAATGTATCACACAGACCAAAAGTCAACAAAAGGAGAAACTAGTGAGTGCAGATCCGAGGCCACAGGTCCTGCAAAAGAAAATTTACGGTTAGCATGGCAGTGAGTTCCAGCAGAAGATGGAAGTTCTGTACAAACAGCACCAAAGGCAGTCGAGCATCACTCACAGAGAGCTGGGTGGATTCCTGCTTCATGTTCTGCAAGTGGGATATATTGTCACCTTTTGCAGTTCATAGGGCCTTCGCCGTACCAAGACGGTGAAAAACGCACATTCCACATATGCTCCAAGTCAGGCACCATCCATCCAGATCCTCCAGAGAAGCAATTGAAAATGTGACATGATTATATATATATGGTTTTTAGGAAACGTTTGTCGCCTCATTGCACCATTCATTTAGTTTTTTCTAGAAATAACCCCCCCGACGAAGGGCAGGATGTTGCCCAAAATGAATTGGGGCTAAATAAACATACAATTGTTGTTTCTCAAACATTTGTATTGTGGATACACACAGAAGAAAACTACATTGCATGAAGTAATGAAAGCACAACCCCTCATGTCTTGAAATAAAATGGATTAAAATGTTTCCATTTGAATTTCAGGCAGTGCATTCTGAGGGACACTTGCCAGTTTGGCAGGTGCAACAATTTTATTATAGAGAAATCCCCACAGGGATGCTGTGTGATCAAACTGAAGCCTTTCATGGATGCTTTGTCATCATACTGTCCCCACAGAGATGCCATTTGATTATATAGAAGTCCCCACAGGGATGGTGTGTGATCATATAGAAGTCCCCACAGGGATGGTGTGTGATCGTATAGAAGTCCCCACAGGGATGGTGTGTGATCGTATAGAAGTCCCCACAGGGATGGTGTGTGATCGTATAGAAGTCCCCACAGGGATGGTGTGTGATCATATAGAAGCCCCCACAGGGATGGTGTGTGATCAAACTGAAACCTGCCCAGGGATGACATGGTTATATTGAAGCCCCCAGGGTTGGTGTGTGATCATACTGAAATCTTCAGAATGTTTTGTGTTATTGTAATAATGTCCTCACAGGGATGGGGTATGTTCCTACTGAAGTGCCTGCAGGATTCTATGTTATCATTTTGAATGCCCCACAGGGATACTGTGTGATCATATTAAGGCCTAAACAGGGACAAGGTGTGAATATATTGATGTTGTCACTAGACAAACCAAAAGGAAGATCAAAATCAGACTGAATGAACATAAGTCCAACATCAGAACAAAACAACAGAAATCATCGGTCGCACAACATTTTTTGGAAGCTGGGCATAACATCAGCCAACTGAAATTTTGCATTCTAGAGACTGTTACTAAAACTCAAGGAAGAGACAATCATAACTTTCTTCTCAAAAGAGAGAATCATTGGATATATTTGTTGAACTCGATGAAACCCGATGGTTTAAATGACCGCACAGAATTTTTATGCTATCTATAATTGCCCTAAATACAATGTATCCTTAATGTGGTTTACATGTCTTGTATAGTTACCAATTGCCTTATTCCTAAAACGTAGTTTTTTGTAACATCTTCTTTATATTTTTTTCCATAGATTTAACATTGTTAATTACATTCACATTGACGCTTCTGTTCTTTCATGTTATCATGTCATCATGTGAAACTGTGTTGATACACCGTAACATGGCACGCTTTTCTACACTCCTTTTTTTTAAGTTCACCCTACTCGCGTTTAAGTTCACCCAACTCGCGCTTAACCATTCATCACCTTTATTATCTATCTTTACTTAGCTAACTTAGTTTTCTTAGGTCGCCCGTAATCTAACAGCAGTCCTATTTCTATGTACACCATTTTTTTCACGTCACACGCTGTCAACCTTTTACTTCCGCTTCAGACTCCGATTCACAACCACCTTCACGTTCGTGACTCGAACGTGTGAGCACATACCTCCGCTTTTCAACACTGGGTAAGAACAACTTTCGTCACCGCTTCAGAATGCTTTTATGCTTTCTCACTAACTTTATTACTGGAAGCAAACTTTAATAATAAGCACATCGTTTGTCACCGTTTCTCCATTAGACATTTTGTTTGAAACAATCTATAGTCGTAACAACACGCTGATTTAACCGCCAATATTCACTTTGGGTTATTGAAACGGGTCTTTATAATCCTTACGAGCACGGTAATATCTGCGCCTAAAAACTCATTTTTATTCTTATTTTTCCTCACCACAACCATGCATGTCTGCATTTGATCGGTTTTTAATCACTTTTTGCACCTTCTTTTCTCAACACAAGAGTAACTAATATACCTCAGATACAGCGCTTATCGTCATCTTTATTGTTTTTCTAGAATTCCCCTGAGGAAGGCTTATGCCGAAATGCATTGGGAATTTACAATCAACGCTATAATCTTTGCAATGCGTTTGAATTGATAAAAAAACGCTCACGATGAATTTTGAATAACAAATAAAGTTTTTCAACATCGAACATTGAAGAATCCTGTACAATTTTTTGAAACCCACTTGAGGACAGTTACGCGCCTGGGGGACACACCCCATGTTGTTGGGGGGTGCTTTCTTACAATATATTGATGTTGTCACTAGGATGTTGTTTGATTATAGTAAAATCATCACAGGCATGGTGTGTTATTATTTAGAAGTCTACACAAAGGTGGTGTATCATAGTGAATACACCATAGTGATGCTGTGCAATCAAATTGAAGCTACCACAGACATGGTGTCCGAGTATACTGAGATCCTCTCAGGGTTCTTTGTTATCTTGAAGTCCCCACAGAGATGCTGTGTGATCATTCTGAAGTCCTCACAGATATGGTGAATGACCATATAAACGTCCCCACAGGGATGGTGAGTGATCATATCGAGGCCCCCACACGGAGAGTGTGTGATCATATTAAGGTCCAAGCAGGGACAAGGTGAGAATATATTGATGCTGTCACTTGGATATTGTGTAATCATATTGACATTTTCGCAGGCATGGTGTGTTAGTGTATTGAGGTCTGCACAGTGGTGGTGTTTCATAGTGAATACCCCATAAAGATGATGTGTAATCATATTGAAGCTATCACAGACATGGTGTCCAATTATACTGAGTTCTTTGCAGGGTTCGGTTTTATTATCTTGACGTCCCAACATAGACAATTTAGAAGCCCCTCCACAGGGATAGTGTCTGATCATATTAAGCTAGCAGAGATATGGTGGGAATAGATTGATGTTGAAACTTGTATGTTGTGTGATCATATTGAAGTCCTCACAGGCATGGTGTTTTATTGTATTGAAGTCTGCTCAGTGGTGATGTGTCATAGTAAGTACCCCTTAGTGATGATTTGCAATCATATTGACTCTCTCAGGGACATAGTGTCTGATTATACTGAGGTCTTTTCAGGGTTCTGTGTTACCATCTTCAAGTCACCACAAAGATGGTGTATGATCATACTGAAGTTCCCACAGAAATGTTGTGTGATCACACTAAAACCTGTACAAGGATGCTGTACAATAATATTGAAGTTAGGTCTCTAAGTCATTTTAATTATGCTGGAGTAATCTGAGTGATTTTGGTAAATCCGCATTACACTTTGATGTGGAATTAGCAATAATAATGCGATTACATCTGCTAGCATGATGAGGAGTTATTTGGGGGAAAAAATACTACCACAAGAGCACATTTAACAAGTGTGAGTGGCTGCTTGCACTGCTGGTTATATTGTGTTGCATTTAGCATTCAACCACATAAAGCATTTCTGTGTCCATTTTGGATGCAAGTGTTCATTTTGTGCTTACCAACTCATGATAAATACCATCAGTAAGTTGGGGGAAAATCCTACCCCAAATCCACATTTAACAAGCAGCTGCTCTTTCATGCTGTTCATATTCTGTTGCAATTAGTGCTATTTCTTAGTGCAATAGCATCCTCACATCCATTTTGGAAGTGAGGGGGCATCTGGTACATATTAAAAATGATCTGAAGAATTTGTCCTTTCATTCCCCATGACTCACATAAAACAGTTGTTACGGCATTGACCCTGTCCAGACTGGACTACGGCAATGCTCTGAATGCAGGGATTCAAGCCCAACATCTAACAACTTTAGCATCTCCAGAACGCAGCAGCAAGGTTAGTGCTGGATATTCCCAGATCCGAACCAGTCTCTCACAGACTAAGGGCCATCCACTGGTTACCGGTGGAAAAAAGGATTATGTTCAAGACTTTGTGTCTGGCATATAAGGCCCTTCATGGCTCAGGACCTCAGTTCTTGAGAACACACCTGAAATGGTATGTACCAGCAAGAAGTCTGAGATCTGCGCATGCAAAACTTCTACAAGTACCTAAGTTCAAGCAGGCTAGGTGGGGAGGGAGAAGCTTTCTGTTGAGGCCAGCCAAAATATGGAAACTCCTCCCTATTACAATAAAAAGTAGCCCTTCGCTTCTGTCTTTCAGAAAGGCAGTAAAAATCTGGCTCTTTCTCTGCTAAGCCAGAATTTCACCTCAGCCATAACCCGTAGCGTATCGAACATTAGGACCAAGATGCCTCTGGGCAATCGCACGTTTAATAAGTATTCAAATCAAATCATTTTTGTTTTAAGAAAATAGCACCAATTGGAAAGTTACTCTTCTTGTGTAAGTCTGCATAATAGCGCTGAATTTTTTTAAACCTGCACAGGGATGACATGGTTCTATTGATGCTCTCACAAGGATGGTGTGTGCTCATATTGAAGTCCTGAGAGGATTTTGTGGTACAGTAATTATGTCCTCGCATGGGATGTGCATGTTCATATTGAAGTGCCTACATGATTCTATGTTATCATTATGAATTTCTCACAGTGAGAGTGTACTATGATATTTAGGCCCAAACAGGGAAGAGATATAAATGTATTGACATTGTCACTTGGATGTTGTTTAATCATATTGAAGTGTTCACCGGCATGGCTATTATTGTGTTGAAATCTGCACAGTGATCATGTGTCAAAGTATTTCTAACAGTAATCATACTGAAGTTAGCACAGACATGCTGTATGATAATACAGAGATCCTGTCAGAGTTCTGTGTTATCATATTGAAGTCCCCACAGAGACTGTTTGTAATCATATAGAAGTCTCCATAGGGATGGTGTGTGATCATATCAAGGTCCAAGCAAGGACAATATGTGAATATATTGATGTTGTCATTTGAATGTTGTGTTATCATATAGAAGTTACATCTGGAAATGATTTTAATTACGCCGCAGTAATCAAAGTAATTTTGATAAATCCTCATTACTCTTTACGTGGAATTACAGATAATAATGTAAATACACCTGCTTGTGCAATTAAGAGTAATTTGAGGGGAAAATCCTACCACAAGAGCACATTTAGCAAGCGTGAGCAGCTGCTCACGCTGCTAGATATGTTCTGTAGCATTTCAAGCTATTTTCCTTTCTTTAAAAAAATATCTCTACTGCATGTTACAAGATGCTGGTGTGATTTACATAGTTAACTCATCTACCATACATTATTTTAACTCTGTGTTAGGAGACCAAGGTCAGATATTATGCAATCAATTGTGGTCCCATATCCCCAGGATATATGTACATTGGGGTCCCCGCCCTCCCGCACAGCCCAACTCCTGGGTAAGACCAGGTGCTTGGCCTAATAGGGATCTAGTATTTGTCCATAGTGGGCCAGTGACACACGTTTTGGTCCCCTTGGTTATCCTGTCTACTAACAGTACAGCAAAAGGTACAGTGTATTCACCTCTTAAAATTAAGTTTCAGTCAACAATAAAGAGAAAAGGTAATACAAGGAAAAGATAACAAAATGTATATACCCGTCCTCCCACCCGCCTTGTGTAAGTGTCTCTATGGTTGTGACCCAGTTCACCACTCTTCTATATTCAATGCCTATTTTGCTCCTCATTGAAGGCTACACTATAGATGGAGAGTGTACTGCTTGTTGTCACCCGAGGACAGTCACTGGGTGGTGCCCACACCTAGATAGATATCTGATTGTCCTGCTAAGGGTGATGACCAAGGGCATTTTAGAGCTATTTTCCTAGCGCAAAATGCATCCTTTTCCATTTTGGACGTGAGGGTTTATTTAGTGCTAAGAAACTAGTGCTAAATACCAGTAGTAATTTGGGGGAAAAGCCGACCCCAAGTGCACATTTAGCAAGCAGCTGCTCACGCTCACTATTCATGTTCTGTTGTATTTAGAGCTATTTCTTAGTGCAAAATGTGATCCTTATGTCCTTTTTGGATGTGAGGGGGCATTTTAGCTCCAAGAGAAAACAGACACATGCAAAATGACTCTTCTCACGTATTTCCATGTGATCTTGCATAATATTTTGGTAGGTCTGCTTGATTACGCTACAGGGAATTCCAAGAGGTATGTGTATGATCATATTAGGGCTAGGGGTGGGCGGAATTTGCGTAATCGCGTTACGCAAATCTCCGCGAAACAGTAAAAATCTCCGAACATGCAGAAATTCCGCGAACACGCGGAATTGCTTGTTCGCGCTGCTTTTTTCCTGTTCACAGTTGCTGTTTGCGTGCTCGGGGAGAAATATCTGGCGAACACGCATTTTGAGAACGCGAACAAGAAAAAATGTCGCGAAGTCGCGGAAAGCAGAATTTTGGGCAATTTCGCGTTCTCCGCGGAACGCGAAATTACCGAAAATCCGCAAATTCCGCGAGCGGAACGGAATTTACCGCCCAGGCCTAATTAGAGCACAAACTGAGATGAGGTGTGAATTTATTGATGTTGTCACTTGGATGTTGTGTGATCATATTGAAGTCCTCGCAGGTATTGTGCGTTATTGTATTGACGTCTGTACAGTGGTGGTGTGTCGTAGTGAATACCGCATAGTGATGATGTGTAATCATTTTGAAGCTCTCATGGGCATAGTGTCTGATTATAATAAGATCCTCTCTGGGTTCTGTGTTATCATCTTGAAGTCACCACCACAGAGACAGTGTGATCATATTGAAGTCCTCACAGTGATAATGTATGATCATATTGAAAGCTTAATTTGAATGTTTTGGGTTCATGCTAAAATCTTCACAAGGTTGAGGTTTGATCGTATTGAAGTCCTCAATTGCATGGTGTGTGGTCATATTGAACTCTTAGAGGATTTTGTGTTATCATAATGATGTTCTCACAGAGATGGTGTGCTACCATAAAGAAGCACTCACATGCATGGAGTATGGTCATATTGAAGGGCCCTTTGTTATCATCTTGCATTTCCCACAGGGATAGTGTGTGATCAAATTAAGGCCCAAACAGAGATGAGTTGTGACTATATTGAAGTCTGTGAAATATTGTGTGATTATATTGTAGTCCTCACAGGCAAGGTGTGTTATTGTATTGAAGTCCGCACAGGGGCGGAAGTGTCATCGTAAAACCCCCACAATGATTAATTGTAATCACATTGAAGCTATCACAGACATGGTGTCCAGTTATACTGAGACACTCTCAGGGTTCTGTGCTATCATCTTGAAGTGCCCACAGAGCTGGTGTGTGATTATATACAAGTCTCCACAGGGACGGTGTGGGATCATATTGAAGTACTCACTCACAGTTATAGTGTATGTTCATACAGAGGGCCGCACAGGGATGGTGTGTGATTATATAGAAACACCCACAGGGATAGTGTGTATTCATATGAAGGTCCAAGCAAAGACAAGGTGTGAATATATTAATGTTGTCACATGGATGTTGTGTAATTATTTTGAAATTCCACCTGGAAAAATTACGCCGGCGTAGTCGGAATAATTTTTCCAAATTTTCGGTAACTTCCTTGCTTGCATAATTGAAAGTAATTTGTTTTTTTGTTTTGTTAAAACAAATGATCAATGATGAGAGTTATTTCAGCAAAACAAAAAATCAATGGCCCTGACATGGTGGAAGATTTCTTTTGTTTTATGTTCAGGATATGTTGACTGACCACGTAGTGAATGGGCCATTGGTCAAAGGTTTTCAGTTTGCAAAGGTTTACCATATAGTCTTCTAAGGTGCACCTGCTGAGAGCTTGTTCAAATAGTGGGAAACCTGCATTCACCTGTTATGTTCTTTAGGCAGGCTGTGCTTCAGCAATACGTACGAAGTGACAGTGCTGTTTCTTGATTTGTGATTAAAAAAAACACAGTTTAAGTAAAATTACACTCAACTGTGGAATAAATGTTGAAAGAGATAGTGGAAAACGTCAAGGGAAAATAACCATGCTGGATGTCAACACACATAAGTATGTTTTATTGAGATGCAGTGCTACTTGCTGGGTTTAATTCCTAAAAACCTCAGAGCAGGCAGAAGGCTAAATAGTTAAGTCCCAAATCAATAAATCTAGATGGAGGTAAAAATGAAATGCCAGGAGCCGGGGTCTACTTAATGCTAGTTGCATTTTGTTGACTTGCAGGGGCATATTTACAATAAAGTGGCGAAGTGTGTTAGTCAAGAAGGCTAATGACAATCTTCATCAGTTTAGAAACGCAGGGCTGCACCATATTTACTAGAATATGGTGCAGCCCTGCGTTTGCCTACTGTGCTAACATTAGCTGCCTAGTGCCAACGCAGGCACCCTTGCATCATAGTGCAAGGGAGCCTGTGTTGAGGGGGAAGATGTTTATGTGCAAGAAGGCCCCCGTTCCTGCACTTAAACAATCTTTAAATGCCTTTTTGTAACTTCTATGCATGCTGCTTAATACAGAACACATAGAAGTTGCAAAACAGCAATTTATTTTAATGATTGTTTACTTGCAGGAAGGGGGCTCTTCCTGCACATAAACAATCATAGGCAGTTCACCGTTTCTATGTGTGCTGCACAAACAGCAAAACTAGCAGAAATAAATAACTTCTCCCCATTTCGCCTGTTTAAGACCAGGTTTTCCCTGGTCTTAATTTTGATGCTGCCTCAAATTTACGCTACCCCTGTAAATAGGGGGCAGCATCAAAATCAATTAAGTGTTGTGGTAGCACGCCCACAGTAACACCCATTGCCCTCCCCTGTCACGCTAAATACAGCATGAAAGGGTTCCTTATTTATAAGGCCAGATCCCTATCGCCATCACAATGTCACTGAAAGTTACGTTGTGGTGGCAATATCCCTTTCTCTGAGGGACCCGTGAAAGTTTGAAAGAAATTCCCCCAGCATTAACTATGAAACGCACTGCGGTGATTTCCGTCCCTGGTCATCACGCAGATAGGAGCAAGAGCAGCAGCTCTATCTGAGAAGCAGGCAATCAGAAATCGCTGACCACTAACATGAAGCCCTGATGAGAGTCCCGGTACCAGAGGACTGGGTCTTGAAATGCGTCGGCACTTTTTTTTCAACACGGAGGAATTTGAATAAGCTTTTTGTGAGGGTTTTGCATTAAATCGTATGCCCACACTCTAAATTTTTCCCGTGTTTGGCACGTTTGGCTCCAAAAGCAAGATAGCCATAGGATCACTCTTATGTTATGATGCAAAAGTCCGTTATTGTATATAAATGTTTGTATATAAGCATTTCATGCGTTGTCTATTGTGAATTGTTATAAGTATTTTTCATGTTTTGTATGTTAATTTGAAAAATGTGTGTCACTTCTCATACAATCAAAATCTTTTTGCTAAACAAATAATTGCAAAGAATAGGAATGGTTTAATAAAAATTCCATTCAAGCAGAAAAGATAGTGGTCTGTTTGTTGCTCGAAAATAATAAGAGCAGAAGGTCAAACCGAGCCAGGTTCCCCCTTTTTTTGTACGGCCCTACCTGGCTCTGGTCCTTTTGGGCCTACCCCCCCCTGACCTCCCCCCCCAGTTTTTGTAACCAATAGACTGTGGCATTGTACATATTCTATGGTTCTGTACAGCCCTTCACACATACTGACACAAAATTTGGGAATATTCAAAAGGAACAATGACTTTACATGCCAATAGATGTTGCAAAAATAGATGTGCTCTTCGCAGAGGGATATCTCATAACATTCCAGGAATCGAAGTCTGTCCCTAATAACTATATGTAGATACCTGAGATGCACACTCAACGAGGAGGGGTGTGGGTAAGGTCTATGTCTTTTCTGGGCATGTATACACAGAAAGTTTCTTGAGCCCTGACAGGATTGGTGGGTGTAGAAGGAAGTTGAGGCCTCAATGTGTCAAGTCTGTTCATTGAACGAAACCTGTTTCCAGAGGTTTCACCCATGGCTTTTGGCACTTTCCAGGAGTTACTAACACTGGTAAACCTTGGAATGCGTCAAAATTCTACTTCTCCCCAGGTGAGGCGCAATGAGGGGAAATATATTTATTTCTCCTTGTTTTTTCTTCTTTCTAACAACTCTCAGGATTGTTTTTGTGCAGGAAGGTGCCTCTTCCTGCACAAAAGCAATCCTGCTTACAATGCAGGCGCCCTTGCACGATGGTGCATGGGTGCCTTTGCTGGTGCTAGGCAGTCCATCGTGCGCCAGCGCTGGGAAATGACAGGAATGCCCTGTATAATGTTAAGTACAGCGCATTCCTGCCCTTTCCCTATCAAGCAGTGCAGCGCAGCAAGGTGGCTTGCTGCGTTGCATCGCATGATTTGTTGATCAATGTGCCCTTTAATGAGAGTGTGTAACGCCTCTTGTAACTCATACCACATCAGTATTGAATGTGTGTACTTTGCTGAATCAAGCGAATACATTGTAAATGGCATACTCACAGCCTGTGAAATAATGTCCGCCTTCACGAAATTAAATAAGCAAATTATGCGCACATGAGTACAAGATGTGTGAACTATGCATCTAAAGTGAAATTTTGCATCAGATTCTGAGGCTTTATTTCTAGTATTTTTACCATTTAACATACATTGATACAAATTACAATGTTGCAGAAGGTGCAGTGGTTTAAGAAACGCAACTACGAGTTCAGTAAGTGATAATAAAATTATTTACCAGCATAATAGTGTGTATTTTGTGCATGCATGCCCCAGAACACCATTTTATGAATGCTGTTCATTGAAGATCTTACATTTATTTTGGCAACTTTTATACAGCGCAAAATCGACCCAAAGGTATTGGAGCGCATTACATGAGCAGCACTTACATTACACAAGCACATTTTTTTTTCAAGCACTGGGAGATTAGGTGATTTGCCCAGAATCACTGGATCTGATGCTGAGACTCAAACCACGATCTCCAGTTCCAACGTTAGCAGCTCTGGCCATAGGCCACATCCTCCCCATTAAAGGAGCTAGTGTAAAACAAACGTTGAATTAAAAAGAAAATAAAAGCACAAAAGCACAAGTGTACTTATCGGAATGTCTTGTTTTTTGTTTTAAACTGTGTTTTCAATTTTGGGTGTCGTAAGTGTTCACATTATTGGGCCTCTGGAAGCACCTCCTTCCATCAGAAAAAAGCCCTGACAATCGGTACAAAATGTAATTATTATTATTAACGTGTTTCAATGTAGCACTCAGGCGCTGAATACATCTGAGATAGCTTTTGCGGTTATTCTAAAATATGAGACCTGTTGAAAAAAGTACTGTGTTTAGCACAGTGGCAGTGAAATACCCCTAATTTCAGGAAAATGCTTGTAATGCAAACATGAGAATGTTTGTCGATTTAAAACCAAACAGGTTCATGACAAAGAACACGCTTTTCGCGCCTTTAGTGAAAGGCATGAAAGTGTTTCATGTTGTGTTGCATCCTGAAGAGGATAAAAGAAAGGCCTTCCTTCCAGACATCAAGCGGAATACTCTCTGCCTTGGACAGAAACTCAACTTCAGAATGGCAGAGTTGCAAATGCGCGTCTCTGTGCATAACAAAAGGGTCATTAGCATCGCAAGAGACCCCTGCGGCCGAAAACCCCTGAAGTCTGCTACCTTCCCAGACTGGGGGATGGGTTTGCTCCCAACACACCTGCCTTCGGCCGTGATTGCAGACAGGATGGGGCTGAGGCGTGCAGACAAAGGCTGTCTGTGAGCAGAAACTCCATCTCCAAATAAATTTGCAATTGTAACAATCACGCAGCGTTTATTATTTTAAAGGCCAGAACCAACTTTAAAGTGCACATTATTTTATTTGTAATTAAATAGCTGCATCTCTGCCATGACTTTGTGCAGGAGGAAAGGCCTCAGATCTCGAGCCCTTCACAAAGTAAACGCTTGGAGTTGTGTTTTCTCGAGTTGTTCATTTAATTGAAATGGAGAGATGTGGGGAAGGAGAAAGTGACAGAGCTGCAAAATAAAACATATAAAGGGGAGACCACGGAGAGGCATGACGTAAGAAGGACACGGACTGTTTGGGGATTGCTTTTTGAAGAGGGATAAAATGTAGAAAGTATGAAGAACTGTCTAAAATTAGAGAAATATGTATAAGGCTTTAGTGGAACTTCAGAGAAGGAAGAGAATTACCGGAATGGCGTGAGGAATATGTAGGGAAGTTCAGATGGATAGATTTGGGATGATGTGAAATGGGTAAGAGGCGCCTTACATACAACATTTTTAAATGCACAGGCCACCATCTCTGTGATTGTAGCCAATCATAATGGGTTGCAATTTGGGACCTTGCTCAGGCATACTAATAAGATAGGTCAAATTCCAACCCACTGTGATTCTGTATGATGTGAACTGACCTATTAGTACATTGGTTGGTTCGCAAAATACAGATGCATTCGGTGAAATTCAATGTGCAAACTGCAACCCCTTTTACCAGATTTAATAATTTATCAAGCGGCGCAGTGCAGCAGTTGCAAATGCTGCATTGCGCGAGCAGGAGCGAGCAGGAGAGCACCACATTTACAGAAATATGGCACTCTCCCTAGCACCAGCGCAGAAATATGCTTCTGTGCACAATGCATACACCTTTGCACCATAGTGCAAGGGTGTCTGCGTGAGTCTAGCATATGTTTTGTACTAGAAAGATACCCTTTTAGTACAAAATACTATGCTTAGACTAACTTTAAAACTTTTTCCACCTTGTATGTTTGCTGTACAGTGCAGCAAACATGCAAAGTCGGAAAAAAAAGAAATAAAAGCATTTCTCAGTGATAGCACCTGGTTGAAGTGGCCACTATTTTTCGACGCAAAACCCTCTCTACTTTTTTAAGTAAATAGGGTTTTGTGTCAGAAACCTTGGGTGGTTGCATGGGAACACCCATGCACCACCAATGGAATGCTCCTTTGCCAATAAATAAGCTGCTTTGCACTAATTTAAAGTGATTTTCCAGTGCAAAACAAGATTTGCCCTGGAAAGATTTAGCGTTGATTTGCATCACTTTTGAGATGCAAACACAGCTCTAAATCTTAGTAAATATACCCCCAAGTATTCTTAAATAACGAATCATAAAAGTTTATTTAAGACTCTGGACCCATAGTACATAACATTTTGCTATTTCTAAATAGGAACTGGAAAAATTACTTTTTGTACATGAGGCCCTTAAAGTAGCACAAGCAAATGAAAACTATCAAGACAAGATACGATTCAATTTACATTTCTCTGGGTGGGAGGAGGGTAGAGGTGGTGGAAGGATGCATATTTTCCCGTAATGGGTATTATTTGAGTAACTTAAGGCTCAGTTTCTGACTTGATATGTATAGAGTTTTCCAAGACTCTGTTGCATGAAAGTTGCCAAATGAAAATATTCCCATATTCCATACTATGACTAGTTTTAGGGCAACACACTAGCGTATACCAAAATATTATGAATGGAATATTTGAATTCATCTCAGCCACTGGTAATTACTCTGGCCGCATCCCAGTCAATGGATTTTTTGTACACTATGCCACCTTGGACACATCCATATGCAAATCAGCCTTGACCCTGCTCCAATGGGAACAGTCTATCCCAAACTGCTAGGCCCAGACCCTTCGTGACCCGGGAACACAAGCAACCCAGGACCAGTTTTCGCTCTAGTAAGGGATCATCAGACAGGTATAGCTTGGTTCCAGTGATGCAGTGTGTATTGGACCCACAACTTTGTATAATGTAACAGGTGCTCATGTAAAGTGCTCCAATACCCTCAGAGCAGACAGCACTGAAAAGCCTTTTGGAAGGGATATGTAGGAACTGTTGATATACCAGAAATGGCATTGGGACACCACCTAGAGTGATTTAAATAGATATTACTATAAAAAAAAAATGCCTGAAGGGCTGTCACATATGTTTCATTCAAAAGAGGGCACAGGGCACCTTCTCTCAATTTGCCTCAGGGTAAATCTAGAGGCTCATTTGTGCCAAGCACCTGAATCGAATTAAGTCTTGCCACTTGAGATGGACTTTCCATTCTTTATAATTTAGACTCATGGGCCGATTCTGATCCGGGTCAGAAAGCACTACGACTAAGCCGGATCCGGAGTGTTTTCCTACCGAACCGGAGTCCTGCAGTCCGACCAAGCGAGTACGATGCGGCCATATGCTGCTGGACTCGGTTCGGTCGAACTCCCATAGAAGTCAATGGGAGCCGGTCGTACGACGCGTACATGGGCTCCCATTGACTGAATGGGTACGTCGCGGACAAGTGTGTCCCTTACAGTGGGTACGCGTCGGTGCCATCCGCACCGTACATGCCTGTGTTGGGGAGATCCATGGGTCTCCCCCTGTGTGCGAGTCATAGGGCTGCGGGTGACAGGGTGTCCGACGCGGACCCCTCAAAGGCAACCACCCGGACAATTTGCGAGCCGGACACTCCGGCTCGCACAGGCTGTCCGACGCGTGCATCGTACTGGCTCGGTCATGAATCGCATCCATTGCACGCCACGGTTAGCTTACGACCGAGACGTACGGAGTGGTTCGGACCCGGAAACTACTCGGTCGGTGAATTTCATGTAGCTCGCATCGTACTTGCTCGCTCGTACAGCTGTACGAGTCGCCCGGAAAACACGCGTACGGCTCGTAGTTTTTCCGTCCTGATCGTGTTCGGTGCCCTTTCGGTCCGGATCGGAATCGGCCCCATAGTATGTAACAGTGAACAGCACTTAATAACATCAATATCCAGTCTGTACTTTATGTTGTTAAAAAAGGACTTTATTTAACTGGAATATAAATAGAACAGAAATACATAAGATAAGCAATGAAATATAGAAGGAGATAGTATTTTATTTGGTCGGGCGGGAACACCAAAAATGTTTTTAAATGGGTTACAGTCACTGCTGCTGTACATGGAGAGGATATTGGAAATCAGTAAGGAGTTCCATGATCCTGTTTAGCAGAATATGGCTAAAATCCAAATTCCTTTGTAAGCCATTCAAATTACAAGGTGATTTGCAATATCCTTTTAACATACAGCAGAGAGGACTTTATGGCTTATAATACATGGTCACACCATCACTCGTCTCACAAACCACTTAAATTCTCGTTATCTTGCTCTTTCAAATAAAAGATAATCTGCTTGCAAACATGATGTATTACAACAAAATCTGTAGTATGGAATTTAGCACACCATAAAGGAGTTAGTAACTTGCAGCCAAAAAGTATTCAAGCCAGTTTATTGTATTTCAATTGCTTTATATAGCTCTTACTACCACTGACGAGATATTGAAGTGTTTTGTGCAGGTAGCACACTATTTCAGTACTCAAGGTCTGTGGTTAGTCTGGTGGTCATTAGGGATTGTTAGTTATTTTTGATTAGTGCGGCTAGTGTTGTGCTCTCAAGAAACTCTTGCATGCGTTTCCTCCAGTGTTTTGTGGTAGATTAAGTTATTAGGAGGGAGGTGTGATCAATAATGTGAGTTCATGTTAATGGAAAGCGGAATGAATATTTCCTTTGTTTACAACTTTATGCTTCCTTTTTTCTAATGTGAGGTACTGTGTTATGCCCAATTTTTATACCTTGGGTTGGTCAGGTGAGATTTGGAGGAGGGATGATCTCTGTGATTTGCAACTATTGTTCTTTATGTATTTTTGAGACGGACACATGACTGATATATTTGTAGGGTGATCTGGTTCTCCCCTGATGTTACTAAGGGGGGTGTTTATAAAGGTATTGTGCTTTAGTTCTCCCTTAATTTTAAAGGGTCTTTCAGTGTCGTCTGTTTATAGGCAGAGTGGTCAGAATGTATGAGGGTACTCGTTGTGAAAGAGATCATATAGTTTCTCTGATTTATTATGTTGGGGAAACCTCAATCTTAACCACTCTTTGGAAGTCTATGTGATTCTCAGCAGCTCTAATCATTTCATGAAGGGAGTTCCATTATTTGGTGGCTTGAATGGAGAAGGTAGCATCACCTACACTTTTCTTCTGGGCAGGCATTAGTAAACACAGTACCAGCTTATGATGTAAGCTCCCTGGATGGAAATATTTGGTGTATTTTGATCAGAGGAAATGCATTTCTTTGCTTTTTATTGCTCTGTGAGTGATGCACCACAGCTTACAAAAGTATATTTTTTGTCAGTTTTGTAGAGGCATGACCACTTACTTCTCATTGAGGTCGTCTACCTACAAATGGTTCACTTTAGGGTGAAGACAGGGCCTATTTGGAACTTTGCCACCTAATAGTGGTCTGGGTGTCTGGAGAGAGTGGACTCTGTGAAGACCTTTGAACAAAGCAAAGGTTTTACGTTCTACGGGCTAGGCAAACCACATCTCATAGATTGCGCATGAAAGATCCCCTACGCAAAAAAACCAGGGCTGTGTGTTGTAGCGGGGGTTGGCCAGCCATGTCTCATTGATTATGAACAAGAGATTGTCTACGTAAAAATATATTTGCTTATTTTTGCTTGCTTATTTTAAATAAATATTGTTTATAAATGTATTTATTTTAGAAAATAGTTCTACCTTTTTGATATCTGTAATGAATATATTTAACGTTAATGTTAAATATATTTAATCTGTTTTTAAATATTGTTTATTTTTTATATTTACATTTTAAAAAATATTTAAATATTATTAATTTGTTTCTCTGCTATCCAACACTTTCCTTACTGTTGCACTCACTGGAGTGGGAATAGTAATTTTTACTCCTCCGCCATCCAGCACTTTCTCTACTGTTGCACTCACTGGAGTGGGAACAGTAATTTTTACTCATATGCTATCCAGCTCTTTTCCTACTGTTGCACTCACTGGAGTGGGAATAGTAATTTTTCTTCCTCCGCCATCCAGCACTTTCCCTACTGTTGCACTTACTGGAGACGGTAATAGTAATTTTTACTCATCTGCTATCCAGCTCTTTCCCTACTGTTGCACTCACTGGGGTGGAATAGTAATTTTTACCCCTCCGCTATCCAGCACTTTCCCTACTGTTGCACTCACTGGAGTGGGAGTATTAATTTTTAACCCTCCGCCATCCAGCACTTTCCCTACTGTTGCACTCACTGGAGTGGGACCAGTAATTTACACTCATCCGCTAGCCAGCTCTTTCCCTACTGTTGCAGTAACTGGAGTGGGAATAGTCATTTTTACCGCTCCGCCATCCAGTACTTTCCTTACTGTTGCACTCAATGGAGTGGGAATAGTAATTTTTATTCCTCCGCCATCCAGCACTTTCCCTACTGTTGCACTCACTGGAGTGGGAATAGTAATTTTTACCCATCCGCTATCCAGCACTTTCCCTACTGTTGCACTCACTGGAGTGGGAATAGTAATTTTTACCCCTCTGCTATCCAGCACTTTCCTTACTGTTGCACTCACTGGACTGAGAATAGTAATTTTACTCATCCGCTATCCAGCTCTTTTCCTACTGTTGTACTCACTGGAGTGGGAATAGTAATTTTTACTCATCCGCTATCCAGCACTTTCCCAACTGTTGCACTCACTGGAGTGGGAATAGTAATTTTTAGTTAACTGTTTGAATTCATTTTAAAATGGGTATTTTTTTATTTTAAATTATTGATATATGTATATTTTTTTTATATTTAAAAGTTAAAAAATGAAATAAAGATAATAGTTAATAAATTATATTTAAGTAAATATATGTATATGTAGACATTTTTATGTTTGTGTGTTTATATGTTTTTAATTAAATTTGTTATATTTAGTTAAAATGTATATTAATTTTTTTTTAAAAAAATAATATTTGATATATTTATTTTATGTAATATATATATTTAAGTCGATATTTTGTACATCTATATTTTTTACTACAATATTTTTTCTTTGATATTCTTGTACTTACCTGTTTAAATATAGGGAGTCGATATTTTTGTGCTCTATGGGGCCTATTACGATGGACGGACTATGTCCGCCCTCCACTGCATCGGGGCACAGGACTGACCGCCGATGTTGCGGCGGTCCCGCCATTCAAATTAGGATGCGCCCGCCACACTGGCGGGCGCATCCCGCATTTTTTACATTGCGGCGGGCGGTGCTGTAAGCGCCACCCGCCGCAATGTAAAAAAGGCATGTTGTGCATTTGCATGCACAATGTGACCGGCACCGCCCGGTGCCTGCCACCTTGTGCATGCATATGTAGGGGAGTACCATAGGTACCCCCCATGTGCACCCCCCAACACCCTGGGGGCCCGCAATGGGCCCCCAACAGCAGGAACGGCCTGCCTTTCCATGGCGGCAATGCCGCCATGGAAAGGTTGCTTTCTGCCAGCATCGTAATAGGGATGGCAGTGTCTTGCAGACGCGGCCACCATGTTATGCTCCTTTTCCGCCGGTCTAATATGGCGGGGGGTCTTTCAGGTATAGATGGCAGGCTCAGCGGGGGCGATCCACCCGCCATCCTAATTGGCCCCTATATTTTTGCATCGATATTTTTGTATATCGATATTTTGTACATCGATATTTCATCAGCGAACCTCAAATCTGCATATGCATAGTGTGTGATTATAGGGATGTTCAAGTTTTCCAAAGATTGTGTGTGCTTATAGGTACGATCAAGACCTCGAAGAGACGGTGTGAGAAGGTAATGATGATCAAATTCCCACAAAGAAAGAGCATGTAAATACTGTGTAGATAATGATGTTTAAGTCCCCAAAGAAATTAAGCGATTACATGAAAGTTCAAGACCTCACAGCCATTGTGTGTGAAGATAATCATGTTCAAGTCACCACAAAGATAGCGGTTGATGATCATGCTCAAGTCTCCACTAAAATGCTGTTCTAGTGTCATTGAGATACTGTGGTCCTGATTCATAAAGGTCAAATTAAACTTTTGTTTAAGCTTACAAATTTTTGCAATTCACAAAGTCATTTTACGAGTAGTATCTTTACGGCTGTAGAGTCTCTAAACTCGTGGCAGGGACTCTGCACATAAAAAGATAAGGAGTTGTAAAGATACTACTTGTAAAATTGCTTTGTGAATTGCAAAATGTCATAAACATACACAAAAATGTAAGTTTACCTTTGTGAATCAGGACATGTGTGATTATGGGAATATTCACGGCCTCCCACAGATTGTGTGTGAAGTTAATCATATTCAAGTCCCCACAAAGATAGTATGTGAATATAATAGTCAAATCTCCCCACAGAGATAGTATGTGGTTACTGGGTGTTCAAGCAGTCACAAAGATAGTGTGTGTTTATTATTATGTTCAAGTCCCTACAGAGATAGTGTGCAACAATAGTAGTCTTCGAGTCCCCACAGTGACAGTGTTTAAAGATGATCTTCATGTCCTTACATAGATAGCATGTGAAGGTACAATTGTTCATGTTCAAACATGCATTATAGGTATGTTCAACCCCGCACATACTTAGTGCCTCATTATGATGTTGGTCGGAAACTACACTACCCGACTCCTTGTCGGATTCGGTTCTAACTAACTCGTGGTCGGTGGTTCTGCCCGACCAATTACGATGCTTCCAGACACCGTTCGGAAGGACTCCCATTGACTTCAATGAGAACCTGTGTTCCGACTGACAACACAGGCTCCTATTGGGAAAATGGGTGTCTGTGGAAAACCTTGCTCCCTGTTGCGGGCACCCCATGGAGCCTGCCACACTGTGCATGGTTTCTCAGGGGGTCCCTTGGATATCCCCTCTAGCCCAAACCGGAGGACTCAGGATAAAGGAGGCGTGCTAGGGGCCCCCAAAGTCAGTTTCCAACAGCCTTTTTGGGTCAGACAGACCTAGTCGGAAAGGCTGTTGGAATCTGACATCGTAATTGGTCAGGCAGAAACGCTGACAGTTGAACAGTAAGATTCAGAAGTCACCTTTCGATCGCGGGCATCGTAATCGGTCCGTCAGAATTGTTTCTGACTGAGCTGGACGGATGGGTCCCAACACGGTCTAGGGGAATCCGACTGTCGGTCAGACGCCTTCAGACCGACATCGTAATGAGGATAGTGTGTGATTATAGGAATGTTTAAGATCTCAAAGAGATTGTGTGTGAAGGTAATCATGTTCAAGTCACCTCAACCATTGTGTGTGAAGATTATGATGTTTAAGTGCCCACACAAATAGTGTGTGATTATAGGACGGTTCAAGAGCTCACACAGATTGTGTCTTATTCAAGTCCCCACAAAGAAAGTGTGTGAATATAATGTTCAAATCTCCCCATAAATAATGTGTAGTTAATAACATGTTCAAGTCCCCACAGAGATAAGGTGTAGTTATTGGGCAGTTCAGCCACTCTTGAGAAGTCTTCCCTGACTGGCTGCAAATCCACAAACACACCTGTTGTGAATGATCACAGTTCAGTGGACAGTCTAAGACTCTTCTTACTCAAGTTACATGCTTAAAGAGTCCAGAAAGCATATCATGCTGAAGGGAGCAGTGTGCCTGTTTTGAATTAACCCAGAATGTCTATGTGGGCATGCAATAACTTGATAAGTACAAGTTAGTGAATAAGCTGGAGCTAGCACAGCTCAGAAACAGGGGTGTTGTGTTGCTTCAGCAGCTACAGCGGGAGCTGTAGTTATTTTGCTCCTATTCTGTCCTGAGCAGACTAAATGTCGTAATTAATGCAATAAAGGAATTCTGCCTCAACAGAAAAGCAAACAGGAGAAAGTAAGAACAAAGGATGAGTAAAAAGGAAAAGGAAAGAAAGAAGGAATATTTAAAGGAAGGATGGGTGAAAGGAAGGAAGATGGGTGTATGAGTAGGTGGATGAATGAGTGGGTTGATGGATGAGTGGGTGAAAGGATGCATGAAATGAATGGATAGTTGGATGGACAGGTGAAAGGATCGCAGAGTAAATGGCTGGATGGATGAGAGAGCACATTAATAGGTGGATGAACATGTGAAAGGATGGCAGAGGTAAGACATGGATGGATGGCAAAGTGATGGATGGATAGATAAATGGAAGGATAGGTGAAAGAACGGCAGAGTAAATAGCTGGATGGATGAGAGAGTGAATGGATAGGTGGATGAACATCTGAAAGGATGGCAGAGGTAAGACATGGATGGATGGCAGCGTAAAGCAATGGATAGGTGAATGGACAGGTGAAATGATGGCAAAGTAAAGGTATTGCTGGATGGATGAATGAATAGGTAGATGGGCAGGTGAAAGGATGACAGATTAAAGTGATGGATGGATAGATCGATCGCTGAGTGGATGAATTTAGTTAATGTAAGGCAGAGTGGATGAATGAGTGAATGGATGACAGAGTAGATGGGTGGCTGAATGGATGACAGAGTGGATGGATGACAGAGTGGATAGATAGATGGATGGATGATGAATGGTTGAGTGGGTAGATGAATGGCACAGTGGATGGATGGATGATGATGAATGGCTAGATGGATGGCTGAGTGAGTATATAGATGGTAGAGTGGATGGGTGGATGGCAGAGAGGATACATGGAAGAGTGAATGGATGGACGGTAGAGTGGATAATGGATGGATGGCAGAGTGGATGAAGGAATGGATGGCAGAATGGAGAGAGGGATGACAGAGTGGGTGGATGGATGGATGCATGGCAGAGTGGATGAATAGCAAAGTGGATAGATGGATGGCAGACTGGATAGATGTATGGCTTGATGGATGTAATGGGAAAGAATGAATGATGGATGAAAGAATGAATGACTGACACATTGTAAAGGTGAAATAGTGGATATCAAAAGGTGGTAGGGTGAAAGGATGCTTGGATGGAGGTAACAAGGGAGCTCAGCTAGGGCGGGTTGGGCTCACTTACTTGATGCCATCAAAGCTTTAGTTCAAAATCGGGAAGTATATTCATTTTCTGGCTACTCTCTAGTTCAGAAACATGGAGCTGTGGTGCCACCCAGTGATCTAGATAAACTAAACATGGGACAGTGCTATATAATAATTTGTAATCTTCCATTGCACTCCCTTGGACAAACAGTAAAAATAGTACAGCACCATATTTTCAAAGAGTCGCATGCCAATGATGTCTGTTTTGTGTGATTCTAAGCATTGCATGACAGTGATAAGGAAAGCTAGTAGTGCCTTTTGTGAAATTTATATATAATGAAGCTCTCCAGTACAAATTTTAACACAATGTCAAGTAAGCTGTGTCAAGTGGATATTTTTTCAGAAATTACATGTGTGTCAGGAAATATCCTAGGCTTTTCCGTATACCCATTGTTTGCTCCTGGTTTCATTTGGTGGTATAACTTCATGCAAAGGCAGGACACATTAGTTGAGTAGATCTGGCTTTGTGCGTATTCCAGTTGTCTTTGAACTGTTCCCACCCTGATAGTGGGTTTGTGCACCACAGAGCAGAGAATTTGGTGCTGCACTCACGTCAACGTTTGACACAAAAATCATTTTATGTGGCAAAGTTGATTGAATCCCTCTCAATGCCACATGAGTACATGATCAAAATGTGAATAAATCATGGTTGTATTTATATAATATACTATCTACAGCTTAGCCACTAACTTAGACTATTTCCATGCAAGGGTATGAGCTGTAGGTAATGTAGTGCAATTACATTCCAAAACAGACACACATCTACTGTTTTCTGCCCGCACCCATATCCATGCTATGGCTCTTTCTTCTTAGATGTATACCATTAATTTTCTAGGCTTACCCAAAATATTAAAACGTGCTGCCCTCCTTAAATGACAGTATATTTACAGCAACATTCATGCTTCAATTCCAATATAAGTATGGTAGATTCCTTGCTAAAGGTAGGCCTCCAAATGTTATAAACACTCTTTATAGTCTGCAGTTAAGCGAATCCCACAATCTCTGCTCCCAACTGCTGACCAATATGATCATAGACAACATATTATGCCAAAATAAATTCACTTCTAAACAAGAGACTTTTCACCCCCTTAATGTGATATACTTGTCCATTCTTTATGCACCCTATGTCTGCGGTGAAAGCCTTTCTTCTCTTGGGTGGAGTATGAGGCTCTCCAGGATTGAGTAATTTTTTTTTATACAGTATAAGTGTATAGTCATAGTAAGGGCTCTGAGTAGCTAATATGATTCATCTGTGTACAGCATTATGTGCTCTGAACATTTTGATATTGATGTAGGTAATGCCGTGAGCAAATGTCTTTGATCAGTGAAGCCCTCTGTTTTGGATCCTTCATTTCCAGTCTAGTTGCCTTCAAGGTCTTAGGTCAGGCACAACACATACTGCTTCTCTTCCCGAAGGTGTGCTCTTACTAGCAGGGCCCATCTCCCACTATGGGAGTAGAATCAACTTAAGAAGGTTCAGGTGCACCGGCCTATTCACTTGTTAATGGGAAATTTGTTATGTGTGAGGGTCATTGCCCTGAAGCTCTGCCTGAGTTTCTTCTCAAGGCAGATGATAGTAACATTGCCAATTGAAGGAAAGAGGAAGGAATATCAACACACAGGCAGTTCATCTTCTCAGTATGTCTAGTAGTGATGTGTCACAGGCTGCAGCTACCTCATGACAGATCTCGAGACCTGAGCAGTAGTCTATATCACCCTCACCCATAGCTGTGAATGCATTAGTAGGCTTGACCCACACAAAAGTTCTTATGGTGAAGCAATAAAAGCCACTTCTCACATACTTCTGTAATCCCTCATTCCCACCAGTGCTGTGCTTGTGTCACTCCTCTTTGAAGCACTTTACATGAGCACCAGTTAAGTCATGTACAATTTCTTTAGGCATAGGGAGATAAAGTGATTTGACCAGAATCACAGGATGTCAAGCCAATGTCAAGAATGGAGTTCCAAGTTTGCAGCTCTAGCATAACGCCACATCCTCTCCACACTTTCGGCTTGAAGACCTTCTCAGTCATAAGGCAGGTGGTTGAGCACAGCCTATGCTACTGCAGTATGCTGTAGTTAAACTAGTATGATCTTGGAAGGCAAACTATATTTAAATACACAGGAAGGGCAAATTGAAGTGGACACCAACATGAGATGGCCCATTTTACAGCAGAACTTTGCACCTTAGCTGAAGTACTAAGTCCAAACTGTAATAAGTGTAGGTGCCAACGCAGTAGTAAGGGCACCGTGAGCCCTAATGCAAGATAGGGATTTGGTGTCCTATCCACCTCCCCTGTTTTGGCTTTTAAAACATAGCCACTAATTAGGGTGAACCAGGACCCTGTGTCTCTGCACCTACTTTGTTAAGGTTCATATATATCAGAGCCTGCATTTTATAATTGAATAAGGCCAAGGAGGCTCTGACAACTTCTTTATATACTGTGATCAGTAGTGGCAGTATCAGTGATTTTTCTTTTACCCACCTCCTCTGTTGATAGTGTTGACCCCTCACACAACCCACCCTCCTGCCAGCAATAAAAATAAGTGTCATGATGTGGTCTGTTTTGGCTGCATTATAGTGCTTTTAATTTGTTTTAATTTCAATTGCATCCATGCGGCAGAGCAGGGACGCTGCTGTACAGCAGGTCAAAAAAACTCTGTCAAAGCCAGTAGCTGTCTCGTAGGTGACACCTGTTGGCTTTGCCAATGCTTGTTATATGACTGTTCTTCACCCATCTTTGGGAATGAAGCTGCTTTAATTTGTAAAGCATTGGGAATAGTTTGGAAATTAAGCAATTCAAAGGATTTAAATGTTATTTCATCTTATGGCAACATTTGAATATATTTTCGAAGAATGTAGCTAATGTTCTAAGAACATGCTTTTTCTATTAAAATTAAACTTCCCCATGCTGTGGGCATGACATTACTGCAGTTTGGCGTCTGAGAGAGCGTAGCTGTTAGCACAATGCAACTCTAGGAACTCACTCATCTAGCCATCATCCGAAGAACATATTCCAAAGTGAATATTAATATGTAATCAAATTTGTCAGTTTATATTGTATCATGTTTTAATGCAACATCATTCTTTAATTGCAAATAAGGATCAAACTGCAATAGTGACGTAATCTGGGATTTAAAACGTGCCCAAATTGCTTTTAGCAATGTTTATACAACCACTAACAATTTCTAAACTCAAATAGTTTAAATTCAAAATTTTCATGTAAATAAAGTTTTACTTTATTAAATGGGGAAAATGTTACTTTGCATGAAAAATATTTTTTAGCACAGGGTTTTGCAGCTTTTCCTTTGAAATATCTGTGCTTTCTGCTGCTAACTTGTGTTCCTGGTGAACAAAGTGTGTTTAAATGCAGTGTGTTTAAGACTGCAGTACCGCCTCCTGTCTACAGGGGCAGAGCTGAGCAGAAATATAAACACACTTTATGAAACACAGGTCCCCACAAGACAATTTTTTAAAAAGTTGTAAAAATTGACACAGATGTTCCTGAAGCCATTTTCTATCATTTAAAGGACATTGCCTTGTGGGGACCTGGGTTCAGGTCCCCACAGTGCAATCAAGTCCCCACAGCGTGAGTGTGTTATCACACCCAAGTCCCCACAAGGATAGTAACACAAACCCACAACCACACACACACACACAACACACACAAACACACCCAACCACACCTACAACCACACACACACAAACCACAACCACACACAACCACACCCACAACCACACACACAACCACACCCACAACCACACACACACAACCATATACAACCAAACACACAACCACACACACACAACCACACACACACAACCACAACCACACAACCACACACACAACCACAAACACACAATCACACACAACCACACATACAACCAAAACCACACACACAACCATGCACACACAACCATATACACAAACACACACACACAAACACACACATAACCACATACACAACCAACCACACACAAACACACCCAACCATACACACAACCATAACCACACACACAACCACAACCACACACACAACTACATACACACAACCACACAGAACCACAATCACACACACAACCACACACGCATACACAACCACACACACAAGCTCAACCACACACCAAACCACACCCACAGCCACACACACACACAACCACACATAACCACAGACAACCACACACAAAACCATACACACAACCACACACAACCTCAAACATATACAACCATACACAACCACACACACACAAACACACCCAACCACACACACAACCACACACACAACCACACACAGAACCAAACACACAACCACAATCACATACACACACAATCACACACAATCACACACAACCACACGCACAACCACACACACACAACCATACACACACAACCACACACAACCACACACACGCACAACCACACACATACAACCACACACACACAACCACAAACAATCATGCACACACAACCACACACAAATACACACACAACCATACACACAACCACACACACAGACACACACACACAACCACACACACAATCACACCCAACCACACACACAACCGCACACACAACCACACACACAAACACACCCAACCACACCTACAACCACACATAACCACAACCAAACCCAACCACACCCACAACCACACACACACAAACCACAACCACACATACAACCACACACACAACCACACCCACAACCACACACACACCACACACACACAACCACCCACACACAACCAGAAATATACAGACAACCAAACACATAACCACAACCACACACACAACACACACAACCACACACAAACAACCACACACACAACCACACTCCCAACCACAAACACACAACTACACACACAACCACACACACACAACCACACATACACACAACCACACACACAACCACACACACAACCATACATACAACCACGCACACAACCATACACAGAACCACACAACCAAACACACACACCACACACTCAACCACACATACAACCATACACACACACAACCAAACACACCACCACACACACACACAACCACAAAAACAACCACACACACAAGCTCAACCACACACCCAACCACACCCACAACCACACACACACAACCACACACACAACCACACACATAACCACACACACAACACCACACATAACCACACAAAACCACACACAACCATACACACAACCACACACACAACCACACACACAACCACACACACAACCACACACAACACACACAACCACACACACACAACCATACACACAACCGCACAAAACCACACACACAACCACACATAACCACAACCACACACACAACATACACACACAACCAGACATTAACCACACACAAAACCACATACACAACCATAACCACAACCACACACACAACCACACACACACAACCACACACACAACCACACACAACACACACAACCACACAACCATACACACAACCACACACAACTACACACACACAACCATATACAACTACACACACCACATACACAGACAACCACACACACACACACACACACGACCACACACATATAACCACTCACACACAACCACACAACTACTCACACATACACAACCACACACACACAACCACACACACAACCACACCTGCACCCACAACCTCACCCACAACCACACAACCACACACACAACCACACACACAACCACACACAATCACACACAACACACACAACCACACACACACAACCTCAACCACACACACAACCACACACACACATACAACCACACAACCACACACAACCACATACACAACCACATACAACCACACATGCACACACAACCACACACACAACCAAACACACATCACACAACCACCCACGACCTCCCACACAACCACATACACACAACCACACACAACCATACACACAACCATACACAACTATACACAACCACACACACACAACCACACAACCACTCACACATACATAACCACACAACCACACACACAACCACACATCCACACACACCCACAACACCTGCACCCACAACCTCACCCACAACCACACAACCACAGACACAACCACGCACACAATCACACACACAACCAAACACACAACCACACACACAAGCACATACACAACCTCAACCACACACACAACCACACACACATACAACCACCCACAACCACATACACAACCACACATACAACCACATACACAACCACACATACGCACGCATGACCACACACACACAACCAAACACACACCACACACACAACCACCCAGAACTACACACACAACCACACACAACTATACACAACCACACACACAACTACACACACACATCCACACCCATATAGAACCACCCACACCCACACACAACCACACACACAATCACAACCACACACAACCACACACACACAACCACACACAACCACAAACATACAATCACACAACACATACACACACCACACACAACCACGCACATAACCACACACAACCACACACACACAACCACACATACACTCACACACACACAACCACACACACAAGCACAACCACACACACAACCACATATCCACACACACAACCACACACACAACCACAACCACTCACATACACAACCACACACAACTACACACAACCACGCACACAACCACACACACACAAGCACATACACATCCCTACACATACAACCACACGCACAACCACACACACCACACACAACCACGCACACAACCACATACAACCACACACACAACCACACACACACACAACCACAACCATACAGACAACCAAACACATAACCACAACCACACACACAACACACACAACCACACACACAACCACACACAAACCATACACACAACCACACTCCCAACCACAAACACACAACTACACACACAACCACACACACACAACCACACACACACAACCAAACACACCACCACACACACAACCACAAAAACAACCACACACACAAGCTTAACCACACACACAACCACACACACAACCACACACATAACCACACACACAACACCACACAAAACCACACACAACCATACACACAACCACACACACAACCACACAACCACACACACAACCACACACACACAACCACACACACACAACCATACACACAACCACACAAAACCACACACACAACCACACATAACCACAACCACACACACAACCATACACACACAACCAGACATTAACCACACACAAAACCACATACACAACCATACACACAACCACACCCACAACCACAACCACACACACAACCACACACACACAACCACACACACAACCACAATCACACACAACCACATATATAACCACACACACAACCACACACAACACACACAACCACACAACCAAACACAACCATACACACAACCACACACAACTACACACACACAACCATATACAACTACACACACCACATACACAGACAACCACACACACACACACACAACCACACACATATAACCACTCACACACAACCACACAACTACTCACACATACACAACCACACACACACAACCACACATCCACACACACAACCACACCTGCACCCACAACCTCACCCACAACCACACAACCACACACACAACCACACACACAACCACACACAATCACACACAACCACACACACACAACCTCAACCACACACACAACCACACACACACATAGAACCACACAACCACACACAACCACAACCACATACACAACCACATACAACCACACATGCACACACAACCACACACACACACAACCAAACACACATCACACAACCACCCACGACCTCCCACACAACCACATACACACAACCACACACAACCATACACACAACCATACACAACTATACACAACCACACACACACAACCACACAACCACTCACACATACATAACCACGCAACCACACACACAACCACACATCCACACACACCCACAACACCTGCACCCACAACCTCACCCACAACCACAGACACAACCACGCACACAATCACACACACAACCAAACACACAACCACACACACAAGCACATACACAACCTCAACCACACACACAACCACACACACATACAACCACCCACAACCACATACACAACCACACATACAACCACATACACAACCACACATACGCACGCATGACCACACACACACAACCAAACACACACCACACACACAACCACCCAGACCTACACACACAACCACACACAACTATACACAACCACACACACAACTACACACACACAACCACACCCATATAGAACCACCCACACCCACACATAACCACACACACAATCACAACCACACACAACCACACACACACACAACCACACACAACCACAAATATACAATCACACAACACATACACAACCACACAACACACACACCACCACATATACAACCCCACACACACAACCACACACCACACACAACCACGCACACAACCACACACAACCACACACACACAACCACACATCCACTCACACACACACAACCACACACACAAGCACAACCACACACACAACCACATATCCACACACACAACCACACACACAACCACAACCACTCACATACACAACCACACACAACTACACACAACCACGCACACAACCACATACAACCACCCACACAACCACACATCCACTCACACATACACGACCACACACACACAACCACACACACACACACAAGCACAACCACACACACAACCACATATCCACACACACAACCACACACAACCACTTACATACACAACCACACACACAACCACTTACATACACAACCACACACAACCACAACCACACACATACACAACCACACACAACTACACACACCACACACACAGACAACCACACACCCAACCACACACACAACCACACACAACCACACACACAACCACACACAACCACACACACACACACACATACAGCACACACACACACACACACACAACTGCACACAACCACACAAACACATACACAAAACCACACAACCACACACACAACCACACACACAACCACACACACAACCACACACACATACAACCACAAACACAACCACACATACACAACCACACACATACACAACCACACACACTGCCCCAACCACACACATAACCACACATACAGCCACACATAAAACCACACACACAACCACACACACACATAACCACACACACAACCACAACCATGCACACAACCACACACAAACACAACCACACACACTACCACACACACAACCACACACACACACACACACACAACTGCACACAACCACACACAATCACAAACACACACAGCCACTCACACACACATACACAACCACACACACAACCACATACACAACCACACACACAACTACACCCAAACTTATCCAACCACACATCCACACACACACACACACCCACACCCGCACCCACAACCACACCCATACACAACCACACACACAACCACACACACAACACACAACTATATACAACACACACAACTACACACACAACCGCACACACAACCGCACACACAACCACACACACACACAACCACACACATACAAACACACAAACACTCACACACACAACTGCACCCACAGCCACACACACACACACAACCACACTCACAACCACACACAACCAAACACACACAATCACACAGACAACCACACACAACTGCACACACAACCACATATACAACCACACACACAACCACACACACACAATCACACACATACAACCATACATCCACACACACACCCACACACAACCATATCCAACCACACGTCCACACCCACAAACACACCCACACCCACACACACAACCACACACACAACCACGCACACAATCACACACACAACCACACACACAACCATACATACAACCACGCACACAACCATACACAGAACCACACAACCAAACACACACACCACACACTCAACCACACACACAACCACACACACACACAACCAAACACACCACCACACACACACAACCATACATACAACCACACACACAACCACACAGAACTACACACAACCACACATACAACCGCACACACAACCGCTCACAACCACACACACAACCACACACACACATCCACTCACACACACAGCCACACACACACACAAGCACAACCACATATCCACACACAACCACATATCCACACACACACACAAGCACAACCACTCACATACACAACCACACACACCACACACACTCACAACCACACACAACCACACACGCACAAACACATACACAACCCACACAGAACCACACACAACCACAAAAACACATACACAAAACCACACACAAAACCACAACCACACATACAACCATACACACATACAACCACAAACAACCACACCAACACAACCACACACACACAACCACACACACTGCCCCAACCACACACACAACCACACATACAGCCCCACACACAACCACAACCATGCACAGAACCACACACAACCACAGCCATGCACTATCACGCACACAACCACACACACACAACCACACACACACAACCACACACAACCACAAACACACACACAACCACTCACACACACATACACAACCACATACACAACCACACATACAGCCCCACACACAACCACAAACAACCACACCAACACAACCACACACACACACAACCAAACACACAAACCACACACACACAACCACACACACAACTACACCCAACCATATCCATCCACACACACACCCATACCCACACGCACAACCATACCCATACACAACCACAACCACACACACAACCACACACACAACCACACACAAACACACACACACAACCACTCACACAACCACATACACAACCACACACACAACCACACACACAATCACACACACAACCACACACACAACCACACACAACTACACACAACCACATGCACAACCACACACAACTACACACACACAACCACACACACACAACCACACACAACTACAAACACACAACTATACACATAACCACACACACAACCACACACAACCACAACCACACACACACCACACACACACACAATCATACCCAACCACACACACAACCACACACACACAACTACAACCACACACACACACAACCACTCGCAACCACACACACACAACCACACACACAACCACACACACACAACCACACACACACAACCACACACAACCACATATACAACCACATACACACAACCACACACACAACCACACACACAACCACACACACAACCACACACACACAACCACACACACACAACCACACACAACCACATATACAACCACATACACACAACCACACACTCAACCACACACCCAACCACACACACACAACCACACACACAACCATACACACAACCATACACAACCAAACACACACAACCACACACACAACCACAACCACAATCACACACACAACCACACAGAATCACATTCACACAAAATCACACACACAACCACACACACACATAACCACACATACACAACCACACACACAACCACACACACACAACCACACACACACAACCACACACATACAACCGCACATAACCACAATCACACACACAACCATACACACAACCACAAACACAACCACACACACAACCATTACCACACACACACAACCACACACACCTATAACCACACCTACAACACCAACCCACACACACAACTACCCACACACACAACCACACACACACAACCACATATACAACCACACAAACACAACCACAACCACACATACAAACACACACACACAATCACACACATACACACAACCACACCCAAAACCACACTCACAACAACCACATAACCACACACACAATCACACACACAACCACACACAACACACACAACCACACACACACAACTGCACACACACAACCACACACACACAACCACACACAACTATACACACAACCACACACACAACCACACGCACACAACCACACAACCACGCACACAATCACACACACAACCAAACACACAACCACACACACAAGCACATACACAACCTCAACCACAGACACAACCACACACACATACAACCACCCACAACCACATACACAACCACACATACAACCACATACACAACCACACATACACACGCATGACCACACACACACAACCAAACACACACCACACACACAACCACCCAGAACTACACACACAACCACACACAACTATACACAACCACACACACAACTACACACACACAACCACACCCATATAGAACCACCCACACCCACACACAACCACACACACAATCACAACCACACACAACCACACACACACACAACCACACACAACCACAAACATACAATCACACAACACATACACAACCACACAACACACACACCACCACATATACAACCCCACACACACACCACACACAACCACGCACACAACCACACACAACCACACACACACAACCACACATCCACTCACACACACATGACCACACACACACACACACACAACCACACACACAAGCACAACCACATATCCACACACACAACCACACACTCAACCACAACCACTCACATACACAACCACACACAACTACACACAACCACGCACACAACCACACACACACACAAGCACATACACATCCCTACACATACAACCACATGCACAACCACACACACCACACACAACCACGCACACAACCACATACAACCACACACACAACCACACATCCACTCACACACACACGACCACACACACACACACACACACAACCACACACACACAAGCATAACCACACACACAACCACATATCCACACACACAACCACACACACAACCACAACCACTTACATACACAACCACACATACAACCACAACCACACACATACACAACCACACACAACTACACACACCACACACACAGACAACCACACACACAACCACACACAACCACACACACAACCACACACACATACAACCACAAACACAACCACACATACACAACCACACACATACACAACCACACACACTGCCCCAACCACACACATAACCACACATACAGCCACACATAAAACCACACACACAACCACACACACACATAACCACACACACAACCACAACCATGCACACAACCACACACAAACACAACCACACACACTACCACACACACAACCACACACACACACACACACACAACTGCACACAACCACACACAATCAAAAACACACACAGCCACTCACACACACATACACAACCACACACACAACTACATACACAACCACACACACACAACCACACACACAACCAAACACACAAACCACACACACAACCACACACACAAACCACACACACAACTACACACAAACGTATCCAACCACACATCCACACACACACACACACACCCGCACCCACAACCACACACACACACAACCACAGACACAACCACACACACACAACTATACACAACACACACAACTACACACACAACCGCACACACAACCACACACACAACCACACACACACACAACCACACACATACAAACACACAACCACTCACACACACAACTACACCCACAGCCACACACACACACATAACCACACTCACAACCACACACAACCAAACACACACAATCACACAGACAACCACACACAACTGCACACACAACCACATATACAACCACACACACACAATCACACACACACAACCACACATCCACACACACACCCACACACACACCCACACACAACCACATCCAACCACACGTCCACACCCACAAACACACCCACACCCATACTGTGAGAAGTTGGCCTGGTATATGCTGTTCACTAGTTCTAGTGACCACCTTGTACCATGCCAAGCAACCCTTATGGTGTGGTTGTAAGTCAACCTTTTCGGACTAGCTGCCCTAGTGGTAGCGTAGGCTAAGCAGTCTTTGAGGCTAAACTCGTGAAGCGTGTTAAGCAAGCTGTTTTACCAATAGTAACCCCCTTTTATACCAATGAAAGGACACCACACAGATATATATTCAAAATATATATGTATTTATTTCTCAAAGTAACCCCTAGTCTCTTTATGAGCACAGGAGCACAAATCGTCAAACAAGATTATCACCTAATACACAGAAGTTGCACTTTATATGGATAGGCCCTGGTGGCCACTCGAACCATATACTAAAATAGTGGTATAAGTACCACGAACAGAAAAGGGAAAAGGCCTAGGGCCTCTAGAATCGCTGGGCCTACAAGGAGCTAACGTCAGTTAGTGACCAGGAGGTCCACGGGTGGCGTGTGCAGAGCAAATAGTCACACGCGTGCTCCCATAGGTTTCAATGGGTGCGTAAAAAGTACAAAGTTACTGCAAAAGGAATCTTCCGGATGACCTAGGAACTTAAGATTTGGAACACAGGCACTAGAGATGTATTACTACACATGGGCACCGGAGTGCCAGCTTTACCTCACCCACAGGAAGCGGGTGCATAGGCCTCAAAGTGCGTCGGGTTTCTTCTATCTGTTCCGTTGAGCCTGGGACAAAGATGCTGCAGGCGGTCGGTCGGGAAGAGATGCAGTGGATCCAAGAGTGGATCGGAGATGTTGAAGACCTGTAAGCAGAGGGGACAGTGTTCACAGTCACTAGCCAGTGACCAGCGTGGCACCAGGTGGGTACCAGGCAATGTCGGGTGCAAACAGGAAGGAAGGTGTAGCTTGACTCTGCAGCCACGTGGTCCCTGAAGGTCGACGACGTCCAGGAGTCGAGTCACGAGCTGTCCCACGCAGGCTCTCGCTGTCGGCGGTGTCGGCGACTTGATCGAAGCAAACAAGCCTTGGCAAAAGCAATTGTTGTAGGCAAGGAGTTTAAGCTGATGGTTCTGGCCAGCAAGGTCAGAGGAACTGCTCCTTTGGAGGGGAGCAAGGGCCAGTCTGGAGCAACCAGACCAGCGGTGTTTGTCGTAGATTTCGTCGCCAAGATGGCCACTAGCCAGCGGGCCAGCAACCGGTTAGGCGCGTCGAGTGGCAAAATGCAGAAGGGCCCCACGCAGATCGTGGAGATGCTGGGGGGCTCACCTTTGGTGCAGCTGCTGCTCGAGGGTTGGGCTTCTCAGGACCCAAAGCACAACTTGGAGGGAGCCTCGGTTGTTGCACTGGTCAGCTTGTCGTAGTCGTTTCAAGATGGCTGGCTCCACGTGTCTCGGTGCCTCCACGGGTCTCCTCTTTGCAGGGACTGTGGATCGGGCGGTGAGAGGTCTGGAGGTCCAGGTCTTGTCAGTCTCTGGGCTCGGGCTCCGGCGGGAGGCGGCGGCAAAGCAGACGTTGATTCGCTGGATGGTGCTTGCGTTAGCAAGGTGGTCACTCCCTGACCACAGGGGAGATTTTCTTCAGTCTTCTGTGCAGCAGAATGTCGAAGTTCCCGTCTTCTTCTTAGTTTCAAGTTGATTCCAGGATGTCTGAAGTCTTAGGACACAGCTCCTACCTTTATTCGGATTCTAGGGGCCGGACTACCTGCTAGGTCCCTCCCTATGGGTGGGACCAGGAAGGGGGGTGGTTACACCCCCAATCCTTTGTCCAGCTCGCCCCAGGCCCGGGACTGGTGTGCCCCAGGACCGGTTTGAACTGGCATATGCACCGAGGCTCCTTGTGAGCCACAGGCATGTCTGGTTTCTTTCAAGCCCTACCTGACCAATACACAAAATCCTGTCTGGGGTGGTGCACGCACCTCCCCTGGCAGGAAACCCTTTGTCCACACCTCCCAAGCTGGAAGGACTCCCAGCAGCAGGAGGGCAGACTTGTGTCTGTGGTGGCAGCATCCATTTTGTGGAGCTGAGGCTATGTCTGATTTTACCCGGGTTTCAGGTACTGTACATGTCGTGTCCCTCTAGAAGGGTGGAATGCTAACCCCGTCGCCAGAATTGGCGAGGGGTTAGTATTCCAATTCGTATGACACCTTACTCGACATGTTTTGATAAAGCCAAACCAAAGATAGCATTTAACCGCGAGGTTCATAATGCACTTAAGAGTATATGGTATGACGATATCTGGAAACAGTAGAAGGAAGTTGTTCCGACCACTGCAGACAGGCTCAGCTCATGCCAGAGCACCATCTCACATGGAACCAAGCACTCTGCCTTCAGGATTGTTAAGGCCTGCCATAGGAGTGACTTATAGGTTACCAGGTGTCCCATTTAAGGTTAGGTATAGGTATACTACACCTAAGTAAGAGGTGATTACACCAACTTACCCCAGCTGAGTGATCAGCCAGTTGTGTCAAATTGTTAGGCCAAGCCTGGGGTGGCATAATACATGCTGCAGCCCTTGGCAGGCCTTGGGTACACCAATGCCCTGGGTACCTAGTGTACACTGGTACAGGGGCTGACAGGGTGATCCAACCAATTGGGTATGTACCTAGGGTACATGGAGTCCATTTTAAAGAGAGAACAGCCAGGCTGAGATCCTGAATAGCAGGATCTCAGGCCAACTAAGTCGAAAAACCAGCTAGACACTAGGCAAAAATTTGGGGGTAACCATAGTCAGATATCCACCTTCCTACACAACCCCCCCCCAAACGAAGGGAGATAAGGCTGACCTTGACCAGGTAAGCCTATATTGCCCAAGTGGCCATATAAGGAGGAACCAGCACTGGCATGGTTACCCCCTGTCTCATGGTCCACTAAGCAATCCCTCACCCTAAGGGTATCAGAGGGTCTCCACCATAGGGAATCTCTACCTTTGGTGTGTCTTGGCAAAGTAAAAGGCTGGTGTTGAGATGGAGTACTGAAGTGAGTGTCCTCAAAGTGAGGCCTCAGCTTCCTCCAATCCCCCTCCACCATGGATGCCTTTCTTTCCTTAACTGAGTTGCACTGTGCTCTCAGGGTCAGCCTCTGGCTACCTAAAGCTGGAGGCTGGGTCCCTTTTGTGGGCTTACTGGAGGGACAGGTCAGGTTTGGGGCCCTAAGGTCCCAGGTTTGCCTGTGCCCAACAGAATCCCTCTGGGGGAGGTCCCTAACTACCTGTAAAGGAGATCCCTCAGGAATGTTTTTACCCATCACCTGACTAGGGCTACTAGCCAGGCAATCCTCATTCTTTTGATGGGGGGGTTCTTGTGGACAGGGGCCCTCTGGGGGTCCACTGGCCTCCCTGACCTCTGCAGCCCTGGGCTGACTGAGGCAGGGTAGAGAGAGGCAGGCTACCTGCACCAGACTGGGTCCCACCTTGGAAGGGGCCACTGACATCAGAGGCTCTGCCAGGCCAGGCCTGGCTACCTCTGGGGCAGTTCCTTCACAAGGGGTGAGGTCAGATCCCTGAGGAGGCTGACCTTTTCCTAATGTCTGGGGAGAGGGAGACTTTTCTTCCTCCCCACTACTCTCAGTTTGTGTGGAGTGATCCATTGTTTCAGGCTTCACTACACCTATGTCAGTCTGAGTATAGGCTGAGACCATTACAGCCTTGCCAACCTTTTCAGGGGGGCACTCAGTTTGTGTTTGAGCTGTGACTGTCACAGCTCTGCCAGTCTCTACAGGGAAGTCTGTCTGTGCCTGGGCTGTGGCTACCACTGCCCTTCCAACCTTTTCAGGGAGGAAATCTATTTGGACAGGGGTTGTGAATGGCACAACCCCCCTACCCTTTTGTGACAGGCCTACCATTTTTGAATGGGTGTCTTGTTCAACTCCAGCCCAAGCTGAGAGTTCTAAGTCATTCCCCAGTAAGCAGTCTACAGGCAAGGTTGGGGACACTGCTACCCTTTTAGGGCCAGTGACCCCTCCCCAGCTGAGACATACCTCTGCCATGGGATGACTGTTCTGTTTGCCATCAATGTTAGTCACCTGGTAGGAGAAACCGGGCAAAAGCTGCTCAGAGGGAACTAGCCAATGGGCCACCATTGTGATGCTAGCCCCAGTGTCTCTGTAGGCCTCAGCTTTTGTACCATTGATGTAGGGCTCCTGTCTGTACCTACCCAAAGTGTTGGGACAGGCAGTGAAGTTGGCAAACCCCATGCCACCATCACAGACAAGAGTGGTTGCTGTAGGGGAATTGGCTAAGCCAGGGTCCCCCTGTGTTCCCCAAGTAAACCCACCCAGATTTCTGGGGGCACTCCCACCACCTGGGGGATTACTGCTGACAGTAATAGGTGGTGTGACAGGAGTAATTGGAGGAACAGTTTTGTTTTTAGCCCTTGGGCAACCGCTGTCAGTTTTCCAATGCCCAGGAGTTTTACACTCATGGCAGTAGGGCTTTTTAGCTGTGGTAGAGGAGGGAGCTTGGGACCCACCACCCTGTGTGGAGTTTTGGGGCCCTGAGGAAGGTTTCTCTTTTTCTTTATCCCCACCCTTCTCTTGAGGCTTGGTGGTATCTTTCTTTTGGTCACCACCCTGGTTTTTAGGCCTGATCCTGGTCCTGACCCATTTATCTGCCCTCTTTCCCAATTCTTGGGGAGAGGTCAAATCTGAGTCTACCAGGTGTTGATGGAGAAGCTGGTTTTGACAATTACTTAAAATCTGCTCTCTCATCATCAAATTGTACAATCCTGTATAATCAGACACCTTACTTCCCAGCAACCAACCCTCCAAAGCCTTAGTGGCACATTCCACATATTCAGACCAGTCCTGAGTCTGTGTCTTCTGGGTGTCTCTGAACATTAACCTGTACTGTTCAGTGGTTAAGCCTAACCCATCAACTAGGACACTCTTCAGGACTCTGTAATTTCTGACATCCTCTTCTCTAACAGTGAGGAGTCTATCTCTGCCTCTCCCCTCAAAGGAGAGCCATAAGATTGCTGCCCACTGGTCTTCAGGAACCTGCTGCACTTTGCAGGCTCTCTCAAGAGCAGTCATCCATTTGTGGATGTCATCCCCACTTTTGTAGGGGGGCACAATCTTGGACAGGTTCCTATTGTCAAAGACCCTATCTTTGTCCCTAGGGACATTGCTGCCACCAGTGGGTATAGACCCACTCTCTCTATGCTGCCTAGCCTTGCTCAGTTTTTCTTCCATCAGGGCTACTTCTAGCTCCTGCTTCCTGATCCTCAGCTGGGCTTCCTGCATTCTGGCCTCATGTTCCCTCCTCTGAGGGGTGGTCAGTCTCCTTCTGGAGTGACCTTGAGAGCCTCTAGAGCCATGGGAAGCATTGGAGTCACCTGAGCGATTCCTTTGCCTTCCAAGCCCTGTGTTAAGTCCACTGGGGAGATCCAATGTGGTGAACCCACTGTCAGTCCCCAATAGCCTTAGTTTAGCTGGGCCAAGTATAACACTTGGCACTGGGCTAGTTCTCCCTTCATCCCCACTCACATCTGTATCCCCATCACTTTCTTCCTCTGTGGTAGGCATCCCATCTAAGGGGTGACTATTGGGAAGGGGTACTTCAGTGGCATCTTCAGAAGGGGGGCCTCCTGTTCCTGTCCCTAAGGGGGCTAACTGGGAAGCTTTCTTGAGTGCTCTCTGATTCTCATCATTCTGTAAGAGCTCTCTGAGCTCAGCAGAGTTTGGGTTCTTGGGCTGTTTAAGGCCTCTAAGAGTTGCCAAATGCCTGAGCTCATTCTGATTAAGGGTAGCAAAGCTGGATGGTGCCCTCTGGGGGTCACTCTCAACAGAGATGGGTACAGTGGACCCCTCTGCCCCGGCCATTGCTCTTAAGTGTGGGTGGATGTGTTGCAATCTACCTACACTTGGGTTTACCTACTAAACCTATCTAGTAGTTGTAGTCAGGGTGTGCTACTCCCTTTGCTCTACAACAACTAAGTTCAGTAGAACTTAAGTATATCTAATCTTGTTTTATATGTACCTACAGGTACCTATGTGATCTTTCAATTGGTAACCAAGAGATTACAATGGTAAAACACAGCAAGCTCAAATCCAACCGCTGCTCACCAATGTGAGAAGTTGGCCTGGTATATGCTGTTCACTAGTTCTAGTGACCACCTTGTACCATGCCAAGCAACCCTTATGGTGTGGTTGTAAGTCAACCTTTTCGGACTAGCTGCCCTAGTGGTAGCGTAGGCTAAGCAGTCTTTGAGGCTAAACTCGTGAAGCGTGTTAAGCAAGCTGTTTTACCAATAGTAACCCCCTTTTATACCAATGAAAGGACACCACACAGATATATATTCAAAATATATATGTATTTATTTCTCAAAGTAACCCCTAGTCTCTTTATGAGCACAGGAGCACAAATCGTCAAACAAGATTATCACCTAATACACAGAAGTTGCACTTTATATGGATAGGCCCTGGTGGCCACTCGAACCATATACTAAAATAGTGGTATAAGTACCACGAACAGAAAAGGGAAAAGGCCTAGGGCCTCTAGAATCGCTGGGCCTACAAGGAGCTAACGTCAGTTAGTGACCAGGAGGTCCACGGGTGGCGTGTGCAGAGCAAATAGTCACACGCGTGCTCCCATAGGTTTCAATGGGTGCGTAAAAAGTACAAAGTTACTGCAAAAGGAATCTTCCGGATGACCTAGGAACTTAAGATTTGGAACACAGGCACTAGAGATGTATTACTACACATGGGCACCGGAGTGCCAGCTTTACCTCACCCACAGGAAGCGGGTGCATAGGCCTCAAAGTGCGTCGGGTTTCTTCTATCTGTTCCGTTGAGCCTGGGACAAAGATGCTGCAGGCGGTCGGTCGGGAAGAGATGCAGTGGATCCAAGAGTGGATCGGAGATGTTGAAGACCTGTAAGCAGAGGGGACAGTGTTCACAGTCACTAGCCAGTGACCAGCGTGGCACCAGGTGGGTACCAGGCAATGTCGGGTGCAAACAGGAAGGAAGGTGTAGCTTGACTCTGCAGCCACGTGGTCCCTGAAGGTCGACGACGTCCAGGAGTCGAGTCACGAGCTGTCCCACGCAGGCTCTCGCTGTCGGCGGTGTCGGCGACTTGATCGAAGCAAACAAGCCTTGGCAAAAGCAATTGTTGTAGGCAAGGAGTTTAAGCTGATGGTTCTGGCCAGCAAGGTCAGAGGAACTGCTCCTTTGGAGGGGAGCAAGGGCCAGTCTGGAGCAACCAGACCAGCGGTGTTTGTCGTAGATTTCGTCGCCAAGATGGCCACTAGCCAGCGGGCCAGCAACCGGTTAGGCGCGTCGAGTGGCAAAATGCAGAAGGGCCCCACGCAGATCGTGGAGATGCTGGGGGGCTCACCTTTGGTGCAGCTGCTGCTCGAGGGTTGGGCTTCTCAGGACCCAAAGCACAACTTGGAGGGAGCCTCGGTTGTTGCACTGGTCAGCTTGTCGTAGTCGTTTCAAGATGGCTGGCTCCACGTGTCTCGGTGCCTCCACGGGTCTCCTCTTTGCAGGGACTGTGGATCGGGCGGTGAGAGGTCTGGAGGTCCAGGTCTTGTCAGTCTCTGGGCTCGGGCTCCGGCGGGAGGCGGCGGCAAAGCAGACGTTGATTCGCTGGATGGTGCTTGCGTTAGCAAGGTGGTCACTCCCTGACCACAGGGGAGATTTTCTTCAGTCTTCTGTGCAGCAGAATGTCGAAGTTCCCGTCTTCTTCTTAGTTTCAAGTTGATTCCAGGATGTCTGAAGTCTTAGGACACAGCTCCTACCTTTATTCGGATTCTAGGGGCCGGACTACCTGCTAGGTCCCTCCCTATGGGTGGGACCAGGAAGGGGGGTGGTTACACCCCCAATCCTTTGTCCAGCTCGCCCCAGGCCCGGGACTGGTGTGCCCCAGGACCGGTTTGAACTGGCATATGCACCGAGGCTCCTTGTGAGCCACAGGCATGTCTGGTTTCTTTCAAGCCCTACCTGACCAATACACAAAATCCTGTCTGGGGTGGTGCACGCACCTCCCCTGGCAGGAAACCCTTTGTCCACACCTCCCAAGCTGGAAGGACTCCCAGCAGCAGGAGGGCAGACTTGTGTCTGTGGTGGCAGCATCCATTTTGTGGAGCTGAGGCTATGTCTGATTTTACCCGGGTTTCAGGTACTGTACATGTCGTGTCCCTCTAGAAGGGTGGAATGCTAACCCCGTCGCCAGAATTGGCGAGGGGTTAGTATTCCAATTCGTATGACACCTTACTCGACATGTTTTGATAAAGCCAAACCAAAGATAGCATTTAACCGCGAGGTTCATAATGCACTTAAGAGTATATGGTATGACGATATCTGGAAACAGTAGAAGGAAGTTGTTCCGACCACTGCAGACAGGCTCAGCTCATGCCAGAGCACCATCTCACATGGAACCAAGCACTCTGCCTTCAGGATTGTTAAGGCCTGCCATAGGAGTGACTTATAGGTTACCAGGTGTCCCATTTAAGGTTAGGTATAGGTATACTACACCTAAGTAAGAGGTGATTACACCAACTTACCCCAGCTGAGTGATCAGCCAGTTGTGTCAAATTGTTAGGCCAAGCCTGGGGTGGCATAATACATGCTGCAGCCCTTGGCAGGCCTTGGGTACACCAATGCCCTGGGTACCTAGTGTACACTGGTACAGGGGCTGACAGGGTGATCCAACCAATTGGGTATGTACCTAGGGTACATGGAGTCCATTTTAAAGAGAGAACAGCCAGGCTGAGATCCTGAATAGCAGGATCTCAGGCCAACTAAGTCGAAAAACCAGCTAGACACTAGGCAAAAATTTGGGGGTAACCATAGTCAGATATCCACCTTCCTACACATACCCACACACAACCACACACACAACCACATACACAACCACACCCACAATCACACACACACAACCTCAACCTCACACACAACCACACACACAACCACACAGAACTACACACAACCACATATACACAAAACCACACACATACAAACACACAACCACTCACACACACAACTGCACCTACAGCCACACACACACACACAACCACACTCACAACCACACACAACCAAACACACACAATCACACAGACAACCACACACAACTGCACACACAACCACATATACAACCACACACACACAATCACACACACACAACCACACATCCACACACACACCCACACACACACAACCACACACAACCACATCCAACCACACGTCCACACCCACAAACACACCCACACCCATACCCACACACAACCACACATAAACCACACACATCCACACACACAACCACACACACAACCATATATACAACCACACACACAACCACACAGAACTACACACAACCACACATACAACCGCACACACAACTGCACACAACCACACACACAACCACACACACACACATCCACTCACACACACAGCCACACACACACACACAGCCACACACACACACAAGCACAACCACATATCCACACACAACCACATATCCACACACACACACAACCACAACCACTCACATACACAACCACACACACCACACACACTCACAACCAAACACACACAAACACATACACAACCCACACAGAACCACACACAACCACAAAAACACATACACAAAACCACACACAAAACCACAACCACACACACAACCACACATACAACCATACACACATACAACCACAAACAACCACACCAACACAACCACATACACACAACCACACACACTGCCCCAACCACACACACAACCACACATACAGCCCCACACACAACCACATACATTACCACACACACATAACCACACACAAAACCACAACCATGCACAGAACCACACACAACCACAACCACGCACTATCACGCACACAACCACACACACACAACCACATACAACCACACCCACACACAGAACCAAACACACAACCACAAGCACACACACAACCACAAGCACACACACAACCACAACCACATACACATAAAATCACACCCAACCACACACACAACCACACACACACACACAACCACACATACACAGCCACACATACAACCACACACACAACCACAAACACAATCAAAACCACACACACACAATCACACCCAACCACACACACACAACCACACACACAATCACACACACACAACCACACATACAACCATGCACACACAACCGCACACAAATACACACACAACCATACACACAACCACACACACAACCACACACACAACCACACACAACCAAACACACACAACCACACACACAACCACACACACAAACACACCCAACCACACACACAACCATAACCACACACACAACCACAAGCACACACACAACCACACACACAACCAAAACCACACACACACTCACACACAACCACACACACACAACCACACACACAACCAAAACCACACACACACACACACTCGCACACAACCACACACACAACCACACACACACAACAACACACACAAACATACCCAACCACACCTACAACCACACACACACAAACCACAACCACACACAACCACACCCACAACCACACACACAACCACACCCACAACCACACACACAACCATACACAACCAAACACACAAGCACACACACAACCACACACACACAACCACAACCACACAACCACACACACACAACCACAAACACAGTATCACACACAACCACACATACAACCAAAACCACACACACAACCATGCACACACAACCACACACAACCATACACACAAACACACACACACAAACACACACATAACCACATACACAACCAACCACACACAAACACACCCAACCATACACACAATCATAACCACACACACAACCACATACACACAACCACACAGAACCACAATCACACACGCATACACAACCACACACACAACCACACACACAAGCTCAACCACACACCCAACCACACCCACAGCCACACACACACAACCACACATAACCACAGACAACCACACACAAAACCATACACACAACCACACACACAACCACACACAACCTCAAACATATACAACCATACACAACCACACACACACACAAACACACCCAACCACACACACAACCACACACACAACCACACACAGAACCAAACACACAACCACAACCACATACACACACAATCACACACAATCACACACAACCACACACACAACCACACACACACAACCACACACACACAACCACACACAACCACACACACGCACAACCATACACATACAACCACACACACACAACCACAAACAATCACACACAACCACAAATACAATCAAAACCACACACACAACCATGCACACACAACCAGACACAAATACACACACAACCATACACACAACCACACACACAAACACACACACACAACCACACACACAATCACACCCAACCACACACACAACCGCACACACAACCACACACACAAACACACCCAACCACACCTACAACCACACATAACCACAACCACACCCAACCACACCCACAACCACACACACACAAACCACAACCACACACACAACCACGCACACAACCACACCCACAACCACACACACACAACCACACACACACAACCAGAACCATACAGACAACCAAACACATAACCACAACCACACACACAACACACACAACCACACACACAACCACACACACACAACCACACACACAACCACACACACAACCATACATACAACCATGCACACAACCATACACAGAACCACACAACCAAACACACACACCACACACTCAACCACACACACAACCACACACACACACACAACCAAACACACCACCACACACACACAACCACAAAAACAACCACACACACAAGCTCAACCACACACCCAACCACACCCACAACCACACACACACAACCACACACACAACCACACACATAACCACACACACAACACCACACATAACCACACAAAACCACATACAACCATACACACAACCACACACACAACCACACAACCACACACACAACCACACAACCACACACACAACCACACACCCAACCACACACCCAACCACACACACAACCGCACACACAACCACACACACAAACACACCCAACCACACCTACAACCACACATATCCACAACCAAACCCAACCACACCCACACACACACAAACCACAACCACACACACAACCACACACACAACCACACCCACAACCACACACACACAACCACCCACACACAACCAGAACCATACAGACAACCAAACACATAACCACAACCACACACACAACACACACAACCACACACACAACCACACACACACAACCACACACACAACCATACATACAACCACGCACACAACCATACACAGAACCACACAACCAAACACACACACCACACACTCAACCACACACACAACCACACACACACACAACCAAACACACCACCACACACACACACAACCACAAAAACAACCACACACACAAGCTCAACCACACACCCAACCACACCCACAACCACACACACACAACCACACACACAACCACACACACAACCACACACACAACCACACAACCACACACACAACCACACACAACACACACAACCACACACACACAACCACACAAAACCACACACACAACCACACATAACCACAACCACACACACAACCATAACCACACACACAACCACACACACAACCACAACCACACAGAACCACAATCACACACACAACCACACACACAACTACACACACAAAACCACTCAAAATCATACACACAACCACACATACAATCACACACACACCACAACCACACCCACCCACACCCACAACCACACACACAACCACAACCATACAGACAACCAAACACATAACCACAACCACACACACAACACACACAACCACACACACAACCACACACAAACCACACACACAACCACACTCCCAACCACAAACACACAACTACACACACAACCACACACACACAACCACACACACAACCACACACACAACCACACATACAACCACGCACACAACCATACACAGAACCACACAAACAAAAACACACACACCACACACTCAACCACACACACAACCACACACACAACCAAACACACCACCACACGCACACACAACCACAAAAACAACCACACACACAAGCTCAACCACACACCCAACCACGCCCAAAACCACACACACACAACCACACACACAACCACACACATAACCACACACACACCACACATAACCACACAAAACCACACACAACCATACACACAACCACACACACAACCACACAACCACACACACAACCACACACAACCACACACAACACACACAACCACACAAAACCACACACACAACCACACATAACCACAACCACACACACAACCATACACACACAACCAGACATTAACCACACAAAAAACCACATACACAACCATAACCACAACCACACACACAACCACACACACACAACCACACACACAACCACAATCACACACAACCACATATATAACCACACACACAACCACACACAACACACACAACCACACAACCAAACACAACCATACACACAACCACACACACACAACCATATACAACTACACACACCACATACACAGACAACCACACACACACACACACACACACACAACCACACACATATAACCACTCACACACAACCATACAACTACTCACACATACACAACCACACACACACAACCTCACCCACAACCACACAACCACACACAACCACACACAATCACACACAACACACACAACCACACACACACAACCTCAACCACACACACAACCACACACACACATACAACCACACAACCACACACAACCACAACCACATACACAACCACATACACAACCACATACAACCACACATGCACACACAACCACACACACACAACCAAACACACATCACACAACCACCCACGACCTCCCACACAACCACATACACACAACCATACACACAACCATACACAACTATACACAACCACACACACACAACCACACAACCACTCACACATACATAACCACACAACCACACACACAACCACACATCCACACACACCCACAACACCTGCACCCACAACCTCACCCACAACCACACAACCACAGACACAACCACGCACACAATCACACACACAACCAAACACACAACCACACACACAAGCACATACACAACCTCAACCACACACACAACCACACACACATACAACCACCCACAACCACATACACAACCACACATACAACCACATACACAACCACACATACGCATGCACGACCACAACACACACACAACCAAACACACACCACACCCAAACACACACCACACACACAACCACCCAGAACTACACACACAACCACACACAACTATACACAACCTCACACACACAACTACACACACACAACCACACCCATATAGAACCACCCACACCCACACACAACCACATACACAATCACAACCACACACAACCACACACACACAACCACACACAACCACAAACATACAATCACACAACACATACACAACACACACACCACCACATATACAACCCCACACACACAACCACACACCACACACAACCACGCACACAACCACACACAACCACACATCCACTCACACACACACAACCAACCACACACACAACCACATATCCACACACACAACCACACACACAACCACAACCACTCACATACACAACCACACACAACTACACACAACCACGCACACAACCACACACACAAGCACATACACATCCCTACACATACAAGCACACGCACAACCACACACACCACACACAACCACACACACAACCACATACAACCACACACACAGCCACACACACACACAACCACAACCATACAGACAACCAAACACATAACCACAACCACACACAACACACACTACCACACACAACCACACATAAACCACACACACAACCACACTCCCAACCACAAACACACAACTACACACACAACCACACACACACAACCACACACACACAACCACACACACAACCACACACACAACCACACATACAACCACGCACACAACCATACACAGAACCACACAAACAAAAACACACACACCACACACTCAACCACACACACAACCACACACACAACCAAACACACCACCACACACACACACAACCACAAAAACAACCACATACACAAGCTCAACCACACACCCAACCACACCCACAACCACACACACACAACCACACACACAACCACACACATAACCACACACACAACACCACACATAACCACACAAAACCACACACAACCACACACACAACCACACATACTGTGAGAAGTTGGCCTGGTATATGCTGTTCACTAGTTCTAGTGACCACCTTGTACCATGCCAAGCAACCCTTATGGTGTGGTTGTAAGTCAACCTTTTTGGACTAGCTGCCCTAGTGGTAGCGTAGGCTAAGCAGTCTTTGAGGCTAAACTCGTGAAGCGTGTTAAGCAAGCTGTTTTACCAATAGTAACCCCCTTTTATACCAATGAAAGGACACCACACAGATATATATTCAAAATATATATGTATTTATTTCTCAAAGTAACCCCTAGTCTCTTTATGAGCACAGGAGCACAAATCGTCAAACAAGATTATCACATAATACACAGAAGTTGCACTTTATATGGATAGGCCCTGGTGGCCACTCGAACCATATACTAAAATAGTGGTATAAGTACCACGAACAGAAAAGGGAAAAGGCCTAGGGCCTCTAGAATCGCTGGGCCTACAAGGAGCTAACGTCAGTTAGTGACCAGGAGGTCCACGGGTGGCGTGTGCAGAGCAAATAGTCACACGCGTGCTCCCATAGGTTTCAATGGGTGCGTAAAAAGTACAAAGTTACTGCAAAAGGAATCTTCCGGATGACCTAGGAACTTAAGATTTGGAACACAGGCACTAGAGATGTAATACTACACTTGGGCACAGGTGTGCCAGCTTTACCTCACCCACAGGAAGCGGGTGCATAGGCCTCGAAGTGCGTCGGGTTTCTTCTATCTGTTCCGTGGGGCCTGTAGACAAAAGTGCTGCAGGCGGTCGGTCGGGAAGAGATGCAGTGGATCCAAGAGTGGATCGGAGATGTTGAAGACCTGTAAGCAGAGGGGACAGTGTTCACAGTCACTAGCCAGTGACCAGCGTGGCACCAGGTGGGTACCAGGCGATGTCGGGCGCAAACAGGTGATGAGGGGTAGCTTGTCTCCGCAGCCACGTGGTCCCTGAAGGTCGACGACGTCCAGGAGTCGGCTCACGAGCTGTCCCACGCAGGCTCTCGCTGTCGGCGGTGTCGGCGACTTGATCGAAGCAAACAAGCCTTGGCAAAAGCAATTGTAGAAGGATTCGGAAATCAGCTGTTGGTTCTGACCAGCAAGGTCAGAGGGATTGCTCCTTTGGAGGGGAGCAAGGGCCAGTCTGGAGCAACCAGACCAGCGGTGTTTGTCGTAGATTTCGTCGCCAAGATGGCCACTAGCCAGCGGGCCAGCAACCGGTTAGGCGCGTCGAGTGGCAAAATGCAGAAGGGCCCCACGCAGATCGTGGAGATGCTGGAGGGCTCACCTTTGGTGCAGATGCTGCTCGAGGGTTGGGCTTCTCAGGACCCAAAGCACAACTTGGAGGGAGCCTCGGTTGTTGCACTTGTCAGCTTGTCGTAGTCGTTCCAAGATGGCTGGCTCCACGTGTCTCGGTGCCTCCACGGGTCTCCTCCTTTCAGGGACTGTGGATCGGGCGGTGAGAGGTCTGGAGGTCCAGGTCTTGTCAGTCTCTGGGCTCGGGCTCCGGCGGGAGGCGGCGGCAAAGCAGACGGTGATTCGCTGGATGGTGCTTGCGTTAGCAAGGTGGTCACTCCCTGACCACAGGGGAGATTTTCTTCAGTCTTCTGTGCAGCAGAATGTCGAAGTTCCCGTCTTCTTCTTAGTTTCAAGTTGATTCCAGGATGTCTGAAGTCTTAGGACACAGCTCCTACCTTTATTCGGATTCTAGGGGCCGGACTACCTGCTAGGTCCCTCCCTATGGGTGGGACCAGGAAGGGGGGTGGTTACACCCCCAATCCTTTGTCCAGCTCGCCCCAGGCCCGGGACTGGTGTGCCCCAGGACTGGTTTGAACTGGCATATGCACCGAGGCTCCTTGTGAGCCACAGGCATGTCTGGTTTCTTTCAAGCCCTACCTGACCAATACACAAAATCCTGTCTGGGGTGGTGCACGCACCTCCCCTGGCAGGAAACCCTTTGTCCACACCTCCCAAGCTGGAAGGACTCCCAGCAGCAGGAGGGCAGACTTGTGTCTGTGGTGGCAGCATCCATTTTGTGGAGCTGAGGCTATGTCTGATTTTACCCGGGTTTCAGGTACTGTACATGTCGTGTCCCTCTAGAAGGGTGGAATGCTAACCCCGTCGCCAGAATTGGCGAGGGGTTAGTATTCCAATTCGTATGACACCTTACTCGACATGTTTTGATAAAGCCAAACCAAAGATAGCATTTAACCGCGAGGTTCATAATGCACTTAAGAGTATATGGTATGACGATATCTGGAAACAGTAGAAGGAAGTTGTTCCGACCACTGCAGACAGGCTCAGCTCATGCCAGAGCACCATCTCACATGGAACCAAGCACTCTGCCTTCAGGATTGTTAAGGCCTGCCATAGGAGTGACTTATAGGTTACCAGGTGTCCCATTTAGGGTTAGGTATAGGTATACTACACCTAAGTAAGAGGTGATTACACCAACTTACCCCAGCTGAGTGATCAGCCAGTTGTGTCAGATTGTTAGGCCAAGCCTGGGGTGGCATAATACATGCTGCAGCCCCTGGCAGGCCTTGGGTACACCAATGCCCTGGGTACCTAGTGTACACTGGTACAGGGGCTGACAGGGTGATCCACTTCCAATTGGTTATGCACCTAGGGTGCATAGTTTTAATTTAGTAGAGAGAACAGCAGGCTGGGGGTCTGATTGGCAGGCCCACAGCCTCAATATGTCAAAAACCAGTGAAGCAAAAAGCAAAAATTTGGGGTGACCATAGGATAGCAGACCCTACTCTCCTACACATACACAACCACACAAAACCACACACACAACCACAACCACACACACAACCATACACACACAACCAGACATTAACCACACACAAAACCACATACACAACCATACACACAACCACACACACAACCACAACCACACACACAACCACATACACACAACCACACACACAACCACAATCACACACAACCACATATATAACCACACACACAACCACACACAACACACACAACTACACAACCAAACACAACCATACACACAACCACACACAACTACACACACACAACCATATACAACTACACACACCACATACACAGACAACCACACACACACACACACACACACAACCACACACATATAACCACTCACACACAACCACACAACTACTCACACATACACAACCACACACACACAACCACACATCCACACACACAACCACACCTGCACCCACAACCTCACCCACAACCACACAACCACACACACAACCATACACACAACCATACACAACTATACACAACCACACACACACACCCGCACAACCACTCACACATACATAACCACACAACCACACACACAACCACACATCCACATACACCCACAACACCTGCACCCACAACCTCACCCACAACCACACAACCACAGACACAACCACGCACACAATCACACACACAACCAAACACACAACCACACACACAAGCACATACACAACCTCAACCACACACACAACCACACACACATACAACCACCCACAACCACATACACAACCACACATACAACCACATACATAACCACACATACGCACACACGACCACACACATACAACCAAACACACACCACACACACAACCACCCAGAACTACACACACAACCACACACAACTATACACAACCACACACACAACTACACACACACAACCACACCCATATAGAACCACCCACACCCACACACAACCACACACACAATCACAACCACACACAACCACACACACACACAACCCCACACAACCACAAACATACAATCACACAACACATACACAACCACACAACACACACACCACCACATATACAACCCCACACACACAACCACACACCACACACAACCACGCACACAACCACACACAACCACACACACACAACCACACATCCACTCACACACACACAACCACACACACAAGCACAACCACACACACAACCACATATCCACACACACAACCACACACACAACCACAACCACTCACATACACAACCACACACAACTACACACAACCACGCACACAACCACACACACACAAGCACATACACATCCCTACACATACAACCACACGCGCAACCACACACACCACACACAACCACGCACACAACCACATACAACCACACACACAACCACACACACACACAACCATACAGACAACCAAACACATAACCACAACCACACACACAACACACACAACCACACACACAACCACACACAAACCACACACACAACCACACTCCCAACCACAAACACACAACTACACACACAACCACACACACACACCCACACACACACAACCACACACACAACCACACACACAACCACAGATACAACCCCGCACACAACCATACACAGAACCACACAAACAAAAACACACACACCACACACTCAACCACACACACAACCACACACACAACCAAACACACCACCACACACACACACAACCACAAAAACAACCACACACACAAGCTCAACCACACACACAACCACACACACAACCACACACATAACCACACACACAACACCACACATAACCACACAAAACCACATACAACCATACACACAACCACACACACAACCACATATACAACCCCACACACGACACACACAACCACACACACCACTCGCAACCACACACACATACAACCACAACCACATACACACAACCATACACACACAACCACACACAACCACACACATAACCACACACACACAGCCACTCACACACACAACCACACACACACAACCACAACCACACACACAACCACACTCACAACCACAACCATACACACACAACCACACACAACTACACACAACCACACATACAACCACACACAACTACACATACACACACAACCACACACACAACCACACACACGCAACCACATAAACACACACACAGCCACTCACACACACAACCACACATAACCATCCACAACCACACACAACCATACACACAGACACACATCCACAACCACATACAACCATACACATTTACACACACAACCACATAAAACTACACACAACCACACACACAACCACACACACACAACCACACATACACAACCACACACACTACCACACACAACCACACACACATACACACAACCACATACACAACCATGCATACAACCACACACACAACCACACACAGAACCACACACAGAACCACACACTCAACCACACACACAACCGCACACAACCATCCACAACCACACACACAACCATACACACAAACACACACACAACCTTACACAACTACATACAACCACATACACAACCACACATAACTACACACAACCACACACACACAACCACATACTCACAACCACACACATATACAACCACACACACAACCATACACACACAACCACACACACAACCACACACAACTACAAACAACCACACACACAACCACAACCACACACACAACCACAACCACACACCCAACCACACCCACAACCACACACAACTACATACAACCACATACACAACCACAACCACACCCAACCACACCCAACCACACTCACAACCACACGCATACAACCACACACACGCAACCATACACATAACCACACATACAGCCATACACACAACCATACACAGAACTACACACACAAAACAACACACACAACCACACACAACCACATACACAGCCACACACAAACATACACAACCACACACAACCAAACCCACAACCATACCCACAACCACACCCAACCATACCCACAACCACACGCACACAACCACAGCCACACACAACCAAACACACAACCATACACACAACCACACACACAACCACACATACAACCATACACACAACCATACACAGAACCACATAACCACATACACAAACACACACACCACACACACAACCACACACACAATCACAAACACACGCACACAATCACAACCACACACAACCACACACAACCACACACACAACCACACACACACAACCACACACACAATACCACACACACACAACCACACACACAATACCACACACACACAACCACACACTCACATCCACAACCACACACAACCCCAACCACACACAACCACACACACTAGCACACACATAACCACACACACACAACCACACACACAACCACACACACAACCAAACACACAACCACACACACAACCACCCACACAACCACATATACAACCACAAATACAACCACACACACACAACCACACACAACCACACACACAACCACACCCACAACCACACACACACACAACCACACCCAATCATACCCACAACCACACAGACAACCACACAACCACATACAAACACAACCACACCCACAACCACACACACACAATCACACCCAATCATACCCACAACCACACAGACAACCACAACCACACACAACCACACACACACAACCACACACAACCACAAACATACAATCACACAACACATACACAACACACACACCACCACATATACAACCCCACACACACAACCACACACCACACACAACCACACACACAACCACACACAACCACACATCCACTCACACACACACAACCAACCACACACACAACCACATATCCACACACACAACCACACACACAACCACAACCACTCACATACACAACCACACACAACTACACACAACCACGCACACAACCACACACACAAGCACATACACATCCCTACACATACAAGCACACGCACAACCACACACACCACACATAACCACACACACAACCACATACAACCACACACACAGCCACACACACACACAACCACAACCATACAGACAACCAAACACATAACCACAACCACACACACAACACACACTACCACACACAACCACACATAAACCACACACACAACCACACTCCCAACCACAAACACACAACTACACACACAACCACACACACACAACCACACACACACAACCACACACACAACCACACACACAACCACACATACAACCACGCACACAACCATACACAGAACCACACAAACAAAAACACACACACCACACACTCAACCACACACACAACCACACACACAACCAAACACACCACCACACACACACACAACCACAAAAACAACCACATACACAAGCTCAACCACACACCCAACCACACCCACAACCACACACACACAACCACACACACAACCACACACATAACCACACACACAACACCACACATAACCACACAAAACCACACACAACCATACACACAACCACACAACCACACACACAACCACACATACACAACCACACAAAACCACACACACAACCACAACCACACACACAACCATACACACACAACCAGACATTAACCACACACAAAACCACATACACAACCATACACACAACCACACACACAACCACAACCACACACACAACCACATACACACAACCACACACACAACCACAATCACACACAACCACATATATAACCACACACACAACCACACACAACACACACAACTACACAACCAAACACAACCATACACACAACCACACACAACTACACACACACAACCATATACAACTACACACACCACATACACAGACAACCACACACACACACACACACACACACAACCACACACATATAACCACTCACACACAACCACACAACTACTCACACATACACAACCACACACACACAACCACACATCCACACACACAACCACACCTGCACCCACAACCTCACCCACAACCACACAACCACACACACAACCATACACACAACCATACACAACTATACACAACCACACACACACAACCGCACAACCACTCACACATACATAACCACACAACCACACACACAACCACACATCCACATACACCCACAACACCTGCACCCACAACCTCACCCACAACCACACAACCACAGACACAACCACGCACACAATCACACACACAACCAAACACACAACCACACACACAAGCACATACACAACCTCAACCACACACACAACCACACACACATACAACCACCCACAACCACATACACAACCACACATACAACCACATACATAACCACACATACGCACACACGACCACACACATACAACCAAACACACACCACACACACAACCACCCAGAACTACACACACAACCACACACAACTATACACAACCACACACACAACTACACACACACAACCACACCCATATAGAACCACCCACACCCACACACAACCACACACACAATCACAACCACACACAACCACACACACACACAACCCCACACAACCACAAACATACAATCACACAACACATACACAACCACACAACACACACACCACCACATATACAACCCCACACACACAACCACACACCACACACAACCACGCACACAACCACACACAACCACACACACACAACCACACATCCACTCACACACACACAACCACACACACAAGCACAACCACACACACAACCACATATCCACACACACAACCACACACACAACCACAACCACTCACATACACAACCACACACAACTACACACAACCACGCACACAACCACACACACACAAGCACATACACATCCCTACACATACAACCACACGCGCAACCACACACACCACACACAACCACGCACACAACCACATACAACCACACACACAACCACACACACACACAACCATACAGACAACCAAACACATAACCACAACCACACACACAACCACACACACAACCACACACAAACCACACACACAACCACACTCCCAACCACAAACACACAACTACACACACAACCACACACACACACCCACACACACACAACCACACACACAACCACACACACAACCACAGATACAACCCCGCACACAACCATACACAGAACCACACAAACAAAAACACACACACACCACACACTCAACCACACACACAACCACACACACAACCAAACACACCACCACACACACACACAACCACAAAAACAACCACACACACAAGCTCAACCACACACACAACCACACACACAACCACACACATAACCACACACACAACACCACACATAACCACACAAAACCACATACAACCATACACACAACCACACACACCACTCGCAACCACACACACATACAACCACAACCACATACACACAACCATACACACACAACCACACACAACCACACACATAACCACACACACACAGCCACTCACACACACAACCACACACACACAACCACAACCACACACACAACCACACTCACAACCACAACCATACACACACAACCACACACAACTACACACAACCACACATACAACCACACACAACTACACATACACACACAACCACACACACAACCACACACACACAACCACATAAACACACACACAGCCCCTCACACACACAACCACACATAACCATCCACAACCACACACAACCATACACACAGACACACATCCACAACCACATACAACCATACACATTTACACACACAACCACATAAAACTACACACAACCACACACACAACCACACACACACAACCACACATACACAACCACACACACTACCACACACAACCACACACACATACACACAACCACATACACAACCATGCATACAACCACACACACAACCACACACAGAACCACACACAGAACCACACACTCAACCACACACACAACCGCACACAACCATCCACAACCACACACACAACCATACACACAAACACACACACAACCTTACACAACTACATACAACCACATACACAACCACACATAACTACACACAACCACACACACACAACCACATACTCACAACCACACACATATACAACCACACACACAACCATACACACACAACCACACACACAACCACACACAACTACAAACAACCACACACACAACCACAACCACACACACAACCACAACCACACACCCAACCACACCCACAACCACACACAACTACATACAACCACATACACAACCACAACCACACCCAACCACACCCAACCACACTCACAACCACACGCATACAACCACACACACGCAACCATACACATAACCACACATACAGCCATACACACAACCATACACAGAACTACACACACAAAACAACACACACAACCACACACAACCACATACACAGCCACACACAAACATACACAACCACACACAACCAAACCCACAACCATACCCACAACCACACCCAACCATACCCACAACCACACGCACACAACCACAGCCACACACAACCAAACACACAACCATACACACAACCACACACACAACCACACATACAACCATACACACAACCATACACAGAACCACACAACCACATACACAAACACACACACCACACACACAACCACACACACAATCACAAACACACGCACATAATCACAACCACACACAACCACACACAACCACACACACAACCACACACACACAACCACACACACAATACCACACACACACAACCACACACACAATACCACACACACACAACCACACACTCACATCCACAACCACACACAACCCCAACCACACACAACCACACACACTAGCACACACATAACCACACACACACAACCACACACACAACCACACACACAACCAAACACACACCACACACACAACCACCCAGAACTACACACACAACCACACACAACTATACACAACCACACACACAACTACACACACACAACCACACCCATATAGAACCACCCACACCCACACACAACCACACACACAATCACAACCACACACAACCACACACACACACACAACCCCACACAACCACAAACATACAATCACACAACACATACACAACCACACAACACACACACCACCATATATACAACCCCACACACACAACCACACACCACACACAACCACGCACACAACCACACACAACCACACACACACAACCACACATCCACTCACACACACACAACCACACACACAAGCACAACCACACACACAACCACATATCCACACACACAACCACACACACAACCACAACCACTCACATACACAACCACACACAACTACACACAACCACGCACACAACCACACACACACAAGCACATACACATCCCTACACATACAACCACACGCGCAACCACACACACCACACACAACCACGCACACAACCACATACAACCACACACACAACCACACACACACACAACCATACAGACAACCAAACACATAACCACAACCACACACACAACACACACAACCACACACACAACCACACACAAACCACACACACAACCACACTCCCAACCACAAACACACAACTACACACACAACCACACACACACACCCACACACACACAACCACACACACAACCACACACACAACCACAGATACAACCCCGCACACAACCATACACAGAACCACACAAACAAAAACACACACACCACACACTCAACCACACACACAACCACACACACAACCAAACACACCACCACACACACACACAACCACAAAAACAACCACACACACAAGCTCAACCACACACACAACCACACACACAACCACACACATAACCACACACACAACACCACACATAACCACACAAAACCACATACAACCATACACACAACCACACACACAACCACATATACAACCCCACACACGACACACACAACCACACACACCACTCGCAACCACACACACATACAACCACAACCACATACACACAACCATACACACACAACCACACACAACCACACACATAACCACACACACACAGCCACTCACACACACAACCACACACACACAACCACAACCACACACACAACCACACTCACAACCACAACCATACACACACAACCACACACAACTACACACAACCACACATACAACCACACACAACTACACATACACACACAACCACACACACAACCACACACACGCAACCACATAAACACACACACAGCCACTCACACACACAACCACACATAACCATCCACAACCACACACAACCATACACACAGACACACATCCACAACCACATACAACCATACACATTTACACACACAACCACATAAAACTACACACAACCACACACACAACCACACACACACAACCACACATACACAACCACACACACTACCACACACAACCACACACACATACACACAACCACATACACAACCATGCATACAACCACACACACAACCACACACAGAACCACACACAGAACCACACACTCAACCACACACACAACCGCACACAACCATCCACAACCACACACACAACCATACACACAAACACACACACAACCTTACACAACTACATACAACCACATACACAACCACACATAACTACACACAACCACACACACACAACCACATACTCACAACCACACACATATACAACCACACACACAACCATACACACACAACCACACACACAACCACACACAACTACAAACAACCACACACACAACCACAACCACACACACAACCACAACCACACACCCAACCACACCCTCAACCACACACAACTACATACAACCACATACACAACCACAACCACACCCAACCACACCCAACCACACTCACAACCACACGCATACAACCACACACACGCAACCATACACATAACCACACATACAGCCATACACACAACCATACACAGAACTACACACACAAAACAACACACACAACCACACACAACCACATACACAGCCACACACAAACATACACAACCACACACAACCAAACCCACAACCATACCCACAACCACACCCAACCATACCCACAACCACACGCACACAACCACAGCCACACACAACCAAACACACAACCATACACACAACCACACACACAACCACACATACAACCATACACACAACCATACACAGAACCACACAACCACATACACAAACACACACACCACACACACAACCACACACACAATCACAAACACACGCACACAATCACAACCACACACAACCACACACAACCACACACACAACCACACACACACAACCACACACACAATACCACACACACACAACCACACACACAATACCACACACACACAACCACACACTCACATCCACAACCACACACAACCCCAACCACACACAACCACACACACTAGCACACACATAACCACACACACACAACCACACACACAACCACACACACAACCAAACACACAACCACACACACAACCACCCACACAACCACATATACAACCACAAATACAACCACACACACACAACCACACACAACCACACACACAACCACACCCACAACCACACACACACAACCACACCCAATCATACCCACAACCACACAGACAACCACACAACCACATACAAACACAACCACACCCACAACCACACAATCACACCCAATCATACCCACAACCACACAGACAACCACAACCACACACAACCATATACAAACACAACCACACACACAACCCCACACACAACACACACAACCATACACACAACCACTCACACAACCACACACACAACCACACATACAATTACAGCCGCACACACAACCACACACACACAATCACACATACACAACCACACACACAAAAACACACACAACCACACACACACACAACCACACACACAACCACACACACACACACAACCACACACACAGCCACACACAACCACACACAAACAACCACACACAACAACCACACACAACCACACCCACACACAACCACACCCACAACCACACGCATACAACCACAACCACACACAACCACACACACGCAACCATACACAACTACACACAACCACACACACAACCACACACAACTACACACAACCACACACACACAACCACATACACACAACCACACACATACACAACCACACACAACCACACACACACATAAAACCACAGCCACACACAACCACACACCACCACACACACACAATCACACAACAACACATACACAACCACACAACAGCACCCACACAACCACATATACAACCCCACACACACAACCACACACACAACCACACACACACAAACACACACAACCACACACACACAACCACACACACAGCCACACACAACCACACACACAAACATGCACAACCACACCCACAACCATACCCACAACCACACCCAACCATACCCACAACTACATGCACACAACCACACACACAACCACACACACAACCACACACACAACCATACACACAACCATACACACAACCATACACAGAACCACACACCCACATACACAAACACACACACCACACACACAACTACACACAACCACACACACACACAACCACACACACAATCACAACCACACACAACCACACACACAATACCACACACACACAACCACACACTCACATCCACAACCACACACAACCCCAAACATACACAACCACACACACAACCACACACATAACCACACACACACAACCACACAACCACACACACACAACCAAACACACAACCACACACACAGCCTAACACACAACCACACACACAACCACACAAAACCACACACACAACCACACACAACCATCCACAACCACACACACAACCATACACACAAACACACACACAACCACAACCACATACAACCATACACAACTACATACAACTACACACAATCACACACACACACAACCACATACACACAACCACACACATACACAACCAAACACAACCATACACACAACCACACACATACAACCACACACACATACAGCCACACACACAACCACACACACACACAATCACACAACAACACATGCACAACCACACAACAGCACACACACAACCACACACCCAGTCACACAACAACACATGCACAACCACATATACAACCACACACATACAACCACACACACAACCACAACCACACACACATACAACCACAACCACATACAAAGACAACCATACACACACAACTACACACACAACCACACACAACCACACACATAACCACATACACACAACTACACACACACACACAACCACACACACGCAACCACACAAACACACACACACAGCCACTCACACACACAACCACACATAACCATCCACAACCACACACAACCATACACACAGACACACATCCACAACCACATACAACCATACACAACTACACACACACAACCACACAAAACTACACACAACCACACACACAACCTCAACCACACACACACACACAACCACACATACACAACCACACACAACCACACATACACAACCACACACAACCACACACACAACCACACACACAACCACACACAGAACCACACACTCAACCACACACACAACCATCCACAACCACACACACAACCATAGACACAAACACACACATAACCACACACAACCATACACAACTACACACAACCACACACAACTACACACAACCACACACACACAACCACATACACACAACCACACACATACACAACCACACACACAACCACACACACACATAACACCACAGCCACACACACAACCACACACAACCACACACACACAATCACACAACAACACATACACAACTGCACACACACAACCAAGTCAAAGGTGCTTTATTCGAGTATTACTCATAAAAGCAAACATACAAACATATAATAAAAAACAATTAAATCTGAGATGTCATATTGACATACGCACATTTCTAAAAAATATACATAATCACAGGAATAAAATTCATTAATGTTGATAATGCAATTAAGTACAGTTTATAAAATCTTTATACTAAAAAAAGAATCATTTAGAATTTCATTTCACAGGTGTGAAGTTCATGATGTTGATGATACAATTAAGTATAATTTGTAAAATCTTTATACTAAAAGAGAATCGTTTAAAATTTTTTCCAGATGACACGATAAAATACACTAAACAGAGAATAGACAGTACTCTAGCAGTCTCTGAGCGTCTAGGCAGAGAGTAGTCACCGAACTAGCAATCTCTGCCTGATTGTCCATGCCCACCCCAGATACTTAGCGGTGGCAATTATGATCCAAGTTAAAGTAGTCGATCTAACTATGCGCAAAGCCATCATACCACTTTTAGTACCCAGGTTCCTACACATAGGTGCCAACCAAACACGCCTTGGAGTAGAGTATGGTTTGCAGGAGAACAAAAAATGTCCAAGTGTTTCATTACCTTCCCCACAAGCTGGGCATATAGCAGGGCCTCCTTCCCTCCACTTAGATGTTAGGTTACGAAGAGGAAGAGAGCCCGCCCTTAGTTGAAAAAGCAGTTTCCTATCCAAAGGTTTGGATATATAATCCCAATACAGTTCATACATGGGGTACAGTTTAACCTCAAGAAAACTAGCAGTCATGGACCCATAGTTGATACTGAGCAAACTCTTATTAGCAACATTTTCCCCAAAAATATTTTTTAGGGTTGTCTTATTAGGAAATGATGCCCCAGCTTGGTCGGACCATAGTGCATTTAGGCCTAGTTCAGATAGTGCAAGTTTTAATAATTTGAACCATCTAATTCTATTAAAGCAATCTGCTTTAATAACGTCAGTGAACCCGGCCGCGTAGTGAGTGAGCTCAGGTGTGGTCCATAATCTGCGCCAATATAAAATTGGTCGTAGTTTGCCCATTTCCGAGATTTCTTTCCTGCCAAGCTCATATCTCAGAGGCAATAACGGACTACTCTGTGGAGTACCCGTTAGTTTCCTAAAAAACTTGTTCTCTGAGATTTGTAACTCCTGTAGATTTTCATGCCCCCATAACTCAGCCCCATATAATGCTGACCCAATTGCTTTTGCCTCATAAATAATCAGGGGTGGTTTGATCGGTTTAGTCAATGATTTCCTATGCTCCTTTATGATGGTTCCAGCTAATTGCTTATGCCTTAGAATTGCAATATTTAAATGCTGGTTCCACCTATTATCATTAGAAATGAGGATCCCCAGGTATGTAAATGATGATACAACCTCAAGAGTGCGTCCACTCATGGTAACGTTAGGTTTAAAATTTCGATACGGATTAAAAACCATGAGTTTTGTTTTAGACGCATTCACCTCCAGTCCGTGATCCCCACAAAACTTATCGAAAATGTCCAATGCTTTTTGCAGTCCACTTGGAGTTTTAGATAAAATTAACGTGTCATCGGCGAACATTAAAATCGGAACTTTTACACCTGCAAGAGAGGGAGCATCCACTGCCTGTGATTGAATGCGGGGGACAATGCCATTAATAAAAAGGGTGAACAAAGTTGGTGCCATTGAGCACCCTTGCCGAACCCCACGCTCAACAGGAAATTCGGCTGTGTCTTTACCGTATCCACCCCATTGGATTTTAGCATAGGTGCCTTCATGTAATCTCATGATCAGAGTCAACAAGACTCCTGGGACCCCTAGGGCCACAAGTACTTCCCACAGTTTCGCCCTTGGTACCAGGTCGAAGGCAGCCCGCAAATCGACAAAAGCCGCATAAAGGCTGCCCCCACCTAGCACCACAGTCCTCCACTGGATCAGCTGGAACCGAAAAACTTGGTCCACAGTACTAGTGGCCCTGCGAAACCCAGCCTGAAAGGGAGATAGAATATTAAATTCTTCCGCCCAATCGAGCAATCGATTAACAATCACTCGCCCAACGATTTTTGGACTGTATCGATTAGGCTAATTGGGCGGTAGTTACAAGGCTGGGAACGATCACCCTTTTTATACACAGGGATAATAACAGCACCCCGCCATGATACCGGGATAGCTGCACCCCTAGCTATGTGGTTTATTAACAAGTGAATATATTTACACCACCTCCCAGTGTCATTTAAGAAAACGTCCGCTGGGACTCCATCAATGCCAGGAGCACGTCCACTATGTGCGGTTCTGAGGGCCAACAGAATTTCACCCTTCGTGAAGACGTTGTCCTCAAAGGTTGTATAGATAGGGCAGGTGTTATTTACAATCTGATCCCTGATAGCATACTGATCACTAAAAAAATTAATCCAGGTGTCCTGTGGGACGTTGTTATTACAAGCCTCTTCAGGCCTTTCTTGCCCCCATTTGACAATATGCCAAAATAATCTAGAATCTTTTCGATCACTAGCACACTTCAACTTGTCCCAATGGGCTTCGTCCCAATCTTTTTTCGCCTTGGCAATACAATTTTTGTATAACTTTCTGGCAGAGCGGATGGCCCCCAGGTTTTTGCTCTTGATTGCAACTCCCAAAGAAATTCGTGCCACCTTGCAAGCATGGTTATACCATTTAGCTGCTCTATGAACACGTCTCATCTTAGAATTCACTGGTTTCAGAAAGTAGCTTTTAATTTCTTGGAAAAGAGACTCATGTATTTCAATAGTGTTGACTTGACCTGAAGTGATCCCTGCTTCATCGTCTAGGGCCATAATGGCCTTATCGGTCGCAACTCCTATATTTTCTATAGCTTGCTGGTCCGTCCTAACACTTGTCCATCTTAACCTCCGCATATCATTTGTTGGTATAATAAGCGGGGGTAGGGAATCATCCAGAGGAATAGAAGCATTGGATTCAGACGACCACCATTTGTGAGTAACACATAACGGATTATGGTCACTCTCTAGCATTTCTGTTACAACCATATCTCTAACAGTTGGCCAAAGGGAAAGGCTACAAATAATATAGTCGATACGACTTTTGCTTCTCCCATTGTTAAAGGTCATAGCTGGTACTCTATCTGACTTTGTCCTTCCATTCAAAGCTCTTAACCCTTGTTCAAGGCACATTGCATTCAAACCCAGAATATCCTCAGTCCAACGAGTTACTGGGATAGTATCTAGTAAGGGGATGTCCCATTGTTTGTCTTCCTCTGCACCTAAAAAGGCTTTGCCTGTATCTAGAGGTTCAAACGTACGGTTTAAATCCCCTGCAACTATTATGTTTTTCCCACTAGAATGTGTCTCAAGGAGATTGTACAGGGTAAGAAGAACCTCAGATTTTCCTATATTTCCACCTCTGGCATAAATATTATAAATATCGATGGATAAAGATAAATTACTCGTAAGTCTAATGAGCTGAATATCTTTTTGATCAGTCTCCACATTTTTTACAACAACCTTTAAAGATTGTTTGACCCATATAGTAAGGCCCCCCATCGGACGCCCTTTAGGGCCCTTGGAAGCTGGTACGTGAAAATTTAGGTACCCCAAAGCAAAAACGGGGTCACAAGCCCATGTTTCCTGAAAAATACAAATGTCAAACTTGCTAACAAACCTAAACCAATCACCACAATCCAGCTTGGAACATAGCCCGGCCACATTCCAGGATAATAAGTTCCCAATATCATGTGCCATTACAGGTTTGGGGCTAGAGTCAAGCCCGTTCATCACAGTATCGTTTAAACCATTGAATTTTACATTTTCGGTAATTGAACCAGCTATGGCCTCCATGTTAACAGTCTCAGGACGAGAACCTACTCGTTGACCTAGCTCATCAATAAAGCGTGACTCAGATGAATGGTGAAATGGTTGTCAATCACAAGCATCCAGGTTTGACAGGGCAGAAAATCTATTTTCCACACATAGACCCCATTCGCGAAATCCAGCATCATTACTACTCCAATTGGTCACAACATTCCATTTAGTTCTTAGAATACTAGGATTCGGACCTCTTCCTTTCCGAGGATAAAAAAAGTCCAGGGTCAATGGTACAATTGAGGTTGACCTTCGCTGAGGAGGCAAGATGTTAGGCAAGATGTTTGATAAAACCTCGGGGTCAGTGAAGTTAAGAACAACACAATCCCCTCTGAACCTCTTAACGCTGTTACCAATCCACTCAACCCTTCTGGCATTAACAAGTTCTACAGATAATTGTTGCTTCCCCCAAGGCGATATTACCATGTTGTTAGTAAGCCACGATAAAGATTTATTTAATAAAGAAGGGGCAGATTCGACCTCCCCAGAAGCCAAAGGGGGGACATTTGCAAGGACAAGAACTAATGGAGAGGCTTCAACTACAAGCTCGAAAGACCCTTTCCCCATGTTAGAATTGTTAGTGGCAGAGACAGGGGGTATATCTACAAGGGCACCCCTAGGTACATTAGACAGTGGTACAGGATTAGAGTCAGATCCACTATTCCCAACAAGTGATGTTTTACTCATTACTGGCTCTACCCTAGATACAGCAACTTCAGTAATATTTCCTGTCTTCACCAAAGTTTTCTCTAGTAAACCACCTAGTCTATTAACCTCAGCGGTTAATTTATCAATTTTACTAACCAGGGGTTTAACTATACCTTTAATTTTTGTGTCCATCATGCTCCATAGTTTAGTAAATTGAGCGTTAGAAAGGGTTACGTGAGCTTCACTGAGCAGATCAACCTCCTCCTCCTCGTCCTCTGGTATTTTCCTCGAAGGGGTTGCAATTTTGTTTCTGCCAGATCTTAGACCCCCTCGTTTTGGGATAACCTTACTTTTACCCCTAGTAACCCTCGGAGCTGGAACAGGGGCAGTAGAAAAAGGGGACTCAATGTTAGTGGATGTCACTGACACCCCTTCGCTATCACTGTTGGCTTCAGTAAGAACAACTACGCCACTAGGCAAAATGGGGTTTGTATCGTAAAGAGGGTCATGAGCCACACAAGATGTACTACTATTATGTAAAGCCGAGGAATCCCCATACTCTTTATCGGCCATTTGAAATTGGTTGGATGAATCTAATCCCAGTGAGGATCTCCTGTCGCTGTTAATTTTAGCCACAACTTGGATAAGATAATTATCTATAGTATTATTAGCTGGGGTTTGTTTTTTTCCAGGCATGAGTGAGGTAAATAAGGTGGCTAAGATGATCAATACACTTGTAGCACAAGATTCAAATAGAGGTTATAATTACCCTAATTGGACCAAGCTGCTCAAATGTACAAGAATAGTAAAAGTAGGCAGGGTCCCTGGCCCAACCCAACCTAGTCCAACCTCGGACGGCCTCAGACGGTCCCGCCCTTGTCCCGGGCTTAGCCCGGCGCAGTCCCGCGTGCGGTCCCCGCGAGGCGGTGACACAGTTTGTTTTTGAAGGGCTCCAAGCGCGAAACTGCGGTGGGCGGGTTCCTGTTCTGCTTCCTGTTCCAGCGCTGAGGGTGCTGGGAAGCGTAGTTCCCCTCCGCACAGCGGCCGCGTTTGTATTGCGGCGGCGGGAGGGAAACAGACAGCGTGCGCGGGCCAAGAGTCACGGAGAAATCCAGGTATGATGTAGCCTCCTACAGTGGTGTCAATCCTTTAAAGAAAATGCTCGCCCGCTCTGCCAGTGACACAGATTGTTTTTAAAGGGCTCCAAGCGCGAAACTGCGGTGGGCGGGTTCCTGTTCCGCTTCCTGTTCCAGCGCTGAGGGTGCTGGGAAGCGTAGTTCCCCTCCGCACAGCGGCCGCGTTTGTATTGCGGCGGCGGGAGGGAAACAGACAGCGTGCGCGGGCCAAGAGTCACGGAGAAATCCATGTATGATGTAGCCTCCTACAGTGGTGTCAATCCTTTGAAGAAAATGCTCGCCCGCTCTCCCAGTGACACAGATTGTTTTTAAAGGGCTCCAAGCGCGAAACTGCGGTGGGCGGGTTCCTGTTCTGCTTCCTGTTTCAGCGCTGAGGGTGCTGGGAAGCGTAGTTCCCCTCCGCACAGCGGCCGCGTTTGTATTGCGGCGGCGGGAGGGAAACAGACAGCGTGCGCGGGCCAAGAGTCACGGAGAAATCCAGGTATGATGTAGCCTCCTACAGTGGTGTCAATCCTTTGAAGAAAATGCTCGCTCACACACACAACCATATCTACAACCACACACATACAACCACACACACAACCACATATACAACCCCACACACACAACCACACACACAACCACACACACACAACCACACACATACAACCACACACAACAACACACAGCCATACACACAAACATGCACAACCACACCCATAACCATACCCACAACCACACCCAAACATACCCACAACCACACGCACACAACCACAACCCCACACAACCACACACACAACCACACACACAACCACACACACAACCATACACACAACCATACACACAACCATACACAGAACCACACAACCACATACACAAACACACACACCACACACACAACGACACACACAACCACACACACAACCATAGCCACACACACAACCATACACACAATCACAACCACACACAACCACACACAACCGCACACACACAACCACACACAACCGCACACACACAACCACACACACAATACCACACACAACCACCCTCACATCCACAACCACAAACAAACCCAACCACACACAACCACATACATAACCACACACACACAACCACACACACACACAACCAAACACACAACCACACACCTAGCCACACACACAACCACACACACAACCACACAAACCCACACACACACAACCACACACAACCATCCACAACCACACACACAACCATACACAACTACATACAACCACACACACAACCACACATACCTACACACAACCACACACACACACAACCACATACTCACAACCACACACATATACAACCACACACACAACCATACACACACAACCACACACACAACCACACACAACTACACACAAACACACACCCAACCACACCCACAACCACACACAACTACACACAACCACACACACAACCACACACAACCACACCCACAACCACACGCATACAAGCACACACACGCAACCATACACATAACCACACACAACCACACATACAGCCATACACACAACCATACACAGAACTACACACACACAACCACACACACAACCACACACAACCACACACACAGCCACACACAAACATACACAACCACACACAACCAAACCCACAACCATACCCACAACCACACCCAACCATACCCACAACCATACACACAACCACACACACAACCATACCCACAACCACATGCACACAACCACAACCACACACAATCACACACAACCACACACACACAGCCACACACAGCCACACACAACCACACATACAAACATGCACAACCACACCCACAACCACACCCAATCATACCCACAACCACATGCACACAACCACACACAACCACACACAAAACCACACACACAACCATACACACAACCATACACACAGCCATACACACAACCACACAACCACATACACAAACTCACACACTACACACACAACCACACACACAACCACACACACAACCATAGCCACACACACAACCACACACACAATCACAACCACACACAACCGCACACACAACCGCACACACACAACCACACACACAACCACACAACTACACACAACCACACACACACAACCACATACACACAACCACATACACACAACCACACACATACACAACCACACACAACCACACACACAACCACACACACACAGTCACACAACAACACATGCACAACCACACAACAGCACACACACACAACCAAATATACAACCACACACACACAACCACACACATAACCACACACACACAGCCACTCACACACACAACCACAACCACACACACAACCACACTCACAACCACAACCATACACACACAACCACACACATAACCACACACAACTACACACAACCACACATACAACCACACACAACTACACATACACACACAACCACACACACAACCACACACACACAACCACACAAACACACACACACAGCCACTCACACACACAACCACACATAACCATCCACAACCACACACAACCATACACACAGACACACATCCACAACCACATACAACCATACATAATTCTACACACAACCACACACACAACCACAACCACACACACACAACCACACATACACAACCACACACACTACCACACACAACCACACACACATACACACAACCACACACACAACCATGCATACAACCACACACACAACCACACACAGAACCACACACAGAACCACACACTCAACCACACACACAACCGCACACAGCCATCCACAACCACAAACACAACCATAGACACAAACACACACACAACCATACACAACCGTACACAACTACACACAACCACACATACAACTACACACAACCACACACACAACCACATACACACAACCACACACATACACAACCACACACAACCACACACACAACCACACACACACATAAAACCACAGCCACACACACAACCACACACACACAATCACACAACAACACATACACAACTGCACACACACAACCATATATACAACCACACACATACAACCACACACTCAACCACATATACAACCCCACACACACAACCACACACACAACCACAACCACACACACACAACCACACACATACAACCACACACACAGCCACACACAAAAACATGCACAACCACACCCACAACCATACCCACAACCACACCCAACCATACCCACAACCACACGCACACAACCACAACCCCACACAACCACACACACACAACCACACACACAACCATACACACAACCATACACAGAACCATACACACAACCATACACACAGCCATACACACAAACACACACACTACACACACAACCACACACACAACCACACACAACCATAGCCACACACACAACCACACACACAATCACAACCACACACAACCGCACACACAACCGCACACACACAACCACACACACAATACCACACACACACCACCACACACACACACACCACCACACACAACCCCAACCACACACAACCAAACACACAACCACACACACAACCACACAACTACACACAACCACACACACACAACCACATACACACAACCACACATACACAACCACACACAACCACACACACAACCACACACATACACAACCACACACAACCACACACACAACCACACACACACAGTCACACAACAACACATGCACAACCACACAACAGCACACACACACAACCAAATATACAACCACACACATACAACCACACACACAACCACATATACAACCCCACACACGACACACACAACCACACACACCACTCACAACCACACACACATACAACCACAACCACATACACACAACCATACACACACAACCACACACAACCACACACATAACCACACACACACACACAGCCACTCACACACACAACCACACACACACAACCACACACACAACCACACTCACAACCACAACCATACACACACAACCACACACAACCACACACAACTACACACAACCACACATACAACCACACACAACTACACATACACACACAACCACACACACAACCACACACATGCAACCACACAAACACACACACACAGCCACTCACACACACAACCACACATAACCATCCACAACCACACACAACCATACACACAGACACACATCCACAACCACATACAACCATACACAATTACACACACAACCACACAAAACTACACACAACCACACACACAACCACACACACACAACCACACATACACAACCACACACACTACCACACACAACCACACACAAACACATAACCACACACACAACCATGCATACAACCACACATAGAACCACACACTCAACCACACACACAACCGCACACAGCCATCCACAACCACACACACAACCATAGACACAAACACACACATAACTACACACAACCATACACAACTACACACAACCACACATACAACAACACACAACTACACACAACCACACACACAACCACATACACACAACCACACACATACACAACCACACACACAACCACACACACACATAAAACCACAGCCACACACACAACCACACACACACAATCACACAACAACACATACACAACTGCACACACACAACCATATATACAACCACACACATACAACCACACACACAACCACATATACAACCCCACACACACAACCACACACACAACCACACACATACAACCACACACACAACCACACACACAACCACACACACAGCCACACACAAAAACATGCACAACCACACCCACAACCATACCCACAACCACACCCAACCATACCCACAACCACACGCACACAACCACAACCCCACACAACCACACACAACCACACACACAACCATACACACAACCATACACACAACCATACACACAACCATACACACAACCATACACACAACCACACAACCACATACACAACCACACACACACCACACACACAACCACACACACAACCACACACATAACCATAGCCACACACACAACCACACACACAATCACAACCACACACAACCGCACACACACAACCACACACAACCACACACTCACAACCACACACAATACCACACACACAACCACACACTCACATCCACAACCACACACTCACATCCACAACCACACACAAACCCAACCACACACAACCACACACACAACCACACACATAACCACACACACACAACCACACACACAACCACACACACACAACCAAACACACAACCACACACCCAGCCACACACACAACCACACAAAACCACACACAAAACCACACACAACCATCCACAACCACACACACAACCATACACACAAACACACACACAACCTTACACAACTACATACAACCACACACACAACCACACATAACTATACACAACCACACAACCACATACATATACAACCACACACACAACCATACACACACAACCACACACACAACCACACACAACTACACACAACCACATACACAACCACAACCACACACCCAACCACACCCACAACCACACACAACTACACACAACCACACACACAACCACAACCACACACAACCACACCCACAACCACACGCATACAACCACACACACACAACCATACACATAACCACACACAACCACACATACAGCCATACACACAACCATACAAAGAACTAACTACACACACACAACACACACAACCACACAACCACACACACAGCCACACACAAACATACACAACCACACACAACCAAACCCACAACCATACCCACAACCATACACCCAACCATACCCACAACCATACACACAACCATACACACAACCACACACACAACCATACCACAACCACACGCACACAACCACACACAACCACACACAACCACACACACCTACACACAACCACACACACAAACATGCACAACCACACCCACAACCACACCCAACCATACCCAAAACCACATGCACACAACCACACACACAACCACACACACAACCACACACACAACCACACACACAACCATACACACAACCATACACACAGCCATACACACAACCACATACACAAACTCACACACTACACACACAACCACACACATAACCACACACACAACCATAGCCACACACACAACCACACACACAATCACAACCACACACAACTGCACACACAACCACACACAACCGCACACACACAACCACACACACAATACCACACACACACACAACCACACACACAATCACAACCACACAAACCAAACACATACAACCACATACACACAACCACACACATACACAACCACACACACAACCACGTACACACAGTCACACAACAACACATGCACAACCACACAACAGCACACACAACCAAATATACAACCACACACATACAACCACACACACAACCATACACACAACCACATATACAACCCCACACACAACACACACAACCACACACACCAACCACAACCACACACACATACAACCACAACCACATACACACACAACCATACACACCCAACCACACACACAACCACACACAACCACACACATAACCACACACAACTACACACAACCCCACACACAACCACACACACGCAACCACACAAACACACACACAGCCACTCACACACACAACCACACACAACCACACTCACAACCACAACCATACACACACAACCACACACACAACCACACATACAACCACACACAACCACACACACAACCACCCACACACAACCACTCACACACACACAACCACACACACAACCATACACACACAACCACACACACACAGCCACACACAACCACACACACAAACACAATCACACACAACCACCCACACCCACACCCACAACCACACCCACAACCACACCCAACCACACCCACAACTACATGCATACAACTACAACCACACACAACCACACACACAACCACACACACAACCACACACACAATACCACACATACAACCACATATACAACCACACACACAACCACACACACAACACACACAACACACACAACCACACACCCAACCACACCCACACCCACACAACCACACACACAACCACACATAACCACAACCACACACACACAACCACACACACAACCACACACACACACACACAACCACACACACAATCACACACACAACCACACACACAATCACACACACAAGCTCAACCACACACCCAACCACATCCACACAGCCACACACACAACCACACATAACCACAGACAACCACACACAAAACCACACACACAACCATACACACAACCACACACACACACACAACCACAACCACACACATAACACACACAACTACAAACACACACAACCACATGCACAACCACACACAACCACACAATTGCACACACAACCACACACATACACAACCACACACACAACCACACACATACACACAACCACACACAGAACCACACACACAACCAAAACCTCACACACAAGCACACACAACCACAACCACACACACAACACACACAACCACACACAACCACAAGCATACAAACACACACAACCACATGCACAACCACACAACTGCACACACAATTACACACATACACAAACACACACGCACACACAACCACACACATACACACAACCACACACACAACCACACCCAAAACCACACACACAAGTACATAACCATGCATACAACCACACACACAACCACAACCACACATACAACCACACACACACACACACACACAACCACTCACATACACACAACCACACACAAAACCACCTACATAACAACCACATAACCACACACACAATCACACACACAACCACACACACAACCACACAAACAACCACACCTACACAACCAACCACACCCACAACCACACACACAAACCACAACCACACACAACCACACACAACCACAAGCACACACACACACACCCACACACACACAACCACATAGAACCACACACAACCACACATAACACACACAACCGCACACAACCACACACACACAACCACACACGCAACCACACACACAACCACACCCAAACAACCATACTGACAACCACACGCACAGAACAACACCCAACCACACAACCAAACACACACAACCACATACACATAACCACAACCACATACCCAACCACAACCACACACACACACAACCACGCACACAACCATGCACACAACCACACACACTACCACACACACTACCACACACACAACCACACACACAACCACACACTACATACAACTACACATACATACACAACCACACACACACACAATCACACACATACAACCACACAAACACACACACACACACAACCACACACACAACCACACACACAACCACACACACAACCATACACACAGCCACACACACAGCCACACACACAGCCACACACACAACCACACACACTACATACAACTACACATACATACACAACCACACACAACCACACACACACAACCACTCACACAATCACACACACAACCACACACACAGCCACACACACAGCCACACACACAAACATACACAACCACACACAACCACACCCACAACCATACCCACAACCACACCCAACCATACTCACAACCACGCGCACACAACCACAACCACACACAACCACACACACAACTGTACACACAACCCTACACACAACCACACATACAACCATACACACAACCACACACACAACCATACACACAACCATACACTTAACGACACAACCACACACACAACCACACACACAACCACACACACAACCACACACACAACCACACACACTACACATACACAACCACACATACTACCACACACACAACCACACACACAACCACACACACAACCACACACACTACACACAACTACACATATATACACAACCACACACAACCACACACATAACCACACACACACACAATCACACACATACAACCACACAAACACACACACACACAACCACACACACAAACATATATAACCACCCACAACCACACCCACAACCATACTCACAACCACACCCAACCATACCCACAACCACACGCACACAACCACAACCACACACAACCACACACACAACCGTACACACAACCACACACGAAACCACACATACAACCATACACACAACCACACACACAACCATACACACAAGCATACACAGAACCACACAACCACATACACAAACACACACACCACACACACAACCACACACAACCACACACACAACCGTACACACAACCACACACACAACCACACACACAACCACACACACAACCACACGCACAACCACACCCAAACAACCATACTGACAACCACACACACAGAACACCCAACCACACAACCAAACACACACAACCACATACACACAACCACAACCACATACCCAACCACAACCACACACACACACAACCACACACACACACAACCACACACACTACCACACACACTACCACACATACTACCACACACACTACCACACACACAACCACACACACTACATACAACTACACATACATACACAACCACACACACACAACCACTCACACACACAATCACACACATACAACCACACAAACACACACACAAACACTCACACACACAACCACACACACAACCACACACACAGCCACACACACAGCCACACACACAAACATACACAACCACACACAACCACACCCACAACCATACCCACAACCACACCCAACCATACCCACAACCACACGCACACAACCACAACCACACACAACCACACACACAACCGTACACACAACCACACACACAACCACACATACAACCATACACACAACCACACACAACCATACACAGAACCACACAACCACACACAACCACACACACAACCACACACACTACACACACACAACCACACACACTACCACACACACAACCACACACACAACCACACACACAACCACACACACTACACACAACTACACATACATACACAACCACACACAACCACAGACACACACACACATACAACCACACACACAACCACACACACAACCACACACAACCACACAAACACACACAACCACACACACACACAACCACACCCAATCATACCCACAACCACACAACCACAATCACACACACAACCACATACAAACACAATGACACCCACAACAACACACACACAACCACACCCAATCATACCCACAACCACACAGACAACCACACACACAACCATATACAAACACAACCACACACACAACCATACACACAACCACACACAACCACACACAACCACACACACACAACCACACACACAATCACACATACAACCACACAAAAGCACAACCACACACCCACAACCACACACACACACAACCACACATACACAACCACACACACAACCACACACACAACCACACACACAACCACACACACAACCCCACACACAACCACACACACACAACCACACACACAACCACACACACAACCACACACACAACCACACACACACACAACCACACACACACACCCACACACACAACCACACACAACCACACACAACCATCCACAACCACACACAACCATACACACAGACACACACACACAACCACAACCACACACAACCATACACAACTACACACAACCACACACACAACCACACGCACAACCACACACAAACACACACACACAACCGCCACACACAACCACCACACACAACCGCACACACACAACCACACACATAACCCCACACACACAACCACCCACACAACCACACACACACACAACCACACACACAACCACACTCACAACCATACACACAACCACACACACACAACCACACACACAACCACACAAACACACACAACCACACACACACAACCACACCCAATCATACCCACAACCACACACAACCACACACACAACCACATACAAACACAACCACACCCACAACAACACACACACAACCACACCCAATCATACCCACAACCACACAGACAACCACAACCACACACACAACCATATACAAACACAACCACACACACACACAATACCACACACACACAACCACACACTCACATCCACAACCACACACAACCCCAAACATACACAACCACACACACAACCACACACATAACCACACACACACAACCACACACACAACCACACATACACACACAACCACACACACAGCCTCACATATAACCACACACACAACCACACAAAACCACACACACAACCACACACAACCATCCACAACCACACACACAACTATACACACAAACACACACACAACCACATACAACCATACACAACTACATACAACCACACACACAACCACACATAACTACACACAACCACACACACACACCACATACACACAACCACACACATACACAACCACACACAACCACACACACAATCACACACACACAACCACACACACATACAGCCACACACACAACCACACACACACAGTCACACAACACATGCACAACCACACAGCAGCACACACACAACCACACACACACAGTTACACAACAACACATGCACAACCATACAACAGCACACACGCAACCACATATACAACCACACACATATAACCACACACACAACCACACACACATACAACCACAACCACATACAAGGACAACCATACACACAACCACACACACAACCACACACATAACCACACACATAACCACATACACATAACTACACACAACCAGACACACACACAACCACACACACAACCACACACATACAACCACACACACATACAGCCACACACACAACCACACACACACACAGTCACACAACAACACATGCACAACCACACAACAGCACACACACAACCACACACACACAGTTATACAACAACACATGCACAACCACACAACAGCACACACACAACCACATATACAACCACACACATACAACCACACACACAACCACAACCACACACACATACAACCACAACCACATACAAAGACAACCATACACTCACAACCACACACACAACCACACACAACCACACACACAACCATAGACACAAACACACACACAACCACACACAACCATACACAACTACACACAACCACACATACAACCACACACAACTACACACAACCACACACACAACCACACACACACACAACCACAAACACACATAAAACCACAGCCACACACACAACCACACATACACAATCACACAACATATACACAACTGCACACACAACCATATATACAACCACACACATACAACCACACACACACACATATATACAACCCCACACACACAACCACACACACAACCACACACACAACCACACACATACAACCACACACACAACCACACACACAGCCACACACACAAACATGCACAACCACACCCACAATCATACCCACAACCACACCCAACCATACCCACAACCACACGCACACAACCACAACCCCACACAACCATACATACAACCATACACACAACCATACACACAACCATACACACAACCATACACACAACCATACACAGAACCACACAACCACATTCACAAACACACACACCACACACACAACCACACACACAACCACACACACAACCATAGCCACACACACAACCACACACACACAATCACAACCACACACAACTACACACAACCGTACACACAACCACACACAACCACACACACACAACCACACACACAACCACACACTCACATCCACAACCACACACAAACCCAACCACACACACAACCACACACACAACCACACACATAACCACACACACACAACCACACACAACCAAACACACAACCAAACACACAACCACACACCCAGCCACACACACAACCACACAAAACCACACACACTCAACCACACACACAACCACACACACAACCACATACTCACAACCACACACATATACAACCACACACACAACCATACACACACAACCACACACACAACCACACACAACTACATACAACCACACACACAACCACACACCCAACCACACCCACAACCACACACAACTACACACAACCACACACACAACCACACCCACAACCACACGCATACAACCACACACACGCAACCATACACATAACCACACACAACCACACATACAGCCATACACACAACCATACACAGAACTACACACACACAACACACACAACCACACACAACCACACACACAGCCACACACAAACATACACAACCACACACAACTAAACCCACAACCATACCCACAACCACATCCAACCATACCCACAACCATACCCACAACCACACACACAACCATACCCACAACCACACGCACACAACCACAACCACACACAACCGCACACACAACCGCACACACAACCACCCACACAATACCACACACACACACAACCACACACACAATACCACACACACACAACCACACACTCACATCCACAACCACACACAACCCCAACCACACACAACCACACACACTAGCACACACATAACCACACACACAACCACACACACAACCACGCACAACCAAACACACAACCACATACACAACCACCCACACAACCACATATACAACCACACACACAACCCCACACACACAACCACACACAACCACCCACAACCACACACACAACCACACCCACAACCACACCCAATCATACCCACAACCACACAGACAACCACAACCACACAACCACATACAAACACAACCACACCCACAACCACACACACACAACCACACCCAATCATACCCACAACCACACAGACAACCACAACCACACACACAACCACACACAACACACACAACCATACACATAACCACTCACACAAACACACACACAACCACACACAACCATACACAACTACACACAACCACACATACAACCACACACAACTACACACAACCACACACACAATACCACACACACACAACCACACACACAATACCACACACACACAACCACACACTCACATCCACAACCACACACAACCCCAACCACACACAACCACACACACTAGCACACACATAACCACACACACACAACCACACACAACCACACACACAAACAAACACACAGCCACACACACAACTACCCACACAACCACATATACAACCACACACACAACCCCACACACACACAACCACACACAACCAACCACAACCACACACACAACCACACCCACAACCACACCCAATCATACCCACAACCACACAACCGCATACAAACACAACCACACCCACAACCACACACACACAACCACACCCAATCATACCCACAACCACACAGACAACCACAACCACACAGACAACCATATACAAACACAACCACACACACAACCACACACACAACACACACAACCATACACATAACCACTCACACAACCACACACACAACCACACACAATCACACACACAACCACACACACAACCACACACACACAACCACACACACACAACCACACACACAACCACACACAACCACACACAACCACACACACAGCCACACACAATCACACACAAACAACCACACACAACTACAACCACACACAACCACAACCACACCCACACCCAACCACACCCACAACCACACGCATACAACCACAACCACACACACGCAACCATAAACAACCACACACACAACCACACACAACCACACACACACAACCACACACACAACCACACACACATAAAACCACAGCCACACACACAACCGCACACAACCACACACAACAACACATACACAACCACACAATAGCACATACACAACCATATGTACAACCACATACACACAACCACACACACAACCACACACATAACCACACACACAGCCACACACAACCACACACACAAACATGCACAACCACACCCACAACCATACCCACAACCACACCCAACCATACCCACAACCACACGCACACAACCACAACCACAACCACACACAACCACACACACAACCACACACACAACCATACACACAACCATACACACAGCCATACACACAACCACACAACCACATACACAAACTCACACACTACACACACAACCACACACACAACCACACACACAACCATAGCCACACACACAATCACAACCACACACAACCACACACAACCGCACACACACAACCACACACACAATACCACACACACACTCACATCCACAACCACACACAACCCCAACCACACACAACCAAACACAACCACACACACAACCACACAACTACACACAACCACACACACACAACCACATACACACAACCACACACATACACAACCACACACAACCACTCACACAACCACACACACAGTCACACAACACATGCACAACCACACAATAGCACACACACAACCAAATATACAACCACACACATACAACCACACACACAACCACACACACAACCACATATACAACCCCATACACGACACACACAACCACACACACCACTCACAACCATACACACATACAACCACAACCACATACACATACAACCATACACACACAACCACACACACAACACACAACCACACACATAACCACAACTACACACAACCACACACACACAACCACACACACGCAACCACACAAACACACACACAGCCACTCACACACACAACCACACACACACAACCACACTCACAACCACAACCATACACACACAACCACACACACAACCACACACAACTACACACAACCACACATATAACCACACACAACTACACATACACACACAACCACACACACAACCACACACACACAGCCACACACACACACAACCATACACACACAACCACACACACACAACCACACACACAAACACAATCACACACAACCACACACACCCACAACCACACCCACAACCACAACCACACACAACCACACCCACAACCACACACATACAACTACAACCACACACAACCACACCCACAACCACACACACACAACCACACACACACCACACACACAACCACATATACAACCACATACACAACACACACAACCACACATACAACCACACACCCAACCACACCCACAACCACACCCACACAACCACACACACAACCACACAAAACCACACACACACAACCACACACACAACCACACACACACAACCACACACAACCACACACACAAGCTCAACCACACACCCAACCACACCCACACAACCACACACACAACCACAGACAACCACACACAAAACCACACACACAACCATACACACAACCACACACACACACAACCACAACCACACACAACACACACAACCACACACAACCACAAGCATACAAACACACACAACCACATGCACAACCACACACAACCACACAATTGCACACACAACCACACACATACACAACCACACACATACACACAACCACACACAGAACCACACACACAACCAAAACCTCACACACAAGCACACACACAACCACAACCACACACACAAGCACACACACAACCACAACCACACACACACAACACACACAACCACACGCATACAAACACACACAACCACATGCACAACCACACAACTGCACACACAACCACACACATACTCAAACACACACGCACACACAACCACACACATACACACAATCACACACACAACCACACCCAAAACCACACACACAAGTACATAACCACGCATACATCCACACACACAACCACAACCACACATACAAACACACACACAACCACACACACACACACAACCACTCACATACACACAACCACACACATAACAACCACATAACCACACACACAATCACACACACAACCACAACCACACACACAACCACACAAACAACCACACCTACACAACCAAACCCAACCACACCCACAACCACACACACAAACTACAACCACACACAACCACACACAACCACACAAAACCACACCCACAACCACACCCACAACCACACTGTGAGAAGTTGGCCTGGTATATGCTGTTCACTAGTTCTAGTGACCACCTTGTACCATGCCAAGCAACCCTTATGGTGTGGTTGTAAGTCAACCTTTTTGGACTAGCTGCCCTAGTGGTAGCGTAGGCTAAGCAGTCTTTGAGGCTAAACTCGTGAAGCGTGTTAAGCAAGCTGTTTTACCAATAGTAACCCCCTTTTATACCAATGAAAGGACACCACACAGATATATATTCAAAATATATATGTATTTATTTCTCAAAGTAACCCCTAGTCTCTTTATGAGCACAGGAGCACAAATCGTCAAACAAGATTATCACAGAATACACAGAAGTTGCACTTTATATGGATAGGCCCTGGTGGCCACTCAAACCATATACTAAAATAGTGGTATAAGTACCACGAACAGAAAAGGGAAAAGGCCTAAGGCCTCTAGAATCGCTGGGCCTACAAGGAGCTAACGTCAGTTAGTGACCAGGAGGTCCACGGGTGGCGTGTGCAGAGCAAATAGTCACACGCGTGCTCCCATAGGTTTCAATGGGTGCGTAAAAAGTACAAAGTTACTGCAAAAGGAATCTTCCGGATGACCTAGGAACTTAAGATTTGGAACACAGGCACTAGAGATGTAATACTACACTTGGGCACAGGTGTGCCAGCTTTACCTCACCCACAGGAAGCGGGTGCATAGGCCTCGAAGTGCGTCGGGTTTCTTCTATCTGTTCCGTGGGGCCTGTAGACAAAAGTGCTGCAGGCGGTCGGTCGGGAAGAGATGCAGTGGATCCAAGAGTGGATCGGAGATGTTGAAGACCTGTAAGCAGAGGGGACAGTGTTCACAGTCACTAGCCAGTGACCAGCGTGGCACCAGGTGGGTACCAGGCGATGTCGGGTGCAAACAGGTGATGAGGGGTAGCTTGTCTCCGCAGCCACGTGGTCCCTGAAGGTCGACGACGTCCAGGAGTCGGCTCACGAGCTGTCCCACGCAGGCTCTCGCTGTCGGCGGTGTCGGCGACTTGATCGAAGCAAACAAGCCTTGGCAAAAGCAATTGCAGGAGGATTCGGAAATCAGCTGTTGGTTCTGACCAGCAAGGTCAGATGGATTGCTCCTTTGGAGGGGAGCAAGGGCCAGTCTGGAGCAACCAGACCAGCGGTATTTGTCGTAGATTTCGTCGCCAAGATGGCCACTAGCCAGCGGGCCAGCAACCGGTTAGGCGCGTCGAGTGGCAAAATGCAGAAGGGCCCCACGCAGATCGTGGAGATGCTGGAGGGCTCACCTTTGGTGCAGATGCTGCTCGAGGGTTGGGCTTCTCAGGACCCAAAGCACAACTTGGAGGGAGCCTCGGTTGTTGCACTTGTCAGCTTGTCGTAGTCGTTCCAAGATGGCTGGCTCCACGTGTCTCGGTGCCTCCACGGGTCTCCTCTTTTCAGGGACTGTGGATCGGGCGGTGAGAGGTCTGGAGGTCCAGGTCTTGTCAGTCTCTGGGCTCGGGCTCCGGCGGGAGGCGGCGGCAAAGCAGACGTTGATGCGCTGGATGGTGCTTGCGTTAGCAAGGTGGTCACTCCCTGACCACAGGGGAGATTTTCTTCAGTCTTCTGTGCAGCAGAATGTCGAAGTTCCCGTCTTCTTCTTAGTTTCAAGTTGATTCCAGGATGTCTGATTTTACCCGGGTTTCAGGTACTGTACATGTCGTGTCCCTCTAGAAGGGTGGAATGCTAACCCCGTCGCCAGAATTGGCGAGGGGTTAGTATTCCAATTCGTATGACACCTTACTCGACATGTTTTGATAAAGCCAAACCAAAGATAGCATTTAACCGCGAGGTTCATAATGCACTTAAGAGTATATGGTATGACGATATCTGGAAACAGTAGAAGGAAGTTGTTCCGACCACTGCAGACAGGCTCAGCTCATGCCAGAGCACCATCTCACATGGAACCAAGCACTCTGCCTTCAGGATTGTTAAGGCCTGCCATAGGAGTGACTTATAGGTTACCAGGTGTCCCATTTAAGGTTAGGTATAGGTATACTACACCTAAGTAAGAGGTGATTACACCAACTTACCCCAGCTGAGTGATCAGCCAGTTGTGTCAGATTGTTAGGCCAAGCCTGGGGTGGCATAATACATGCTTCAGCCCCTGGCAGGCCTTGGGTACACCAATGCCCTGGGTACCTAGTGTACACTGGTACAGGGGCTGACAGGGTGATCCACTTCCAATTGGTTATGCACCTAGGGTGCATAGTTTTAATTTAGTAGAGAGAACAGCAGGCTGGGGGTCTGATTGGCAGGCCCACAGCCTCAATATGTCAAAAACCAGTGAAGCAAAAAGCAAAAATTTGGGGTGACCATAGGATAGCAGACCCTACTCTCCTACACACACCCACAACCACACACACACAACCACACACACACAACCACATAGAACCACACACAATCACACACAACACACACAACCGCACACAACCACACACACGTACAACCACACCCAAACAACCATACTGACAACCACACACACAGAACACACAACCACACAACCAAACACACACAACCACATAACCACAACCACATACCCAACCACAACCACACACACACACACAACCACACACACAACCACACACACTACATACAACTACACATACATACACAACCACACACAACCACACACACACACACACAATCACACATATACAACCCCACAAACACACACACAAGCACTCATACACACAACCACACACACAACCACACACACAACCACACACACAGCCACACACACAGCCACACACACAACCACACCCACACCCACAACCATACCCACAACCACACCCAACCATACCCACAACCACACGCACACAACCACAACCACGCACAACCACACATACAACCGTACACACAACCACATATACAACCACACATACAACCATACACACAACCACACACACAACCACACACACAATCATACACACAACCATACACAGAACCACACAACCATACACAGAACCATCCAACCACATACACAAACACACACCGCACACACAACCACACACACAACCACACACACAACCACACACACAACCACACACACACAACCACACACAACCACACACACACACACAACCACACACACAACCACAAACACAATCACACACAACCACACATAACAACCAAAACCACACACAACCACACACACAACCATGCACACACAACCACACACAACCATACACACAAACACACACACAACCACACACAACCACATACACAACCAAACACACACACCCACACACACAACCACACACAACCATAATCACACACACAACCACACACACACACACACACACAAGCTCAACCACACATCAAACCACACCCACAACAACACACACGACACATAACCACAGACAACCACACACAAAACCACACACACAACCACACACAACCACAACCTCACACACAACCACACACACAACCACAAGCATACAAACACACACAACCACACGCACAACTCTACACATATGCACATACAACCATACACATACACAACCACACACACACAGCCACACACATACACACAACCACAAACATAACCACACCCAAAACCACACACACAACCACATAACCACACACACAACCACACACAAAACAACAACCACACACACAACCACACACACAACTACACACACAACTACACACACAACCACACCCACAACCACACCTACAACCACACATAACCACAACCAAACCCAACCACACCCACAACCACACACACATACACAACCACACACACTACCACAACCACACACAGAACCAAACACACAACCACAAGCACACACCCAACCACACACAACCACAACCACACACAACCACAACCACACACACACAACCACACACAACCACACACACACACATACAACCACATACACACACAACCACAAACACAATCACACACAACCACACATACAACCAAAACCACACACAACCACACACACAACTATGCACACACAAACACACACAACCATACACACACACACACACATACCTGACCACACACACAACCACACACACAACCACAACCACACACACAGCCACACACACAGCCACACACATAGCCACACACACAACCACACATACAACCACACACACACAACCACACACACAACCATACACACACAACCACACACACAACCACACACACACACAATCACACACAACCACACACACACAAACACACCCAACCACACCTACAACCACACATAACCACAACCAAACCCAACCATACCCACAACCACACACACACAAACCACAAGCACACACACAACCACACACACACAACACCAACCAAATACACACACAATCATACCCAACCACACACACAACCACACACACACAACCACACACAACCACACACACACAACCACACACACAACCACACACACACAACCACAAACACACAACCACACACACAACCACACACACACACAACCACACAGAACCACAATAACACACACAACCACACATACAACCACAGCCACACACAACCACACATAATCATAACCACACACAACCACACACACACAATACCACAACCACACACACACACAACCACACACTCACATACACAACCACAACCACACACACAACCACACCCACACCCAACCACACACAACCATACACACAACCACACACAACCACACACATAACCACACACACACAACCACACACACAACCACACACACAACCACACACACAACCACACACAACCATACACACACAACCAACCACACACACAACCACACACTTAACCACCCACACAACCACCCACAACCATACACAACCACACACACAACCACACACAACCATACACACACAACCAACCACACACACAATCACACACACAACCACACACACAACCACCCACAACCACCCACACACACAACCACACACATACAACCACACACACACAACCACAAACACACAATCACACACAACCACACATACAATCAAAACCACACACACAACCACAAACACAACCATGCACACACAACCATACACAAATACACACACAACACACACACACAAACACACACACACAACCACACACTACCACACACACAACCACACACAGAACCAAACACACAACCAAAAGCACACACACAACCACAAACATACAACCACACACAACCACACATACAACCAAAACCACACACAACCATGCACACACAACCACACACAAATACCCACACACACACACAAACACACCCAACCACAACCACACACACAACCACACACACACAACCACACAGAACCACAACAACACACACACACAACCACACACACACACAACCACACAGAACCACAACCACACACACACAACCACACACACACAACCACACACAACCACACACACGACCACAAACACACAATCACACACAACCACACATACAACCAAAACCACACACACAACCATCCATACACAACCACACACAACCATATACACAACCACACACAAAACACACACACAACCACATACACAACCAAACACACCCAACCACAACCACACACACAACCACACACACACAACCACACAGAACCACAATCACACACACAACCACACACACACAACCACACACACACAACCACAACCACATACACACACAACCACACACACACCCAACCACACACAACAATACACACAACCATACACAACCACACACAACCACACACAACCACACACAACCACACACATAACCACACACACACAACCACACACACAGCCACACACACAACCACACACACAACCACACACAACCATACACACACAACCAACCACACACACAACCACATACACAACGACCCACAACCACACACAACCACACACACAACCACACACACAACCATACACACAACCAACCACACACAACCACACACAACCACCCACAACCACCCACACACACAACCACACACATACAACCACACACACACAACCACAAACACACAATCACACACAACCACACATACAATCAACACCACACACACAACCACAAACACAACCATGCACACACAACCACACCCACAACCACAACCAAACCCAACCACACCCACAACCACACACACAACCACAACCATACAGACAACCAAACACACAACCACATACACAATACACACAACCGCACACACACAACCACACACACACAACCACACACACAACAAACACACAACCACACACACAACCACACACAGAACCAAACACACAACCACAAGCGCACACACAATCACACATACACAACTAACAACCACACACACAATCACACACAACCACACACACAACCACACACACACAACCACAAACACAACCACACAGAACCACAATAACACACACAACCACACACACAACCACACACACACAACCACCACCACACACAAAACCACTCACAACCACACATACAACCACAGCCACACACAATCACACATAATCATAACCACACACAACCACACACACACAATACCACAACCACACACACACACACACAACCACACACTCACATCCACAACCACACACAACCACAACCACACACACAACCACACCCACACCCAACCACACACAACCATACACACAACCATACACAACCACACACAACCACACACAACCACACACATAACCAGACACATAACCACACACAACCACACACACAACCACACACACAACCACACACAACCATACACACACAACCAACCACACACACAACCACACACACAACCACACACACAACCACCCACAACCACACACAACCACACACACAACCATACACACACAACCAACCACACACACAACCACACACACACAACTACCCACAACCACCCACACACACAACCACACACACACAACCACAAACACACAATCACACACAACCACACATACAATCAAAACCACACACACAACCACAAACACAACCATGCACACACAACCATACACACAACCACACACTACCACACACACAACCATAAGCACACACACCCAACCACACACACAACCACACACACACAACCACACACACACAACCACAAACACACAATCACACACAACCACACATACAACCAAAACCACACACAACCATGCACACACAACCACACACAAATACACATACAACCACGCAGAACCACAACAACACACAACCACACACACACAACCACACACAACCACAACCACACACACACAACCACACACAACCACACACACGACCACAAACACAAATCACACACGACCACACATACAACCAAAACCACACACACAACCATGCACACACAACCACACACAAATACACACACAACCATACACACAACCACACACACAACCACATACACAACCACACACACACAACCACACACACACAACCACAACCACATACACAACCACACACACACCCAACCACACACAACCATACACACAACCACACACAACCACACACAACCACACACAACCACACACACAACCACACACACAACCACACACACAACCACACACAACCATACACACACAACCAACCATACACACAACCACACACACAACCACACACAACCACACACACAACCAACCACACACACAACCAACCACACACACAACCACCCACACACACAACCATACACATACAACCACACACACACAACCACAAACACACAATCACACACAACCACACATACAATCAACACCACACACACAACCACAAACACAACCATGCACACACAACCATACACAAATACACACACACCACACACACACAACCACACACACACAACCACACACACAACCACACACAACCACACACACAGCCATAACCACACACACAACCACAACCACACACAACCACACACACACAACCACACATACACAACCACACACACAACCACAACCACACACAGAACCAAACAGACAACCACAAGCACACACATAACCACACACACACAACCACACACACACAATCACACCCAACCACACACACAACCACACACACACGACCACACACACACACAACCACAAACACACAATCACACACAACCACACATACAACCAAAACCACACACAACCATGCACACACAACCACACACAAATACACACACAACCACACACACACACAAACACACCCAACCACAACCACACACACACAACCACACAGAACCACAACACACACACACACACAACCACACACACACACAACCACACAGAACCACAACCACACACACACAACCACACACACACACAACCACACACACGACCACAAACACACAATCACACACAACCACACATACAACCAAAACCACACACACAACCGTGCACACACAACCACACACAAATACACACACAACCATACACACAACCACACACAAAACACACATACAACCACATACACAACCAAACACACACAACCACACACAAAACACACACACAACCACATACACAACCAAACACACACAACCACACACACACACCAACACACCCAACCACAACCACACACACAACCACACACACAACCACACACACACAACCACACAGAACCACAATCACACACAACCATACACACAACCACAACCACATACACACACAACCACACACACACAACCACACACACACACACAACCACACACACAACCACATACACACACACACAACCACACACACAAGCTCAACCACACACACAACCACAACCATATATACACACAACCACACACACACAAACACACCCAACCACACCTACAACCACACAACTACAACCAAACCCAACCACACCCACAACCACACACACAAACCACAACCACACACACAACCACACACACAACCACACACACAACCACACACACACTACCACACACACAACCACACCCACACACAGAACCAAACACACAACCACAAGCACACACACAACCACACACACACAACCTCATACACACAAAATCGCACCCAACCACACACACACACAACCACACACACACAGCCACACATACAACCACACACACAACCACAAACACAATCAAAACCACACACACACAATCACACCCAACCACACACACACAACCACACACACAATCACACACACACAACCACACATACAACCATGCACACACAACCACACACAAATACACACACAACCACACACACAACCACACACACAACCACACACAACCACATACACAACCACACACACAACCACACACACAAAAACACACAACCACACACACAACCATAACCACACACACAACCACAAGCACACACAACCACACACACAACCAAAACCACACACACACACAATCACACACAACCACACACACAACCACACACACACACACACACAACACACACAACACACACAAACACACCCAACCATACCTACAACCACACACACACACAAACCACAACCACACACAACCACACACACAACCACACCCACAAGCACACACACAACCACACACACAACCACACAGAACCAAACACACAAGCACACACACAACCACACACACACAACCACAACCACACAACCACACACACACAACCACAAACACACAATCACACACAACCACACATACAACCAAAACCACACACATAACCATGCACACACAACCACACACAACCATACACACAAACACACATAACCACATACACAACCAACCACACACAAACACACCCAACCATACACACAACCATAACCACACACACAACCACAACCACACACACAACCACATACACACAACCACACACAACCACAATCACACACACAACCACACATGCACACACAACCACACACACAACCACAAACACACAACCACACACATACAACCACATACACAACCACAAACACAATCACACACATTCACACATAACAACCAAAACCACACACACAACCACACACACAACCATGCACACACAACCACACACAACCATACACACAAACACACACACACAACCACACACAACCACATACACAACCAAACACACCCAACCACACACAAACACAACCATAACCACACACACAACCACACACACAACCACACAGAACCATAATCACACACACAACCACACACACACACACAAGCTCAACCACACATCAAACCACACCCACAACCACACACACAACCACAAGCATACAAACACACACAACCACATGCACAACTCCACACAACTGCACATACAACCATACACATACACAACCACACACACAAAGCCACACACATACACACATCCACAAACATAACCATACCCAAAACCACACACACAACCACATAACCACACACACAACCACACACAAAACCACAACCACACACACAACCACACACATAACTACACACACACAACCACACCCACAACCACACCTACAACCACACATAACCACAACCAAACCCAACCACACCCACAACCACACACACATACACAACCACACACACACAACCACAACCACACACAGAACCAAACACACAACCACAAGCACACACCCAACCACACACAACCACAACCACACACAACCACAACCACACACACACAACCACACACAACCACACACACACACATACAACCACATACACACACAACCACAAACACAATCACACACAAGCACACATACAACCAAAACCACACACAACCACACACACAACTATGCACACACAAACACACACAACCATACACACACACAAACACACCCGACCACACACACAACCCCACACACAACCACAACCACACACACAGCCACACACACAGCCACACACACAGCCACACACACAACCACACATACAACCACACACACACAACCACACACACACACAACCACACACACACAACCACACACACACAATCACACCCAACCACACACACAACCACACACACAACCACACAAACACACCCAACCACACCTACAACCACACATAACCACAACCAAACCCAACCACACCCACAACCACACACACACAAACCACAACCACACACACAACCACACACACAACCACACACACAACCACACACACAACCACACACACAACCACACACACACACAACCACACACACAACCACACACACAAGCACAAGCACACAACCACAAGCACACACACCACACACACACAACCACATATACACACAATCACAAACAACCACACACACACAACCACACACAACCACACACACACACACACACACAACCACAAACACACAATCACACACAACCACACATACAACCATGCACACACAACCGCACACACAACCATACACACAAACACACACACAAACACACAACCACAACCACACCTACAACCACACATAACCACAACCAAACCACACCCACACACCACCACACACACACAACCACACACACACAACCACACACACATCCACAACCACACAACCACACACACACAACCCCCACACACACAACCACACCCACACACACCTACAGCCACACCTACAACAACCACACACACAACCACACACAACCATACAACCACACACACAACCACACACACAACCACACTCACACAACCACACACACACAACCACACACACAACCACACATACACACTACAACACACACAACCACACCCAAAACCACATACAACACAACCACATAACCATACACACAACCACACACACAACCACACACACACACAACCACACATACAACCATACACACAACCACACCCACAACCACAACCAAACCACACCCACAACCACACACACAACCACAACCATACAGACAACCAAACACACAACCACACACACAATACACACAACCACACACAACCGCACACACACAACCACACACACACACAACCACACACACAACAAACACACAACTACACACACACAACCACAACCACACACAGAACCAAACACACAACCACAAGCGCACACACAATCACACATACACAACCACAACCACACACACAATCACACACAACCACACACACAACCACACACACAACCACACACACACAACCACACACACACAACCACAAACACACAACCACACACACAACCACACACACACACAACCACACAGAACCACAATAACACACACAACCACACACACACAACCACACACACAACCACACACACACAACCACCACCACACACAAACCCATTCACAACCACACACACACAACCACACATACAACCACAGCCAAACACAACCACACATAATCATAACCACACACAACCACACACACACAATATCACAACCACACACACACAACCATACACTCACATCCACAACCACACACAACCACACACAACCATACACACAACCATACACAACCACACACAACCACACACATAACCACACACACACAACCACACACACAACCACACACAACCATACACACACAACCATACACACACAACCAACCACACACACAACCACACACACAACCACCCACAACCACACACACACACACAACCACACACAACCACACATACAATCAAAACCACACCCACAAACACAACCATGCACACACAACCATACACAAATACACACAACACACACACACAAACACACACACACAACCACACACACAACCACACACTACCACACACACAACCACAACCACACACAGAACCAAACACACAACCACAAGCACACACACAACCACACACACACACAACCACACACACACACACAACCACAAACACACAATCACACACAACCACACATACAACCAAAACCACACACAACCACACACACACACAAACACACCCATCCACAACCACACACACACAACCACACAGAACCACAACAACACACACACACACAACCACACACACACACACAACCACACAGAACCACAACCACACACACACAACCAAACACAACCACACACATGACCACAAACACACAATCACATACAACCACACATACAACCAAAACCACACACACAACCATGCACACACAACCACACACAAATACACACAACCATACACACAACCACACACAAAACATAAACACAACCACATACACAACCAAACACACACAACCACACACACACACACAAACACACCCAACCACAACCACACACACAACCACACACACAACCACACACACAACCACACAAAACCACAATCACACACACAACCACACACACACAACCACAACCACATACACACACAACCACACACACACAACCACACACACACACAACCACACACACAACCGCATACACACACACACAACCACACAACACAAGCTCAACCACACACACAACCACAACCATATATATACACAACCACACACACACAAACACACCTAACCACACCTACAACCACACACACAAACCACAACCACACACACAAACCACAACCACACTCACAACCACACACACAACCACACACACACAACCACACACACACAACCACACACAACCACACACACAACCAAACACACAACCACAAGCACACACACAAGCACAAGCACACACACAACCACATACACATAAAATCACACCCAACCACACACACAACCACACACACACACAACCACATACACACACACACAACCACACACACAAGCTCAACCACACACACAACCACAACCATATATACACACAACCACACACACACAAACACACCCAACCACACCTACAACCACACAACTACAACCAAACCCAACCACACCCACAACCACACCCACAACCACACACACAAACCACAACCACACACACAACCACACACACAACCACACACACAACCACACACACACTACCACACACACAACCACACCCACACACAGAACCAAACACACAACCACAAGCACACACACAACCACACACACACAACCTCATACACACAAAATCGCACCCAACCACACACACACAACCACACACACACAGCCACACATACAACCACACACACAACCACAAACACAATCAAAACCACACACACACAATCACACCCAACCACACACACACAACCACACACACAATCACACACACACAACCACACATACAACCATGCACACACAACCACACACAAATACACACACAACCACATACACAACCACACACACAACCACACACAACCACATACACAACCACACACACAACCACACACACAAAAACACACAACCACACACACAACCATAACCACACACACAACCACAAGCACACACAACCACACACACAACCAAAACCACACACACACACAATCACACACAACCACACACACAACCACACACACACACACACACACAACACACACAACACACACAAACACACCCAACCATACCTACAACCACACACACACACAAACCACAACCACACACAACCACACACACAACCACACCCACAACCACACACACACAACCACACACACACAACCACATAGAACCACACACAATCACACACAACACACACAACCGCACACAACCACACACACGTACAACCACACCCAAACAACCATACTGACAACCACACACACAGAACACACAACCACACAACCAAACACACACAACCACATAACCACAACCACATACCCAACCACAACCACACACACACACACAACCACACACACAACCACACACACTACATACAACTACACATACATACACAACCACACACAACCACACACACACACACACAATCACACATATACAACCCCACAAACACACACACAAGCACTCATACACACAACCACACACACAACCACACACACAACCACACACACAGCCACACACACAGCCACACACACAACCACACCCACACCCACAACCATACCCACAACCACACCCAACCATACCCACAACCACACACACACAACCACAACCACGCACAACCACACATACAACCGTACACACAACCACATATACAACCACACATACAACCATACACACAACCACACACACAACCACACACACAATCATACACACAACCATACACAGAACCACACAACCATACACAGAACCATACAACCACATACACAAACACACACCGCACACACAACCACACACACAACCACACACACAACCACACACACAACCACACACACACAACCACACACAACCACACACACACACACAACCACACACACAACCACAAACACAATCACACACAACCACACATAACAACCAAAACCACACACAACCACACTGTGAGAAGTTGGCCTGGTATATGCTGTTCACTAGTTCTAGTGACCACCTTGTACCATGCCAAGCAACCCTTATGGTGTGGTTGTAAGTCAACCTTTTTGGACTAGCTGCCCTAGTGGTAGCGTAGGCTAAGCAGTCTTTGAGGCTAAACTCGTGATGCGTGTTAAGCCAGCTGTTTTACCAAATGCAACCCCCTTTTATACCAATGAAAGGACACCACACAGATATATATTCAAAATATATATGTATTTATTTCTCAAAGTAACCCCTAGTCTCTTTATGAGCACAGGAGCACAAATCGTCAAACAAGATTATCACAGAATACACAGAAGTTGCACGTTATATGGATAGGCCCTGGTGGCCACTCAAACCATATACTAAAATAGTGGTATAAGTACCACGAACAGAAAAGGGAAAAGGCCTAGGGCCTCTAGAATCGCTGGGCCTACAAGGAGCTAACGTCAGTTAGTGACCAGGAGGTCCACGGGTGGCGTGTGCAGAGCAAATAGTCACACGCGTGCTCCCATAGGTTTCACTGGGTGCGTAAAAAGTACAAAGTTACTGCAAAAGGAATCTTCCGGATGACCTAGGAACTTAAGATTTGGAACACAGGCACTAGAGATGTATTACTACACTTGGGCACAGGTGTGCCAGCTTTACCTCACCCACAGGAAGCGGGTGCATAGGCCTCGAAGTGCGTCGGGTTTCTTCTATCTGTTCCGTGGAGCTTGAAGGCAAAGATGCTGCAGGCGGTCGGTCCGGGAGAGATGCAGTGGATCCAAGAGTGGATCGGAGATGTTGAAGACCTGTAAGCAGAGGGGACAGTGTTCACAGTCACTAGCCAGTGACCAGCGTGGCACCAGGTGGGTACCAGGCGATGTCGGGTGCAAACAGGTGATGAGGGGTAGCTTGTCTCCGCAGCCACGTGGTCCCTGAAGGTCGACGACGTCCAGGAGTCGGCTCACGAGCTGTCCCACGCAGGTTCTCGCTGTCGGCGGTGTCGGCGACTTGATTGAAGCAAACAAGCCTTGGCAAAAGCAATTGCAGGAGGATTCGGAAATCAGCTGTGGGTTCTGACCAGCAAGGTCAGAGGGATTGCTCCTTTGGAGGGGAGCAAGGGCCAGTCTGGAGCAACCAGACCAGCGGTGTTTGTCGTAGATTTCGTCGCCAAGATGGCCACTAGCCAGCGGGCCAGCAACCGGTTAGGCGCGTCGAGTGGCAAAATGCAGAAGGGCCCCACGCAGATCGTGGAGATGCTGGAGGGCTCACCTTTGGTGCAGATGCTGCTCGGGTGTTGGGCTTCTCAGATTCCCAAAGCACAACTTGGAGGGAGCCTCGGTTGTTGCACTTGTCAGCTTGTCGTAGTCGTTCCAAGATGGCTGGCTCCACGTGTCTCGGTGCCTCCACGGGTCTCCTCTTTTCAGGGACTGTGGATCGGGCGGTGAGAGGTCTGGAGGTCCAGGTCTTGTCAGTCTCTGGGCTCGGGCTCCGGCGGGAGGCGGCGGCAAAGCAGACGGTGATTCGCTGGATGGTGCTTGCGTTAGCAAGGTGGTCACTCCCTGACCACAGGGGAGATTTTCTTCAGTCTTCTGTGCAGCAGAATGTCGAAGTTCCCGTCTTCTTCTTAGTTTCAAGTTGATTCCAGGATGTCTGCAGTCTTAGGACACAGCTCCTACCTTTAAGCGGATTCTAGGGGCCGGACTACCTGCTAGGTCCCTCCCTAAGGGTGGGACCAGGAAGGGGGGTGGTTACACCCCCAATCCTTTGTCCAGCTCGCCCCAGGCCCGGGACTGGTGTGCCCCAGGACCGGTTTGAACTGGCATATGCACCGAGGCTCCTTGTGAGCCACAGGCATGTCTGGTTTCTTTCAAGCCCTACCTGACCAATACACAAAATCCTGTCTGGGGTGGTGCATGCACCTCCCCTGGCAGGAAACCCTTTGTCCACACCTCCCAAGCTGGAAGGACTCCCAGCAGCAGGAGGGCAGACTTGTGTCTGTGGTGGCAGCATCCATTTTGTGGAGCTGAGGCTATGTCTGATTTTACCCGGGTTTCAGGCACTGTACATGTCGTGTCCCTCTAGAAGGGTGGAATGCTAACCCCGTCGCCAGAATTGGCGAGGGGTTAGTATTCCAATTCGTATGACACCTTACTCGACATGTTTTGATAAAGCCAAACCAAAGATAGCATTTAACCGCGAGGTTCATAATGCACTTAAGAGTATATGGTATGACGATATCTGGAAACAGTAGAAGGAAGTTGTTCCGACCACTGCAGACAGGCTCAGCTCATGCCAGAGCACCATCTCACATGGAACCAAGCACTCTGCCTTCAGGATTGTTAAGGCCTGCCATAGGAGTGACTTATAGGTTACCAGGTGTCCCATTTAAGTTTAGGTATAGGTATACTACACCTAAGTAAGAGGTGATTACACCAACTTACCCCAGCTGAGTGATCAGCCAGTTGTGTCAGATTGTTAGGCCAAGCCTGGGGTGGCATAATACATGCTTCAGCCCCTGGCAGGCCTTGGATACACCAATGCCCTGGGTACCTAGTGTACACTGGTACAGGGGCTGACAGGGTGATCCAACCAATTGGGTATGTACCTAGGGTACATGGAGTCCATTTTACAGAGAGAGCAGATAGCCTGAGAGCCTGAATGGCAGGATCTCAGGCCAACTAAGTCGAAAAACCAGCTAGACACTAGGCAAAAATTTGGGGGTAACCATAGTCAGATATCCACCTTCCTACACAACCCCCCCCCAAACGAAGGGAGATAAGGCTGACCTTGACCAGGTAAGCCTATATTGCCCAAGTGGCCATATAAGGAGGAACCAGCACTGGCATGGTTACCCCCTGTCTCATGGTCCACTAAGCAATCCCTCACCCTAAGGGTATCAGAGGGTCTCCACCATAGGGAATCTCTACCTGTGGTGTGTCTTGGCAAAGTAAAAGGCTGGTGTTGAGATGGAGTACTGAAGTGAGTGTCCTCAAAGTGAGGCCTCAGCTTCCTCCAATCATCCTCCACCATGGATGCCTTTCTTTCTTTAACTGAGTTGCACTGTGCTCTCAGGGTCAGCCTCTGGCTACCTAAAGCTGGAGGCTGGGTCCCTTTTGTGGGCTTACTGGAGGGACAGGTCAGGTTTGGGGCCCTAAGGTCCCATGTTTGCCTGTGCCCAACAGAATCCCCCTGGGGGAGGTCCCTAACTACCTGTAAAGGAGATCCCTCAGGAATGTTTTTACCCATCACCTGACTAGGGCTACTAGCCAGGCAATCCTCATTCTTTTGATGGGGGGGTTCTTGTGGACAGGGGCCCTCTGGGGGTCCACTGGCCTCCCTGACCTCTGCAGCCCTGGGCTGACTGAGGCAGGGTAGAGAGAGGCAGGCTACCTGCACCAGACTGGATCCCACCTTGGAAGGGGCCACTGACATCAGAGGCTCTGCCAGGCCAGGCCTGGCTACCTCTGGGGCAGTTCCTTCACAAGGGGTGAGGTCAGATCCCTGAGGAGGCTGACCTTTTCCTAATGTCTGGGGAGAGGGAGACTTTTCTTCCTCCCCACTACTCTCAGTTTGTGTGGAGTGATCCATTGTTTCAGGCTTCACTACACCTATGTCAGTCTGAGTATAGGCTGAGACCATTACAGCCTTGCCAACCTTTTCAGGGGGGCACTCAGTTTGTGTTTGAGCTGTGACTGTCACAGCTCTGCCAGTCCCTACAGGGAAGTCTGTCTGTGCCTGGGCTGTGGCTACCACTGCCCTTCCAACCTTTTCAGGGAGGAAATCTATTTGGACAGGGGTTGTGAATGGCACAACCCCCCTACCCTTTTGTGAAAGGCCTACCATTTTAGAATGGGTGTCTTGTTCAACTCCAGCCCAAGCTGAGAGTTCTAAGTCATTCCCCAGTAAGCAGTCTACAGGCAAGGTTGGGGACACTGCTACCCTTTTAGGGCCAGTGACCCCTCCCCAGCTGAGACATACCTCTGCCATGGGATGACTGTTCTGTTTGCCATCAATGTTAGTCACCTGGTAGGAGAAACCGGGCAAAAGCTGCTCAGAGGGAACTAGCCAATGGGCCACCATTGTGATGCTAGCCCCAGTGTCTCTGTAGGCCTCAGCTTTTGTACCATTGATGTAGGGCTCCTGTCTGTACCTACCCAAAGTGTTGGGACAGGCAGTGAAGTTGGCAAACCCCATGCCACCATCACAGACAAGAGTGGTTGCTGTAGGGGAATTGGCTAAGCCAGGGTCCCCCTGTGTTCCCCAAGTAAACCCACCCAGATTTCTGGGGGCACTCCCACCACCTGGGGGATTACTGCTGACAGTAATAGGTGGTGTGACAGGAGTAATTGGAGGAACAGTTTTGTTTTTAGCCCTTGGGCAACCGCTGTCAGTTTTCCAATGCCCAGGAGTTTTACACTCATGGCAGTAGGGCTTTTTAGCTGTGGTAGAGGAGGGAGCTTGGGACCCACCACCCTGTGTGGAGTTTTGGGGCCCTGAGGAAGGTTTCTCTTTTTCTTTATCCCCACCCTTCTCTTGAGGCTTGGTGGTATCTTTCTTTTGGTCACCACCCTGGTTTTTAGGCCTGATCCTGGTCCTGACCCATTTATCTGCCCTCTTTCCCAATTCTTGGGGAGAGGTCAAATCTGAGTCTACCAGGTGTTGATGGAGAAGCTGGTTTTGACAATTACTTAAAATCTGCTCTCTCATCATCAAATTGTACAATCCTGTATAATCAGACACCTTACTTCCCAGCAACCAACCCTCCAAAGCCTTAGTGGCACATTCCACATATTCAGACCAGTCCTGAGTCTGTGTCTTCTGGGTGTCTCTGAACATTAACCTGTACTGTTCAGTGGTTAAGCCTAACCCATCAACTAGGACACTCTTCAGGACTCTGTAATTTCTGACATCCTCTTCTCTAACAGTGAGGAGTCTATCTCTGCCTCTCCCCTCAAAGGAGAGCCATAAGATTGCTGCCCACTGGTCTTCAGGAACCTGCTGCACTTTGCAGGCTCTCTCAAGAGCAGTCATCCATTTGTGGATGTCATCCCCACTTTTGTAGGGGGGCACAATCTTGGACAGGTTCCTATTGTCAAAGACCCTATCTTTGTCCCTAGGGACATTGCTGCCACCAGTGGGTATAGACCCACTCTCTCTATGCTGCCTAGCCTTGCTCAGTTTTTCTTCCATCAGGGCTACTTCTAGCTCCTGCTTCCTGATCCTCAGCTGGGCTTCCTGAATTCTGGCCTCATGTTCCCTCCTCTGAGGGGTGGTCATCCTTTTCCTGGAGTGACCTTGAGAGCCCCTAGAGCCATGAGAAGCATTGGAGTCACCTGAGCGATTCCTTTGCCTCCCAAGCCCTGTGTTAAGTCCACTGGGGAGATCCAATGGGGGGAACCCATTGTCAGTCCCCAATAGCCTTAGTTTAGCTGGGCCAAGTATAATACTTGGCACTGGGCTAGTTCTCCCTTCATCATCACTACTTTCTGTATCCTCACCACTTTCCTCCCCTGTAGTATGGTTCTCATCTAAGGGATGGCTATTGGAACTGGGTACCTCTGTAGTATCTTCAGAAGGGGGGCCTCCTGTTCCTGTCCCTAAGGGGGCTAACTGGGAAGCTTTCTTGAGTGCTCTCTGATTCTCATCATTCTGTAAGAGCTCTCTGAGCTCAGCAGAGTTTGGGTTCTTGGGCTGTTTAAGGCCTCTAAGAGTTGCCAAATGCCTGAGCTCATTCTGATTAAGGGTAGCAAAGCTGGTTGGTGCCCTCTGGGGGTCACTCTCGACAGAGATGGGTACAGTGGACCCCTCTGCCCCGGCCATTGCTCTTAAGTGTGGGTGGATGTGTTGCAATCTACCTACACTTGGGTTTACCTACTAAACCTATCTAGTAGTTGTAGTCAGGGTGTGCTACTCCCTTTGCTCTACAACAACTAAGTTCAGTAGAACTTATGTATATCTAATCTTGTTTTATATGTACCTACAGGTACCTATGTGATCTTTCAATTGGTAACCAAGAGATTACAATGGTAAAACACAGCAAGCTCAAATCCAACCGCTGCTCACCAATGTGAGAAGTTGGCCTGGTATATGCTGTTCACTAGTTCTAGTGACCACCTTGTACCATGCCAAGCAACCCTTATGGTGTGGTTGTAAGTCAACCTTTTTGGACTAGCTGCCCTAGTGGTAGCGTAGGCTAAGCAGTCTTTGAGGCTAAACTCGTGATGCGTGTTAAGCCAGCTGTTTTACCAAATGCAACCCCCTTTTATACCAATGAAAGGACACCACACAGATATATATTCAAAATATATATGTATTTATTTCTCAAAGTAACCCCTAGTCTCTTTATGAGCACAGGAGCACAAATCGTCAAACAAGATTATCACAGAATACACAGAAGTTGCACGTTATATGGATAGGCCCTGGTGGCCACTCAAACCATATACTAAAATAGTGGTATAAGTACCACGAACAGAAAAGGGAAAAGGCCTAGGGCCTCTAGAATCGCTGGGCCTACAAGGAGCTAACGTCAGTTAGTGACCAGGAGGTCCACGGGTGGCGTGTGCAGAGCAAATAGTCACACGCGTGCTCCCATAGGTTTCACTGGGTGCGTAAAAAGTACAAAGTTACTGCAAAAGGAATCTTCCGGATGACCTAGGAACTTAAGATTTGGAACACAGGCACTAGAGATGTATTACTACACTTGGGCACAGGTGTGCCAGCTTTACCTCACCCACAGGAAGCGGGTGCATAGGCCTCGAAGTGCGTCGGGTTTCTTCTATCTGTTCCGTGGAGCTTGAAGGCAAAGATGCTGCAGGCGGTCGGTCCGGGAGAGATGCAGTGGATCCAAGAGTGGATCGGAGATGTTGAAGACCTGTAAGCAGAGGGGACAGTGTTCACAGTCACTAGCCAGTGACCAGCGTGGCACCAGGTGGGTACCAGGCGATGTCGGGTGCAAACAGGTGATGAGGGGTAGCTTGTCTCCGCAGCCACGTGGTCCCTGAAGGTCGACGACGTCCAGGAGTCGGCTCACGAGCTGTCCCCACGCAGGTTCTCGCTGTCGGCGGTGTCGGCGACTTGATTGAAGCAAACAAGCCTTGGCAAAAGCAATTGCAGGAGGATTCGGAAATCAGCTGTGGGTTCTGACCAGCAAGGTCAGAGGGATTGCTCCTTTGGAGGGGAGCAAGGGCCAGTCTGGAGCAACCAGACCAGCGGTGTTTGTCGTAGATTTCGTCGCCAAGATGGCCACTAGCCAGCGGGCCAGCAACCGGTTAGGCGCGTCGAGTGGCAAAATGCAGAAGGGCCCCACGCAGATCGTGGAGATGCTGGAGGGCTCACCTTTGGTGCAGATGCTGCTCGGGTGTTGGGCTTCTCAGATTCCCAAAGCACACTTGGAGGGAGCCTCGGTTGTTGCACTTGTCAGCTTGTCGTAGTCGTTCCAAGATGGCTGGCTCCACGTGTCTCGGTGCCTCCACGGGTCTCCTCTTTTCAGGGACTGTGGATCGGGCGGTGAGAGGTCTGGAGGTCCAGGTCTTGTCAGTCTCTGGGCTCGGGCTCCGGCAGGAGGCGGCGGCAAAGCAGACGGTGATTCGCTGGATGGTGCTTGCGTTAGCAAGGTGGTCACTCCCTGACCACAGGGGAGATTTTCTTCAGTCTTCTGTGCAGCAGAATGTCGAAGTTCCCGTCTTCTTCTTAGTTTCAAGTTGATTCCAGGATGTCTGCAGTCTTAGGACACAGCTCCTACCTTTAAGCGGATTCTAGGGGCCGGACTACCTGCTAGGTCCCTCCCTAAGGGTGGGACCAGGAAGGGGGGTGGTTACACCCCCAATCCTTTGTCCAGCTCGCCCCAGGCCCGGGACTGGTGTGCCCCAGGACCGGTTTGAACTGGCATATGCACCGAGGCTCCTTGTGAGCCACAGGCATGTCTGGTTTCTTTCAAGCCCTACCTGACCAATACACAAAATCCTGTCTGGGGTGGTGCATGCACCTCCCCTGGCAGGAAACCCTTTGTCCACACCTCCCAAGCTGGAAGGACTCCCAGCAGCAGGAGGGCAGACTTGTGTCTGTGGTGGCAGCATCCATTTTGTGGAGCTGAGGCTATGTCTGATTTTACCCGGGTTTCAGGCACTGTACATGTCGTGTCCCTCTAGAAGGGTGGAATGCTAACCCCATCGCCAGAATTGGCGAGGGGTTAGTATTCCAATTCGTATGACACCTTACTCGACATGTTTTGATAAAGCCAAACCAAAGATAGCATTTAACCGCGAGGTTCATAATGCACTTAAGAGTATATGGTATGACGATATCTGGAAACAGTAGAAGGAAGTTGTTCCGACCACTGCAGACAGGCTCAGCTCATGCCAGAGCACCATCTCACATGGAACCAAGCACTCTGCCTTCAGGATTGTTAAGGCCTGCCATAGGAGTGACTTATAGGTTACCAGGTGTCCCATTTAAGTTTAGGTATAGGTATACTACACCTAAGTAAGAGGTGATTACACCAACTTACCCCAGCTGAGTGATCAGCCAGTTGTGTCAGATTGTTAGGCCAAGCCTGGGGTGGCATAATACATGCTTCAGCCCCTGGCAGGCCTTGGATACACCAATGCCCTGGGTACCTAGTGTACACTGGTACAGGGGCTGACAGGGTGATCCAACCAATTGGGTATGTACCTAGGGTACATGGAGTCCATTTTACAGAGAGAGCAGATAGCCTGAGAGCCTGAATGGCAGGATCTCAGGCCAACTAAGTCGAAAAACCAGCTAGACACTAGGCAAAAATTTGGGGGTAACCATAGTCAGATATCCACCTTCCTACACACACACACAACCATGCACACACAACCACACACAACCATACACACAAACACACACACAACCACACACAACCACATACACAACCAAACACACACAACCACACACACAACCACACAACCATAATCACACACACAACCACACACACACACACACACACAAGCTCAACCACACATCAAACCACACCCACAACAACACACACGACACATAACCACAGACAACCACACACAAAACCACACACACAACCACACACAACCACAACCTCACACACAACCACACACACAACCACAAGCATACAAACACACACAACCACACGCACAACTCTACACAACTGCACATACAACCATACACATACACAACCACACACACACAGCCACACACATACACACAACCACAAACATAACCACACCCAAAACCACACACACAACCACATAACCACACACACAACCACACACAAAACAACAACCACACACACAACCACACACATAACTACACACACAACTACACACACACAACCACACCCACAACCACACCTACAACCACAACCAAACCCAACCACACCCACAACCACACACACATACACAACCACACACACTACCACAACCACACACAGAACCAAACACACAACCACAAGCACACACCCAACCACACACAACCACAACCACACACAACCACAACCACACACACACAACCACACACAACCACACACACACACATACAACCACATACACACACAACCACAAACACAATCACACACAACCACACATACAACCAAAACCACACACAACCACACACACAACTATGCACACACAAACACACACAACCATACACACACACAAACACACCCGACCACACACACAACCACACACACAACCACAACCACACACACAGCCACACACACAGCCACACACATAGCCACACACACAACCACACATACAACCACACACACACAACCACACACACAACCATACACACACAACCACACACACAACCACACACACACACAATCACACACAACCACACACACACAAACACACCCAACCACACCTACAACCACACATAACCACAACCAAACCCAACCATACCCACAACCACACACACACAAACCACAAGCACACACACAACCACACACACACAACACCAACCAAATACACACACAATCATACCCAACCACACACACAACCACACACACACAACCACACACAACCACACACACACAACCACACACACAACCACACACACAACCACAAACACACAACCACACACACAACCACACACACACACAACCACACAGAACCACAATAACACACACAACCACACATACAACCACAGCCACACACAACCACACATAATCATAACCACACACAACCACACACACACAATACCACAACCACACACACACACAACCACACACTCACATACACAACCACAACCACACACACAACCACACCCACACCCAACCACACACAACCATACACACAACCACACACAACCACACACATAACCACACACACACAACCACACACACAACCACACACACAACCACACACACAACCACACACAACCATACACACACAACCAACCACACACACAACCACACACTTAACCACCCACACAACCACCCACAACCATACACAACCACACACACAACCACACACAACCATACACACACAACCAACCACACACACAATCACACACACAACCACACACACAACCACCCACAACCACCCACACACACAACCACACACATACAACCACACACACACAACCACAAACACACAATCACACACAACCACACATACAATCAAAACCACACACACAACCACAAACACAACCATGCACACACAACCATACACAAATACACACACAACACACACACACAAACACACACACACAACCACACACTACCACACACACAACCACACACAGAACCAAACACACAACCAAAAGCACACACACAACCACAAACATACAATCACACACAACCACACATACAACCAAAACCACACACAACCATGCACACACAACCACACACAAATACCCACACATACACACAAACACACCCAACCACAACCACACACACAACCACACACACACAACCACACAGAACCACAACAACACACACACACAACCACACACACACACAACCACACAGAACCACAACCACACACACACAACCACACACAACCACACACACGACCACAAACACACAATCACACACAACCACACATACAACCAAAACCACACACACAACCATCCATACACAAATACACACACAACCATACACACAACCACACACAAAACACACACACAACCACATACACAACCAAACACACCCAACCACAACCACACACACAACCACACACACACAACCACACAGAACCACAATCACACACACAACCACACACACACAACCACACACACACAACCACAACCACATACACACACAACCACACACACACCCAACCACACACAACAATACACACAACCATACACAACCACACACAACCACACACAACCACACACAACCACACACATAACCACACACAACCACACACACAGCCACACACACAACCACACACACAACCACACACAACCATACACACACAACCAACCACACACACAACCACATACACAACCACCCACAACCACACACAACCACACACACAACCACACACACAACCATACACACAACCAACCACACACACAACCACACACAACCACCCACAACCACCCACACACACAACCACACACATACAACCACACACACACAACCACAAACACACAATCACACACAACCACACATACAATCAACACCACACACACAACCACAAACACAACCATGCACACACAACCACACCCACAACCGCAACCAAACCCAACCACACCCACAACCACACACACAACCACAACCATACAGACAACCAAACACACAACCACATACACAATACACACAACCGCACACACACAACCACACACACACAACCACACACACAACAAACACACAACCACACACACAACCACACACACAACCAAACACACAACCACAAGCGCACACACAATCACACATACACAACTAACAACCACACACACAATCACACACAACCACACACACAACCACACACACACAACCACAAACACAACCACACAGAACCACAATAACACACACAACCACACACACAACCACACACACACAACCACCACCACACACAAAACCACTCACAACCACACATACAACCACAGCCACACACAATCACACATAATCATAACCACACACAACCACACACACACAATACCACAACCACACACACACACACACACACACAACCACACACTCACATCCACAACCACACACAACCACAACCACACACACAACCACACCCACACCCAACCACACACAACCATACACACAACCATACACAACCACACACAACCACACACAACCACACACATAACCAGACACATAACCACACACAACCACACACACAACCACACACACAACCACACACAACCATACACACACAACCAACCACACACACAACCACACACACAACCACACACACAACCACCCACAACCACACACAACCACACACAACCATACACACACAACCAACCACACACACAACCACACACACACAACCACCCACAACCACCCACACACACAACCACACACACACAACCACAAACACACAATCACACACAACCACACATACAATCAAAACCACACACACAACCACAAACACAACCATGCACACACAACCATACACACAACCACACACTACCACACACACAACCACAAGCACACACACCCAACCACACACACAACCACACACACACAACCACACACACACAACCACAAACACACAATCACACACAACCACACATACAACCAAAACCACACACAACCATGCACACACAACCACACACAAATACACATACAACCACGCAGAACCACAACAACACACAACCACACACACACAACCACACACAACCACAACCACACACACACAACCACACACAACCACACACACGACCACAAACACAAATCACACACGACCACACATACAACCAAAACCACACACACAACCATGCACACACAACCACACACACAACCACATACACAACCACACACACACAACCACACACACACAACCACAACCACACACACAACCACACACACACCCAACCACACACAACCATACACACAACCACACACAACCACACACAACCACACACAACCACACACACAACCACACACACAACCACACACACAACCACACACACAACCACACACAACCATACACACACAACCAACCATACACACAACCACACACACAACCACACACAACCACACACACAACCAACCACACACACAACCAACCACACACACAACCACCCACAACCACCCACACACACAACCATACACATACAACCACACACACACAACCACAAACACACAATCACACACAACCACACATACAATCAACACCACACACACAACCACAAACACAACCATGCACACACAACCATACACAAATACACACACACCACACACACACAACCACACACACACAACCACACACACAACCACACACAACCACACACACAGCCATAACCACACACACAACCACAACCACACACAACCACACACACACAACCACACATACACAACCACACACACAACCACAACCACACACAGAACCAAACAGACAACCACAAGCACACACATAACCACACACACACAACCACACACACACAATCACACCCAACCACACACACAACCACACACACACGACCACACACACACACAACCACAAACACACAATCACACACAACCACACATACAACCAAAACCACACACAACCATGCACACACAACCACACACAAATACACACACAACCACACACACACACAAACACACCCAACCACAACCACACACACACAACCACACAGAACCACAACACACACACACACACAACCACACACACACACAACCACACAGAACCACAACCACACACACACAACCACACACACACACAACCACACACACGACCACAAACACACAATCACACACAACCACACATACAACCAAAACCACACACACAACCGTGCACACACAACCACACACAAATACACACACAACCATACACACAACCACACACAAAACACACATACAACCACATACACAACCAAACACACACAACCACACACAAAACACACACACAACCACATACACAACCAAACACACACAACCACACACACACACAAACACACCCAACCACAACCACACACACAACCACACACACAACCACACACACACAACCACACAGAACCACAATCACACACAACCATACACACAACCACAACCACATACACACACAACCACACACACACAACCACATACACACACACACAACCACACACACAACCACATACACACACACACAACCACACACACAAGCTCAACCACACACACAACCACAACCATATATACACACAACCACACACACACAAACACACACAACCACACCTACAACCACACAACTACAACCAAACCCAACCACACCCACAACCACACACACAAACCACAACCACACACACAACCACACACACAACTACACACACAACCACACACACACTACCACACACACAACCACACCCACACACAGAACCAAACACACAACCACAAGCACACACACAACCACACACACACAACCTCATACACACAAAATCGCACCCAACCACACACACAACCACACACACACAACCACACACACACAGCCACACATACAACCACACACACAGCCACAAACACAATCAAAACCACACACACACAATCACACCCAACCACACACACACAACCACACACACAATCACACACACACAACCACACATACAACCATGCACACACAACCACACACAAATACACACACAGCCACACACACAACCACACACACAACCACACACAACCACATACACAACCACACACACAACCACACACACAAAAACACACAACCACACACACAACCATAACCACACACACAACCACAAGCACACACAACCACACACACAACCAAAACCACACACACACACAATCACACACAACCACACACACAACCACACACACACACACACAACACACACAACACACACAAACACACCCAACCATACCTACAACCACACACACACACAAACCACAACCACACACAACCACACACACAACCACACCCACAAGCACACACACAACCACACACACAACCACACAGAACCAAACACACAAGCACACACACAACCACACACACACAACCACAACCACACAACCACACACACACAACCACAAACACACAATCACACACAACCACACATACAACCAAAACCACACACATAACCATGCACACACAACCACACACAACCATACACACAAACACACACATAACCACATACACAACCAACCACACACAACCACAATCACACACACAACCACACATGCACACACAACCACACACACAACCACAAACACACAACCACACACATACAACCACATACACAACCACATACACACAACCACACACAACCACAATCACACACACAACCACACATGCACACACAACCACACACACAACCACAAACACACACACAACCACATACACACAACCACACACAACCACAATCACACACACAACCACACATGCACACACAACCACACACACAACCACAAACACACAACCACACACATACAACCACATACACAACCACAAACACAATCACACACATTCACACATAACAACCAAAACCACACACACAACCACACACACAACCATGCACACACAACCACACACAACCATACACACAAACACACACACACAACCACACACAACCACATACACAACCAAACACACACAACCACACACAAACACAACCATAACCACACACACAACCACACACACAACCACACAGAACCATAATCACACACACAACCACACACACACACACAAGCTCAACCACACATCAAACCACACCCACAACCACACACACAACCACAAGCATACAAACACACACAACCACATGCACAACTCCACACAACTGCACATACAACCATACACATACACAACCACACACACAAAGCCACACACATACACACATCCACAAACATAACCATACCCAAAACCACACACACAACCACATAACCACACACACAACCACACACAAAACCACAACCACACACACAACCACACACATAACTACACACACACAACCACACCCACAACCACACCTACAACCACACATAACCACAACCAAACCCAACCACACCCACAACCACACACACATACACAACCACACACACACAACCACACACAGAACCAAACACACAACCACAAGCACACACCCAACCACACACAACCACAACCACACACAACCACAACCACACACACACAACCACACACAACCACACACACACACATACAACCACATACACACACAACCACAAACACAATCACACACAAGCACACATACAACCAAAACCACACACAACCACACACACAACTATGCACACACAAACACACACAACCATACACACACACAAACACACCCGACCACACACACAACCCCACACACAACCACAACCACACACACAGCCACACACACAGCCACACACACAGCCACACACACAACCACACATACAACCACACACACACAACCACACACACACACAACCACACACAACCACACACACACAATCACACCCAACCACACACACAACCACACACACAACCACACAAACACACCCAACCACACCTACAACCACACATAACCACAACCAAACCCAACCACACCCACAACCACACACACACAAACCACAACCACACACACAACCACACACACAACCACACACACAACCACACACACAACCACACCCACAACCACACACAACCACACACACAACCACACACACAACCACAAGCACACAACCACAAGCACACACACCACACACACACAACCACATATACACACAATCACAAACAACCACACACACACAACCACACACAACCACACACACACACACACACACACACACACAACCACAAACACACAATCACACACAACCACACATACAACCATGCACACACAACCGCACACACAACCATACACACAAACACACACACAAACACACAACCACAACCACACCTACAACCACACATAACCACAACCAAACCCAACCACACCCACACACCACCACACACACACAACCACACACACACAACCACACACACATCCACAACCACACAACCACACACACACAACCCCCACACACACAACCACACCCACACACACATACAGCCACACCTACAACAACCACACACACAACCACACACAACCATACAACCACACACACAACCACACACACAACCACACTCACACAACCACACACACACAACCACACACACAACCACACATACACACTACAACACACACAACCACACCCAAAACCACATACAACACAACCACATAACCATTGTGAGAAGTTGGCCTGGTATATGCTGTTCACTAGTTCTAGTGACCACCTTGTACCATGCCAAGCAACCCTTATGGTGTGGTTGTAAGTCAACCTTTTTGGACTAGCTGCCCTAGTGGTAGCGTAGGCTAAGCAGTCTTTGAGGCTAAACTCGTGATGCGTGTTAAGCAAGCTGTTTTACCAATAGTAACCCCCTTTTATACCAATGAAAGGACACCACACAGATATATATTCAAAATATATATGTATTTATTTCTCAAAGTAACCCCTAGTCTCTTTATGAGCACAGGAGCACAAATCGTCAAACAAGATTATCACAGAATACACAGAAGTTGCACTTTATATGGATAGGCCCTGGTGGCCACTCGAACCATATACTAAAATAGTGGTATAAGTACCACGAACAGAAAAGGGAAAAGGCCTAGGGCCTCTAGAATCGCTGGGCCTACAAGGAGCTAACGTCAGTTAGTGACCAGGAGGTCCACGGGTGGCGTGTGCAGAGCAAATAGTCACACGCGGGCTCCCATAGGTTTCAATGGGTGCGTAAAAAGTACAAAGTTACTGCAAAAGGAATCTTCCGGATGACCTAGGAACTTAAGATTTGGAACACAGGCACTAGAGATGTATTACTACACATGGGCACCGGAGTGCCAGCTTTACCTCACCCACAGGAAGCGGGTGCATAGGCCTCAAAGTGCGTCGGGTTTCTTCTATCTGTTCCGTTGAGCCTGGGACAAAGATGCTGCAGGCGGTCGGTCGGGAAGAGATGCAGTGGGTCCAAGAGTGGATCGGAGATGTTGAAGACCTGTAAGCAGAGGGGACAGTGTTCACAGTCACTAGCCAGTGACCAGCGTGGCACCAGGTGGGTACCAGGCGATGTCGGGTGCAAACAGGTGATGAGGGGTAGCTTGTCTCCGCAGCCACGTGGTCCCTGAAGGTCGACGACGTCCAGGAGTCGGCTCACGAGCTGTCCCACGCAGGCTCTCGCTGTCGGCAGTGTCGGCGACTTGATCGAAGCAAACAAGCCTTGGCAAAAGCAATTGCAGGAGGATTCGGAAATCAGCTGTTGGTTCTGACCAGCAAGGTCAGAGGGATTGCTCCTTTGGAGGGGAGCAAGGGCCAGTCTGGAGCAACCAGACCAGCGGTGTTTGTCGTAGATTTCGTCGCCAAGATGGCCACTAGCCAGCGGGCCAGCAACCGGTTAGGCGCGTCGAGTGGCAAAATGCAGAAGGGCCCCACGCAGATCGTGGAGATGCTGGAGGGCTCACCTTTGGTGCAGATGCTGCTCGAGGGTTGGGCTTCTCAGGACCCAAAGCACAACTTGGAGGGAGCCTCGGTTGTTGCACTGGTCAGCTTGTCGTAGTCGTTCCAAGATGGCTGGCTCCACGTGTCTCGGTGCCTCCACGGGTCTCCTCTTTTCAGGGACTGTGGATCGGGCGGTGAGAGGTCTGGAGGTCCAGGTCTTGTCAGTCTCTGGGCTCGGGCTCCGGCGGGAGGCGACGGCAAAGCAGACGGTGATTCGCTGGATGGTGCTTGCGTTAGCAAGGTGGTCACTCCCTGACCACAGGGGAGATTTTCTTCAGTCTTCTGTGCAGCAGAATGTCGAAGTTCCCGTCTTCTTCTTAGTTTCAAGTTGATTCCAGGATGTCTGAAGTCTTAGGACACAGCTCCTACCTTTAAGCGGATTCTAGGGGCCGGACTACCTGCTAGGTCCCTCCCTATGGGTGGGACCAGGAAGGGGGGTGGTTACACCCCCAATCCTTTGTCCAGCTCGCCCCAGGCCCGGGACTGGTGTGCCCCAGGACCGGTTTGAACTGGCATATGCACCGAGGCTCCTTGTGAGCCACAGGCATGTCTGGTTTCTTTCAAGCCCTACCTGACCAATACACAAAATCCTGTCTGGGGTGGTGCACGCACCTCCCCTGGCAGGAAACCCTTTGTCCACACCTCCCAAGCTGGAAGGACTCCCAGCAGCAGGAGGGCAGACTTGTGTCTGTGGTGGCAGCATCCATTTTGTGGAGCTGAGGCTATGTCTGATTTTACCCGGGTTTCAGGTACTGTACATGTCGTGTCCCTCTAGAAGGGTGGAATGCTAACCCCGTCGCCAGAATTGGCGAGGGGTTAGTATTCCAATTCGTATGACACCTTACTCGACATGTTTTGATAAAGCCAAACCAAAGATAGCATTTAACCGCGAGGTTCATAATGCACTTAAGAGTATATGGTATGACGATATCTGGAAACAGTAGAAGGAAGTTGTTCCGACCACTGCAGACAGGCTCAGCTCATGCCAGAGCACCATCTCACATGGAACCAAGCACTCTGCCTTCAGGATTGTTAAGGCCTGCCATAGGAGTGACTTAGAGGTTACCAGGTGTCCCATTTAAGGTTAGGTATAGGTATACTACACCTAAGTAAGAGGTGATTACACCAACTTACCCCAGCTGAGTGATCAGCCAGTTGTGTCAGATTGTTAGGCCAAGCCTGGGGTGGCATAATACATGCTGCAGCCCCTGGCAGGCCTTGGGTACACCAATGCCCTGGGTACCTAGTGTACACTGGTACAGGGGCTGACAGGGTGATCCACTTCCAATTGGTTATGCACCTAGGGTGCATAGTTTTAATTTAGTAGAGAGAACAGCAGGCTGGGGGTCTGATTGGCAGGCCCACAGCCTCAATATGTCAAAAACCAGTGAAGCAAAAAGCAAAAATTTGGGGTGACCATAGGATAGCAGACCCTACTCTCCTACACAACCCCCCCCCAAACGCTGGGACATTAAACTAGCCTTGACCAGTCTCGTCTTCATGTCCTAAGTGGAAGTACCTGGAGAGACCATCTGCATTCCCATGGTCAGTACCTGGCCGGTGCTCCACTGTAAAGTCCATCCCCTGTAGGGAAATGGACCACCTAAGCAGTTTGGGGTTTTCACCCTTCATCTGATTTAGCCACAAGAGGGGCTTATGGTCGGTCTGAATCTTGAAGTGAGTGCCAAACAAGTATGGCCTCAGCTTCTTCAGGGCCCACACCACAGCAAAGGCCTCCCTCTCAATAGCTGACCAATTCTTCTCTCTGGGGGTCAACCTTCTGCTAATAAAAGCAATGGGTTGGTCTTGACCATCTACATTAAGTTGTGACAGCACAGCTCCCACACCCAACTCAGAAGCATCTGTTTGGACAATAAACTCTTTGGAGTAGTCAGGACTTTTCAGGATAGGTGCAGAGCACATGGCCTCCTTCAGGTCATCAAATGCCTTTTGACAGCTTACTGTCCACTGAACCTTTTTGGGCATCTTCTTGGATGTCAGATCATTAAGAGGAGTCACAATGGACCCATAGTTCTTAACAAACTTCCTGTAATACCCAGTCAAGCCCAAGAAAGCTCGAACTTGAGTCTGGGTGGTTGGAGGGGACCAATCCTTGATGGACTGTATCTTACTCTCCAGTGGTTGAACTTGGCCCCCACCTACAAGGTGGCCCAAATACACAACCTTACTCTGCCCTATCTGGCACTTAGTAGCCTTGATAGTGAGGCCTGCCCTTTGCAGAGCCTCAAGAGCCTTCTTCAGGTGGATCAGGTGATCCTCCCAGGTGGAACTAAAGACAGCAATGTCATCAAGATATGCTGCGCAAAAGTCATCCAACCCAGTAAGGACTTGGTTCACCAGCCTTTGGAAGGTGGCAGGTGCATTCTTCAGACCAAAGGGCATCACCACAAACTGATAATGCCCACCTGGGGTTGAGAATGCTGTTTTGGCCTTAGACTCCTCAGCTAACCTGATTTGCCAATAGCCAGCTGTCAAGTCAAATGTGCTCAAAAACTTTGCAGAAGCTAGTTTGTCTATGAGCTCATCTGCCCTTGGAATAGGGTGTGCATCTGTCCTGGTGACAGCATTGAGTCCTCTGTAATCCACACAGAACCTCATCTCTCTCTTGCCATCTTTGGTGTGAGGTTTGGGGACCAGAACCACTGGGCTAGCCCAGGGGCTCTCTGAGGGTTCAATGACACCTAATTCCAGCATTTTATGTACCTCAGCCTTTATACAGTCCCTGACGTGGTCAGGTTGTCTGTAAAGTTTGTTCTTTACAGGCAGACTGTCACCAGTGTCCACAACATGGGTACACCAGTCAGTTTGACTAGGTATCAAGGAAAACATATGTGAAAATGATTGTAGAACCTGTCTACATTCAGTCTGCTGATGGGCAGTGAGGTTGCCTCCAAGGGTCACTCCTTCAACTGAGCCATCTTCAGGGTTCTGAGACAACAGGTCTGGGAGAGGGTCACTCTCTTCCTCCTGTCCCTCATCTGTAGCCATGAGCAAGCCCATGTCTGCCCTGTCAACATATGCTTTAAGCCTGTTAACATGGAGTACCCTGTGGGGACTCCTGGGAGTTCCTAGGTCGACCAAGTAGGTGACCTCTCCCTTCTTTTCCAGGATTGTATGGGGTCCAGACCATTTGTCTTGGAGTGCTGCTGGGGCCACCGGCTCCAACACCCATACCTTCTGTCCTGGCTGATACTCAACCAAGACAGCCTTTTGGTCATGCCAAGCTTTCTGTAAGGCCTGGCTTGCCTCAAGGTTTTTAGATGCCTTCTCCATATACTCAGCCATCCTGGAGCGGAGACCAAGTACATAGTCCACTATGTCTAGCTTAGGCTTTTTGAGAGGTAACTCCCATCCTTCCTTCACCAAACACAGTGGGCCTCTCACAGGGTGCCCAAACAACAATTCAAAGGGGCTGTAGCCAACTCCTTTTTGTGGGACCTCTCTGTAAGCAAACAGAAGGCAGGGTAGAAGGATATCCCATCTTCGCCTGAGCTTTTCAGGTAATCCTTTGATCATACCCTTTAGGGTCTTGTTGAATCTCTCAACAAGCCCATTGCATTGTGGGTGATAAGGGGTGGTGAACTTGTAGTTGACACCACATTCCTTCCACATAGCTGTCAAGTATCCTGACATAAAGTTGGTACCTCTGTCAGATACTACCTCCTTAGGAAACCCCACTCTGGAGAATACTCCCAGCAGGGCCCTGGCCACAACAGGAGCTGTAGTGGTCCTAAGGGGAATTGCCTCTGGATACCTGGTGGCATGATCCACTACCACCAGTATAAATCTGTGTCCAGATGCAGTGGGAGGATCCATGGGACCCACTATGTCTATTCCCACTCTTTCAAAGGGGACCCCCACCACAGGTAGTGGTATTAGGGGGGCCTTTGTTGTGCCACCTGATTTGCCACTGGCTTGGCAGGTAACACAGGAGCGACAAAACTCCTTTGTATCTTCATTCATATGAGGCCAGTGAAAGTGAGGGACAAGCCTGTCCCAAGTCTTGTTCTGGCCTAAGTGTCCTGCTAAAGGAATGTCATGGGCCAAGGTAAGAAGGAAGCCCCTAAATTGCAGAGGTATGACCAACCTCCTGGTTGCACCAGGCTTGGGGTCTCTAGCCTCTGAATAAAGGAGCCCTTCATCCCAATACACTTTATGGGTACCTTGAGCATTCCCAGCAGCCTCAGCAGCAGCCAGCTGTCTGAGGGGTTCAAGAGAGGGACAGGATAACTGAGCCTGCCTCAAGTCAGCCCTTGAAGGTCCCCCTGTCCCCAGAAACTCAACCTGATCAGGTTCAAGCTCTTCAGGGACAGTTCCTTCAGGGTCCTCTAGATCAGCTTCCTGGGAAGGCTGATCATCACTCTGAGGCAGGGGGGAAGGCACAGCCTTGACCCTCCTGTTCTTCTTCTTGGTAGGTGCTTGGTCCATTGTTCCAGGATCCAAGACCTGTGGTTCAGTGAGGCACTTTTTGGCCTGTGACCTGGTCACAGCAAGGACATGTGATGATATACCTAACATCTCTGCATGAGTCCTGTACTCCACTTCTGACCATAGAGAACTCTCTAGGTCATTGCCCAACAAACATTCTACTGGGAGGTCTGCACTAACCACAACCCTTTTGAGGCCAGTTACCCCTCCCCATGAGAAGTTAACAACTGCCACACTATGTGAAGTAGTGGCATTGCTGGCATTGGTCACCAGGTAGTTCTCACCTGGTATGTACTGTCCAGGATCCACAAAGCCTGGTGTCACCATAGTGACACTGGCACATGTGTCCCTGTAGGCTTGAGCCACTTTGTCATTAATTAAAGGAGTCTGTCTGTACTTGCCCAGGTTACTGGGGCTCACAGTCAGGGACAAATCAATGTCCCCATCACAGATCAAGACTGCCTGTGTAAGGGTTCTGTCTAAGTCAGAATCTCCTTCAGTTCCCATAGTGATTCCCACTACACCCTTTGTCTGGGGACCAACACTGCTAACAGTAGTACTGGGAGCAGGTGCCTTAGGGGCAACAGTGTTGGGGGCTCCACCCTTTTTGCAATCACTAGTCCAGTGAGTTGTATTTTTACAATGATTGCACCAGGGTTTCTTCTGACCTTCTTTCTTCTTTTTGGACTGTTGGGACCCACCCTCCTTAGTAGTAGTTTGGGGCCCTGTTGAAGACTTCTGGTCTTTAGGTTTCTGATCTCCACCCTTTTGGTCTGTTTTCTTCTGATCACCCCCTTGGCCCTGGTTCTGGTTCTTTTGCTTAACCCTGGTTCTGACCCATTTGTCTGCCTTCTTTCCCAATTCTTGGGGAGAGGTCAGATCAGAGTCAACCAAGTGTTGATGCAGTTGCTGGTTTTGACAGTTATTTAAAATCTGCTCTCTCATCATCAAATTATACAATCCTGTAAAATCAGATACCTTACTTCCCAGCAACCAACCCTCCAAAGCCTTAGTGGCACATTCAATGTATTCAGACCAGTCCTGAGTCTGTGTCTTTTGGGTGTCTCTGAACATTAACCTGTACTGTTCAGTGGTTAAGCCTAACCCATCTACCAGAACACTCTTCAGGACTCTGTAGTTTCTGACATCCTCTTCTCTAACAGTGAGGAGTCTGTCTCTGCCTCTTCCTTCAAAGGAGAGCCAGAGGATTGCTGCCCACTGGTCTTCAGGAACCTGCTGTACTTTGCAGGCTCTCTCAAGAGCAGTTATCCATTTGTGGATGTCATCCCCACTTTTGTAGGGGGGCACAACCTTAGACAGGTTCCTATTGTCAAAGACCCTATCTTTGTCCTTAGGGACAATGCTGCCACCAGTGGGTATAGACCCACTCTCTTTATGCTGTCTAGCCTTGCTAAGTTTCTCTTCCATCAGGGCTACTTCTAGCTCCTGCTTCCTGATCCTCAGCTGAGCCTCTTGCATCTTGGCCTCATGTTCCCTCCTCTGAGGGGTGGTCATCCTTCTCCTGGAGTGACCTTGAGAGCCTCTAGAGCCATGGGAAGCATTGGAGTCACCTGAGCGATTCCTTTGCCTTCCAAGCCCTGTGTTAAGTCCACTGGGGAGATCCAGTGGGTTGAACCCACTGTCAGTCCCCAATAGCCTTGGTTTAGCTGGGCCAAGTATAATACTTGGCACTGGGCTAGTTCTCCCTTCATCCTCACTACTGTCAGTATCCTTTTCACTCTCATCCTCTGTGGTAGGCATCCCATCTAAGGGGTGACTATTGGGAAGGGGTACTTCAGTGGCATCTTTAGAAGGGGGGCCTCCTGTTCCTGTCCCTAAGGGGGCTAACTGGGAAGCTTTCTTGAGTGCTCTCTGATTCTCATCATTCTGTAAGAGCTCTCTGAGCTCAGCAGAGTTTGGGTTCTTGGGCTGTTTAAGGCCTCTAAGAGTTGCCAAATGCCTGAGCTCATTCTGATTAAGGGTAGCAAAGCTGGATGGTGCCCTCTGGGGGTCACTCTCAACAGAGATGGGTACAGTGGACCCCTCTGCCCCGGCCATTGCTCTTAAGTGTGGGTGGATGTGTTGCAATCTACCTACACTTGGGTTTACCTACTAAACCTATCTAGTAGTTGTAGTCAGGGTGTGCTACTCCCTTTGCTCTACAACAACTAAGTTCAGTAGAACTTAAGTATATCTAATCTTGTTTTATATGTACCTACAGGTACCTATGTGATCTTTCAATTGGTAACCAAGAGATTACAATGGTAAAACACAGCAAGCTCAAATCCAACCGCTGCTCACCAATGTGAGAAGTTGGCCTGGTATATGCTGTTCACTAGTTCTAGTGACCACCTTGTACCATGCCAAGCAACCCTTATGGTGTGGTTGTAAGTCAACCTTTTTGGACTAGCTGCCCTAGTGGTAGCGTAGGCTAAGCAGTCTTTGAGGCTAAACTCGTGATGCGTGTTAAGCAAGCTGTTTTACCAATAGTAACCCCCTTTTATACCAATGAAAGGACACCACACAGATATATATTCAAAATATATATGTATTTATTTCTCAAAGTAACCCCTAGTCTCTTTATGAGCACAGGAGCACAAATCGTCAAACAAGATTATCACAGAATACACAGAAGTTGCACTTTATATGGATAGGCCCTGGTGGCCACTCGAACCATATACTAAAATAGTGGTATAAGTACCACGAACAGAAAAGGGAAAAGGCCTAGGGCCTCTAGAATCGCTGGGCCTACAAGGAGCTAACGTCAGTTAGTGACCAGGAGGTCCACGGGTGGCGTGTGCAGAGCAAATAGTCACACGCGGGCTCCCATAGGTTTCAATGGGTGCGTAAAAAGTACAAAGTTACTGCAAAAGGAATCTTCCGGATGACCTAGGAACTTAAGATTTGGAACACAGGCACTAGAGATGTATTACTACACATGGGCACCGGAGTGCCAGCTTTACCTCACCCACAGGAAGCGGGTGCATAGGCCTCAAAGTGCGTCGGGTTTCTTCTATCTGTTCCGTTGAGCCTGGGACAAAGATGCTGCAGGCGGTCGGTCGGGAAGAGATGCAGTGGGTCCAAGAGTGGATCGGAGATGTTGAAGACCTGTAAGCAGAGGGGACAGTGTTCACAGTCACTAGCCAGTGACCAGCGTGGCACCAGGTGGGTACCAGGCGATGTCGGGTGCAAACAGGTGATGAGGGGTAGCTTGTCTCCGCAGCCACGTGGTCCCTGAAGGTCGACGACGTCCAGGAGTCGGCTCACGAGCTGTCCCACGCAGGCTCTCGCTGTCGGCGGTGTCGGCGACTTGATCGAAGCAAACAAGCCTTGGCAAAAGCAATTGCAGGAGGATTCGGAAATCAGCTGTTGGTTCTGACCAGCAAGGTCAGAGGGATTGCTCCTTTGGAGGGGAGCAAGGGCCAGTCTGGAGCAACCAGACCAGCGGTGTTTGTCGTAGATTTCGTCGCCAAGATGGCCACTAGCCAGCGGGCCAGCAACCGGTTAGGCGCGTCGAGTGGCAAAATGCAGAAGGGCCCCACGCAGATCGTGGAGATGCTGGAGGGCTCACCTTTGGTGCAGATGCTGCTCGAGGGTTGGGCTTCTCAGGACCCAAAGCACAACTTGGAGGGAGCCTCGGTTGTTGCACTGGTCAGCTTGTCGTAGTCGTTCCAAGATGGCTGGCTCCACGTGTCTCGGTGCCTCCACGGGTCTCCTCTTTTCAGGGACTGTGGATCGGGCGGTGAGAGGTCTGGAGGTCCAGGTCTTGTCAGTCTCTGGGCTCGGGCTCCGGCGGGAGGCGGCGGCAAAGCAGACGGTGATTCGCTGGATGGTGCTTGCGTTAGCAAGGTGGTCACTCCCTGACCACAGGGGAGATTTTCTTCAGTCTTCTGTGCAGCAGAATGTCGAAGTTCCCGTCTTCTTCTTAGTTTCAAGTTGATTCCAGGATGTCTGAAGTCTTAGGACACAGCTCCTACCTTTAAGCGGATTCTAGGGGCCGGACTACCTGCTAGGTCCCTCCCTATGGGTGGGACCAGGAAGGGGGGTGGTTACACCCCCAATCCTTTGTCCAGCTCGCCCCAGGCCCGGGACTGGTGTGCCCCAGGACCGGTTTGAACTGGCATATGCACCGAGGCTCCTTGTGAGCCACAGGCATGTCTGGTTTCTTTCAAGCCCTACCTGACCAATACACAAAATCCTGTCTGGGGTGGTGCACGCACCTCCCCTGGCAGGAAACCCTTTGTCCACACCTCCCAAGCTGGAAGGACTCCCAGCAGCAGGAGGGCAGACTTGTGTCTGTGGTGGCAGCATCCATTTTGTGGAGCTGAGGCTATGTCTGATTTTACCCGGGTTTCAGGTACTGTACATGTCGTGTCCCTCTAGAAGGGTGGAATGCTAACCCCGTCGCCAGAATTGGCGAGGGGTTAGTGTAGGAAGGTGGATATCTGACTATGGTTACCCCCAAATTTTTGCCTAGTGTCTAGCTGGTTTTTCGACTTAGTTGGCCTGAGATCCTGCTATTCAGGATCTCAGCCTGGCTGTTCTCTCTTTAAAATGGACTCCATGTACCCTAGGTACATACCCAATTGGTTGGATCACCCTGTCAGCCCCTGTACCAGTGTACACTAGGTACCCAGGGCATTGGTGTACCCAAGGCCTGCCAAGGGCTGCAGCATGTATTATGCCACCCCAGGCTTGGCCTAACAATTTGACACAACTGGCTGATCACTCAGCTGGGGTAAGTTGGTGTAATCACCTCTTACTTAGGTGTAGTATACCTATACCTAACCTTAAATGGGACACCTGGTAACCTATAAGTCACTCCTATGGCAGGCCTTAACAATCCTGAAGGCAGAGTGCTTGGTTCCATGTGAGATGGTGCTCTGGCATGAGCTGAGCCTGTCTGCAGTGGTCGGAACAACTTCCTTCTACTGTTTCCAGATATCGTCATACCATATACTCTTAAGTGCATTATGAACCTCGCGGTTAAATGCTATCTTTGGTTTGGCTTTATCAAAACATGTCGAGTAAGGTGTCATACGAATTGGAATACTAACCCCTCGCCAATTCTGGCGACGGGGTTAGCATTCCACCCTTCTAGAGGGACACGACATGTACAGTACCTGAAACCCGGGTAAAATCAGACATAGCCTCAGCTCCACAAAATGGATGCTGCCACCACAGACACAAGTCTGCCCTCCTGCTGCTGGGAGTCCTTCCAGCTTGGGAGGTGTGGACAAAGGGTTTCCTGCCAGGGGAGGTGCGTGCACCACCCCAGACAGGATTTTGTGTATTGGTCAGGTAGGGCTTGAAAGAAACCAGACATGCCTGTGGCTCACAAGGAGCCTCGGTGCATATGCCAGTTCAAACCGGTCCTGGGGCACACCAGTCCCGGGCCTGGGGCGAGCTGGACAAAGGATTGGGGGTGTAACCACCCCCCTTCCTGGTCCCACCCATAGGGAGGGACCTAGCAGGTAGTCCGGCCCCTAGAATCCGAATAAAGGTAGGAGCTGTGTCCTAAGACTTCAGACATCCTGGAATCAACTTGAAACTAAGAAGAAGACGGGAACTTCGACATTCTGCTGCACAGAAGACTGAAGAAAATCTCCCCTGTGGTCAGGGAGTGACCACCTTGCTAACGCAAGCACCATCCAGCGAATCACCGTCTGCTTTGCCGCCGCCTCCCGCCGGAGCCCGAGCCCAGAGACTGACAAGACCTGGACCTCCAGACCTCTCACCGCCCGATCCACAGTCCCTGCAAAGAGGAGACCCGTGGAGGCACCGAGACACGTGGAGCCAGCCATCTTGGAACGACTACGACAAGCTGACCAGTGCAACAACCGAGGCTCCCTCCAAGTTGTGCTTTGGGTCCTGAGAAGCCCAACCCTCGAGCAGCATCTGCACCAAAGGTGAGCCCTCCAGCATCTCCACGATCTGCGTGGGGCCCTTCTGCATTTTGCCACTCGACGCGCCTAACCGGTTGCTGGCCCGCTGGCTAGTGGCCATCTTGGCGACGAAATCTACGACAAACACCGCTGGTCTGGTTGCTCCAGACTGGCCCTTGCTCCCCTCCAAAGGAGCAATCCCTCTGACCTTGCTGGTCAGAACCAACAGCTGATTTCCGAATCCTCCTGCAATTGCTTTTGCCAAGGCTTGTTTGCTTCGATCAAGTCGCCGACACCGCCGACAGCGAGAGCCTGCGTGGGACAGCTCGTGAGCCGACTCCTGGACGTCGTCGACCTTCAGGGACCACGTGGCTGCGGAGACAAGCTACCCCTCATCACCTGTTTGCACCCGACATCGCCTGGTACCCACCTGGTGCCACGCTGGTCACTGGCTAGTGACTGTGAACACTGTCCCCTCTGCTTACAGGTCTTCAACATCTCCGATCCACTCTTGGATCCACTGCATCTCTTCCCGACCGACCGCCTGCAGCATCTTTGTCCCAGGCTCAACGGAACAGATAGAAGAAACCCGACGCACTTTGAGGCCTATGCACCCGCTTCCTGTGGGTGAGGTAAAGCTGGTACTCCGGTGCCCATGTGTAGTAATACATCTCTAGTGCCTGTGTTCCAAATCTTAAGTTCCTAGGTCATCCGGAAGATTCCTTTTGCAGTAACTTTGTACTTTTTACGCACCCATTGAAACCTATGGGAGCACGCGTGTGACTATTTGCTCTGCACACGCCACCCGTGGACCTCCTGGTCACTAACTGACGTTAGCTCCTTGTAGGCCCAGCGATTCCAGAGGCCCTAGGCCTTTTCCCTTTTCTGTTCGTGGTACTTATACCACTATTTTAGTATATGGTTTGAGTGGCCACCAGGGCCTATCCATATAAAGTGCAACTTCTGTGTATTCTGTGATAATCTTGTTTGACGATTTGTGCTCCTGTGCTCATAAAGAGACTAGGGGTTACTTTGAGAAATAAATACATATATATTTTGAATATATATCTGTGTGGTGTCCTTTCATTGGTATAAAAGGGGGTTACTATTGGTAAAACAGCTTGCTTAACACGCATCACGAGTTTAGCCTCAAAGACTGCTTAGCCTACGCTACCACTAGGGCAGCTAGTCCAAAAAGGTTGACTTACAACCACACCATAAGGGTTGCTTGGCATGGTACAAGGTGGTCACTAGAACTAGTGAACAGCATATACCAGGCCAACTTCTCACATTGGTGAGCAGCGGTTGGATTTGAGCTTGCTGTGTTTTACCATTGTAATCTCTTGGTTACCAATTGAAAGATCACATAGGTACCTGTAGGTACATATAAAACAAGATTAGATATACTTAAGTTCTACTGAACTTAGTTGTTGTAGAGCAAAGGGAGTAGCACACCCTGACTACAACTACTAGATAGGTTTAGTAGGTAAACCCAAGTGTAGGTAGATTGCAACACATCCACCCACACTTAAGAGCAATGGCCGGGGCAGAGGGGTCCACTGTACCCATCTCTGTTGAGAGTGACCCCCAGAGGGCACCATCCAGCTTTGCTACCCTTAATCAGAATGAGCTCAGGCATTTGGCAACTCTTAGAGGCCTTAAACAGCCCAAGAACCCAAACTCTGCTGAGCTCAGAGAGCTCTTACAGAATGATGAGAATCAGAGAGCACTCAAGAAAGCTTCCCAGTTAGCCCCCTTAGGGTCAGGAACAGGAGGCCCCCCTTCTGAAGATACTACAGAGGTACCCAGTTCCAATAGTCACCCCTTAGATGGGATGCCTACCACAGAGGATGAGAGTGAAAAGGATACTGACAGTAGTGAGGATGAAGGGAGAACTAGCCCAGTGCCAAGTATTATACTTGGCCCAGCTAAACCAAGGCTATTGGGGACTGACAGTGGGTTCAACCCACTGAATCTCCCCAGTGGACTTAACACAGGGCTTGGAAGGCAAAGGAATCGCTCAGGTGACTCCAATGCTTCCCATGGCTCTAGAGGCTCTCAAGGTCACTCCAGGAAAAGGATGACCACCCCTCAGAGGAGGGAACATGAGGCCAGAATGCAGGAAGCCCAGCTGAGGATCAGGAAGCAGGAGCTAGAAGTAGCCCTGATGGAAGAAAAACTGAACAAGGCTAGGCAACCTAGAGAGAGTGGGTCTATACCCACTGGTGGCAGCAATGTCCCTAGGGACAAAGATAGGGTCTTTGACAATAGGAACCTGTCCAAGATTGTGCCCCCCTACAAAAGTGGGGATGACATCCACAAATGGATGACTGCTCTTGAGAGAGCCTGCAAAGTGCAGCAGGTTCCTGAAGACCAGTGGGCAGCAATCTTATGGCTCTCCTTTGAGGGGAGAGGCAGAGATAGACTCCTCACTGTTAGAGAAGAGGATGTCAGAAATTACAGAGTCCTGAAGAGTGTCCTAGTTGATGGGTTAGGCTTAACCACTGAACAGTACAGGTTAATGTTCAGAGACACCCAGAAGACACAGACTCAGGACTGGTCTGAATATGTGGAATGTGCCACTAAGGCTTTGGAGGGTTGGTTGCTGGGAAGTAAGGTGTCTGATTATACAGGATTGTACAATTTGATGATGAGAGAGCAGATTTTAAGTAATTGTCAAAACCAGCTTCTCCATCAACACCTGGTAGACTCAGATTTGACCTCTCCCCAAGAATTGGGAAAGAGGGCAGATAAATGGGTCAGGACCAGGATCAGGCCTAAAAACCAGGGTGGTGACCAAAAGAAAGATACCACCAAGCCTCAAGAGAAGGGTGGGGATAAAGAAAAAGAGAAACCTTCCTCAGGGCCCCAAAACTCCACACAGGGTGGTGGGTCCCAAGCTCCCTCCTCTACCACAGCTAAAAAGCCCTACTGCCATGAGTGTAAAACTCCTGGGCATTGGAAAACTGACAGCGGTTGCCCAAGGGCTAAAAACAAAACTGTTCCTCCAATTACTCCTGTCACACCACCTATTACTGTCAGCAGTAATCCCCCAGGTGGTGGGAGTGCCCCCAGAAATCTGGGTGGGTTTACTTGGGGAACACAGGGGGACCCTGGCTTAGCCAATTCCCCTACAGCAACCACTCTTGTCTGTGATGGTGGCATGGGGTTTGCCAACTTCACTGCCTGTCCCAACACTTTGGGTAGGTACAGACAGGAGCCCTACATCAATGGTACAAAAGCTGAGGCCTACAGAGACACTGGGGCTAGCATCACAATGGTGGCCCATTGGCTAGTTCCCTCTGAGCAGCTTTTGCCCGGTTTCTCCTACCAGGTGACTAACATTGATGGCAAACAGAACAGTCATCCCATGGCAGAGGTATGTCTCAGCTGGGGAGGGGTCACTGGCCCTAAAAGGGTAGCAGTGTCCCCAACCTTGCCTGTAGACTGCTTACTGGGGAATGACTTAGAACTCTCAGCTTGGGCTGGAGTTGAACAAGACACCCATTCAAAAATGGTAGGCCTGTCACAAAAGGGTAGGGGGGTTGTGCCATTCACAACCCCTGTCCAAATAGATTTCCTCCCTGAAAAGGTTGGAAGGGCAGTGGTAGCCACAGCCCAGGCACAGACAGACTTCCCTGTAGAGACTGGCAGAGCTGTGACAGTCACAGCTCAAACACAAACTGAGTGCCCCCCTGAAAAGGTTGGCAAGGCTGTAATGGTCTCAGCCTATACTCAGACTGACATAGGTGTAGTGAAGCCTGAAACAATGGATCACTCCACACAAACTGAGAGTAGTGGGGAGGAAGAAAAGTCTCCCTCTCCCCAGACATTAGGAAAAGGTCAGCCTCCTCAGGGATCTGACCTCACCCCTTGTGAAGGAACTGCCCCAGAGGTAGCCAGGCCTGGCCTGGCAGAGCCTCTGATGTCAGTGGCCCCTTCCAAGGTGGGACCCAGTCTGGTGCAGGTAGCCTGCCTCTCTCTACCCTGCCTCAGTCAGCCCAGGGCTGCAGAGGTCAGGGAGGCCAGTGGACCCCCAGAGGGCCCCTGTCCACAAGAACCCCCCCATCAAAAGAATGAGGATTGCCTGGCTAGTAGCCCTAGTCAGGTGATGGGTAAAAACATTCCTGAGGGATCTCCTTTACAGGTAGTTAGGGACCTCCCCCAGAGGGATTCTGTTGGGCACAGGCAAACCTGGGACCTTAGGGCCCCAAACCTGACCTGTCCCTCCAGTAAGCCCACAAAAGGGACCCAGCCTCCAGCTTTAGGTAGCCAGAGGCTGACCCTGAGAGCACAGTGCAACTCAGTTAAGGAAAGAAAGGCATCCATGGTGGAGGGGGATTGGAGGAAGCTGAGGCCTCACTTTGAGGACACTCACTTCAGTACTCCATCTCAACACCAGCCTTTTACTTTGCCAAGACACACCAAAGGTAGAGATTCCCTATGGTGGAGACCCTCTGATACCCTTAGGGTGAGGGATTGCTTAGTGGACCATGAGACAGGGGGTAACCATGCCAGTGCTGGTTCCTCCTTATATGGCCACTTGGGCAATATAGGCTTACCTGGTCAAGGTCAGCCTTATCTCCCTTCGTTTGGGGGGGGGTTGTGTAGGAAGGTGGATATCTGACTATGGTTACCCCCAAATTTTTGCCTAGTGTCTAGCTGGTTTTTCGACTTAGTTGGCCTGAGATCCTGCTATTCAGGATCTCAGCCTGGCTGTTCTCTCTTTAAAATGGACTCCATGTACCCTAGGTACATACCCAATTGGTTGGATCACCCTGTCAGCCCCTGTACCAGTGTACACTAGGTACCCAGGGCATTGGTGTACCCAAGGCCTGCCAAGGGCTGCAGCATGTATTATGCCACCCCAGGCTTGGCCTAACAATTTGACACAACTGGCTGATCACTCAGCTGGGGTAAGTTGGTGTAATCACCTCTTACTTAGGTGTAGTATACCTATACCTAACCTTAAATGGGACACCTGGTAACCTATAAGTCACTCCTATGGCAGGCCTTAACAATCCTGAAGGCAGAGTGCTTGGTTCCATGTGAGATGGTGCTCTGGCATGAGCTGAGCCTGTCTGCAGTGGTCGGAACAACTTCCTTCTACTGTTTCCAGATATCGTCATACCATATACTCTTAAGTGCATTATGAACCTCGCGGTTAAATGCTATCTTTGGTTTGGCTTTATCAAAACATGTCGAGTAAGGTGTCATACGAATTGGAATACTAACCCCTCGCCAATTCTGGCGACGGGGTTAGCATTCCACCCTTCTAGAGGGACACGACATGTACAGTACCTGAAACCCGGGTAAAATCAGACATAGCCTCAGCTCCACAAAATGGATGCTGCCACCACAGACACAAGTCTGCCCTCCTGCTGCTGGGAGTCCTTCCAGCTTGGGAGGTGTGGACAAAGGGTTTCCTGCCAGGGGAGGTGCGTGCACCACCCCAGACAGGATTTTGTGTATTGGTCAGGTAGGGCTTGAAAGAAACCAGACATGCCTGTGGCTCACAAGGAGCCTCGGTGCATATGCCAGTTCAAACCGGTCCTGGGGCACACCAGTCCCGGGCCTGGGGCGAGCTGGACAAAGGATTGGGGGTGTAACCACCCCCCTTCCTGGTCCCACCCATAGGGAGGGACCTAGCAGGTAGTCCGGCCCCTAGAATCCGAATAAAGGTAGGAGCTGTGTCCTAAGACTTCAGACATCCTGGAATCAACTTGAAACTAAGAAGAAGACGGGAACTTCGACATTCTGCTGCACAGAAGACTGAAGAAAATCTCCCCTGTGGTCAGGGAGTGACCACCTTGCTAACGCAAGCACCATCCAGCGAATCACCGTCTGCTTTGCCGCCGCCTCCCGCCGGAGCCCGAGCCCAGAGACTGACAAGACCTGGACCTCCAGACCTCTCACCGCCCGATCCACAGTCCCTGCAAAGAGGAGACCCGTGGAGGCACCGAGACACGTGGAGCCAGCCATCTTGGAACGACTACGACAAGCTGACCAGTGCAACAACCGAGGCTCCCTCCAAGTTGTGCTTTGGGTCCTGAGAAGCCCAACCCTCGAGCAGCATCTGCACCAAAGGTGAGCCCTCCAGCATCTCCACGATCTGCGTGGGGCCCTTCTGCATTTTGCCACTCGACGCGCCTAACCGGTTGCTGGCCCGCTGGCTAGTGGCCATCTTGGCGACGAAATCTACGACAAACACCGCTGGTCTGGTTGCTCCAGACTGGCCCTTGCTCCCCTCCAAAGGAGCAATCCCTCTGACCTTGCTGGTCAGAACCAACAGCTGATTTCCGAATCCTCCTGCAATTGCTTTTGCCAAGGCTTGTTTGCTTCGATCAAGTCGCCGACACCGCCGACAGCGAGAGCCTGCGTGGGACAGCTCGTGAGCCGACTCCTGGACGTCGTCGACCTTCAGGGACCACGTGGCTGCGGAGACAAGCTACCCCTCATCACCTGTTTGCACCCGACATCGCCTGGTACCCACCTGGTGCCACGCTGGTCACTGGCTAGTGACTGTGAACACTGTCCCCTCTGCTTACAGGTCTTCAACATCTCCGATCCACTCTTGGATCCACTGCATCTCTTCCCGACCGACCGCCTGCAGCATCTTTGTCCCAGGCTCAACGGAACAGATAGAAGAAACCCGACGCACTTTGAGGCCTATGCACCCGCTTCCTGTGGGTGAGGTAAAGCTGGTACTCCGGTGCCCATGTGTAGTAATACATCTCTAGTGCCTGTGTTCCAAATCTTAAGTTCCTAGGTCATCCGGAAGATTCCTTTTGCAGTAACTTTGTACTTTTTACGCACCCATTGAAACCTATGGGAGCACGCGTGTGACTATTTGCTCTGCACACGCCACCCGTGGACCTCCTGGTCACTAACTGACGTTAGCTCCTTGTAGGCCCAGCGATTCCAGAGGCCCTAGGCCTTTTCCCTTTTCTGTTCGTGGTACTTATACCACTATTTTAGTATATGGTTTGAGTGGCCACCAGGGCCTATCCATATAAAGTGCAACTTCTGTGTATTCTGTGATAATCTTGTTTGACGATTTGTGCTCCTGTGCTCATAAAGAGACTAGGGGTTACTTTGAGAAATAAATACATATATATTTTGAATATATATCTGTGTGGTGTCCTTTCATTGGTATAAAAGGGGGTTACTATTGGTAAAACAGCTTGCTTAACACGCATCACGAGTTTAGCCTCAAAGACTGCTTAGCCTACGCTACCACTAGGGCAGCTAGTCCAAAAAGGTTGACTTACAACCACACCATAAGGGTTGCTTGGCATGGTACAAGGTGGTCACTAGAACTAGTGAACAGCATATACCAGGCCAACTTCTCACAGTTAGTATTCCAATTCGTATGACACCTTACTCGACATGTTTTGATAAAGCCAAACCAAAGATAGCATTTAACCGCGAGGTTCATAATGCACTTAAGAGTATATGGTATGACGATATCTGGAAACAGTAGAAGGAAGTTGTTCCGACCACTGCAGACAGGCTCAGCTCATGCCAGAGCACCATCTCACATGGAACCAAGCACTCTGCCTTCAGGATTGTTAAGGCCTGCCATAGGAGTGACTTAGAGGTTACCAGGTGTCCCATTTAAGGTTAGGTATAGGTATACTACACCTAAGTAAGAGGTGATTACACCAACTTACCCCAGCTGAGTGATCAGCCAGTTGTGTCAGATTGTTAGGCCAAGCCTGGGGTGGCATAATACATGCTGCAGCCCCTGGCAGGCCTTGGGTACACCAATGCCCTGGGTACCTAGTGTACACTGGTACAGGGGCTGACAGGGTGATCCACTTCCAATTGGTTATGCACCTAGGGTGCATAGTTTTAATTTAGTAGAGAGAACAGCAGGCTGGGGGTCTGATTGGCAGGCCCACAGCCTCAATATGTCAAAAACCAGTGAAGCAAAAAGCAAAAATTTGGGGTGACCATAGGATAGCAGACCCTACTCTCCTACACCCATACACACAACCACACACACAACCACACACACACAACCACACATACAACCATACACACACAACCACACCCACAACCACAACCAAACCACACCCACAACCACACACACAACCACAACCATACAGACAACCAAACACACAACCACACACACAATACACACAACCACACACAACCGCACACACACAACCACACACACACACAACCACACACACAACAAACACACAACTACACACACACAACCACAACCACACACAGAACCAAACACACAACCACAAGCGCACACACAATCACACATACACAACCACAACCACACACACAATCACACACAACCACACACACAACCACACACACACAACCACACACACACAACCACAAACACACAACCACACACACAACAACACACACACACAACCACACAGAACCACAATAACACACACAACCACACACACACAACCACACACACAACCACACACACACAACCACCACCACACACAAACCCATTCACAACCACACACACACAACCACACATACAACCACAGCCACACACAACCACACATAATCATAACCACACACAACCACACACACACAATATCACAACCACACACACACAACCACACACTCACATCCACAACCACACACAACCACACACAACCATACACACAACCATACACAACCACACACAACCACACACATAACCACACACACACAACCACACACACAACCACACACAACCATACACACACAACCATACACACACAACCAACCACACACACAACCACACACACAACCACCCACAACCACACACACACAACCACACACAACCACACATACAATCAAAACCACACCCACAAACACAACCATGCACACACAACCATACACAAATACACACAACACACACACACAAACACACACACACAACCACACACACAACCACACACTACCACACACACAACCACAACCACACACAGAACCAAACACACAACCACAAGCACACACACAACCACACACACACACAACCACACACACACACACAACCACAAACACACAATCACACACAACCACACATACAACCAAAACCACACACAACCACACACACACACAAACACACCCATCCACAACCACACACACACAACCACACAGAACCACAACAACAAACACACACACAACCACACACACACACACAACCACACAGAACCACAACCACACACACACAACCAAACACAACCACACACATGACCACAAACACACAATCACATACAACCACACATACAACCAAAACCACACACACAACCATGCACACACAACCACACACAAATACACACACAACCATACACACAACCACACACAAAACATAAACACAACCACATACACAACCAAACACACACAACCACACACACACACACAAACACACCCAACCACAACCACACACACAACCACACACACAACCACACACACAACCACACAAAACCACAATCACACACACAACCACACACACACAACCACAACCACATACACACACAACCACACACACACAACCACACACACACACAACCACACACACAACCGCATACACACACACACAACCACACAACACAAGCTCAACCACACACACAACCACAACCGTATATATACACAACCACACACACACAAACACACCTAACCACACCTACAACCACACACACAAACCACAACCACACACACCACCACACACACAAACCACAACCACACTCACAACCACACACACAACCACACACACACAACCACACACACACAACCACACACAACCACACACAGAACCAAACACACAACCACAAGCACACACACAAGCACAAGCACACACACAACCACATACACATAAAATCACACCCAACCACACACACAACCACACACACACACAACCACATACACACACACACAACCACACACACAAGCTCAACCACACACACAACCACAACCATATATACACACAACCACACACACACAAACACACCCAACCACACCTACAACCACACAACTACAACCAAACCCAACCACACCCACAACCACACACACAAACCACAACCACACACACAACCACACACACAACCACACACACAACCACACACACACTACCACACACACACTACCACACACACAACCACACCCACACACAGAACCAAACACACAACCACAAGCACACACACAACCACACACACACAACCTCATACACACAAAATCGCACCCAACCACACACACAACCACACACACACAACCACACACACACAGCCACACATACAACCACACACACAACCACAAACACAATCAAAACCACACACACACAATCACACCCAACCACACACACACAACCACACACACAATCACACACACACAACCACACATACAACCATGCACACACAACCACACACAAATACACACACAACCACACACACAACCACACACACAACCACACACAACCACATACACAACCACACACACAACCACACACACAAAAACACACAACCACACACACAACCATAACCACACACACAACCACAAGCACACACAACCACACACACAACCAAAACCACACACACACACAATCACACACAACCACACACACAACCACACACACACACACACACAACACACACAACACACACAAACACACCCAACCATACCTACAACCACACACACACACAAACCACAACCACACACAACCACACACACAACCACACCCACAAGCACACACACAACCACATACACAACCACACAGAACCAAACACACAAGCACACACACAACCACACACACACAACCACAACCACACAACCACACACACACAACCACAAACACACAATCACACACAACCACACATACAACCAAAACCACACACATAACCATGCACACACAACCACACACAACCATACACACAAACACACACATAACCACATACACAACCAACCACACACAAACACACCCAACCATACACACAACCATAACCACACACACAACCACAACCACACACACAACCACATACACACAACCACACACAACCACAATCACACACACAACCACACATGCACACACAACCACACACACAACCACAAACACACAACCACACACATACAACCACATACACAACCACAAACACAATCACACACATTCACACATAACAACCAAAACCACACACACAACCACACACACAACCATGCACACACAACCACACACAACCATACACACAAACACACACACACAACCACACACAACCACATACACAACCAAACACACACAACCACACACAAACACAACCATAACCACACACACAACCACACACACAACCACACAGAACCATAATCACACACACAACCACACACACACAAGCTCAACCACACATCAAACCACACCCACAACCACACACACAACCACAAGCATACAAACACACACAACCACATGCACAACTCCACACAACTGCACATACAACCATACACATACACAACCACACACACAAAGCCACACACATACACACATCCACAAACATAACCATACCCAAAACCACACACAACCACATAACCACACACACAACCACACACAAAACCACAACCACACACACAACCACACACATAACTACACACACACAACCACACCCACAACCACACCTACAACCACACATAACCACAACCAAACCCAACCACACCCACAACCACACACACATACACAACCACACACACACAACCACAACCACACACAGAACCAAACACACAACCACAAGCACACACCCAACCACACACAACCACAACCACACACAACCACAACCACACACACACAACCACACACAACCACACACAACCACACACACACACATACAACCACATACACACACAACCACAAACACACACAAGCACACATACAACCAAAACCACACACAACCACACACACAACTATGCACACACAAACACACACAACCATACACACACACAAACACACCCGACCACACACACAACCCCACACACAACCACAACCACACACACAGCCACACACACAGCCACACACACAGCCACACACACAACCACACATACAACCACACACACACAACCACACACACACAACCACACACACACAACCACACACACACAATCACACCCAACCACACACACAACCACACACACAACCACACAAACACACCCAACCACACCTACAACCACACATAACCACAACCAAACCCAACCACACCCACAACCACACACACACAAACCACAACCACACACACAACCACACACACAACCACACACACAACCACACCCACAACCACACACACACACAACCACACACACAACCACACACACAACCACAAGCACACAACCACAAGCACACACACCACACACACACAACCACATATACACACAATCACAAACAACCACACACACACAACCACACACAACCACACACACACACACACACACACACACAACCACAAACACACAATCACACACAACCACACATACAACCATGCACACACAACCGCACACACAACCATACACACAAACACACACACACACACACAAACACACAACCACAACCACACCTACAACCACACATAACCACAACCAAACCCAACCACACCCACACACCACCACACACACACAACCACACACACACAACCACACACACATCCACAACCACACAACCACACACACACAACCCCCACACACACAACCACACCCACACACACCTACAGCCACACCTACAACAACCACACACACAACCACACACAACCATACAACCACACACACAACCACACACACAACCACACTCACACAACCACACACACACAACCACACACACAACCACACATACACACTACAACACACACAACCACACCCAAAACCACATACAACACAACCACATAACCATACACACAACCACACACACAACCACACACACACACAACCACACATACAACCATACACACACAACCACACCCACAACCACAACCAAACCACACCCACAACCACACACACAACCACAACCATACAGACAACCAAACACACAACCACACACACAATACACACAACCACACACAACCGCACACACACAACCACACACACACACAACCACACACACAACAAACACACAACTACACACACACAACCACAACCACACACAGAACCAAACACACAACCACAAGCGCACACACAATCACACATACACAACCACAACCACACACACAATCACACACAACCACACACACAACCACACACACACAACCACACACACACAACCACAAACACACAACCACACACACAACCACACACACACACAACCACACAGAACCACAATAACACACACAACCACACACACACAACCACACACACAACCACACACACACAACCACCACCACACACAAACCCATTCACAACCACACACACACAACCACACATACAACCACAGCCACACACAACCACACATAATCATAACCACACACAACCACACACACACAATATCACAACCACACACACACAACCACACACTCACATCCACAACCACACACAACCACACACAACCATACACACAACCATACACAACCACACACAACCACACGCATAACCACACACACACAACCACACACACAACCACACACAACCACACACAACCATACACACACAACCAACCACACACACAACCACACACACAACCACCCACAACCACACACACACAACCACACACAACCACACATACAATCAAAACCACACCCACAAACACAACCATGCACACACAACCATACACAAATACACACAACACACACACACAAACACACACACACAACCACACACACAACCACACACTACCACACACACAACCACACACAGAACCAAACACACAACCACAAGCACACACACAACCACACACACACACAACCACACACACACACACAACCACAAACACACAATCACACACAACCACACATACAACCAAAACCACACACAACCACACACACACACAAACACACCCATCCACAACCACACACACACAACCACACAGAACCACAACAACACACACACACACAACCACACACACACACACAACCACACAGAACCACAACCACACACACACACAACCAAACACAACCACACACATGACCACAAACACACAATCACATACAACCACACATACAACCAAAACCACACACACAACCATGCACACACAACCACACACAAATACACACACAACCATACACACAACCACACACAAAACATAAACACAACCACATACACAACCAAACACACACAACCACACACACACACACAAACACACCCAACCACAACCACACACACAACCACACACACAACCACACACACAACCACACAAAACCACAATCACACACACAACCACACACACACAACCACAACCACATACACACACAACCACACACACACAACCACACACACACACAACCACACACACAACCGCATACACACACACACAACCACACAACACAAGCTCAACCACACACACAACCACAACCGTATATATACACAACCACACACACACAAACACACCTAACCACACCTACAACCACACACACAAACCACAACCACACACACCACCACACACACAAACCACAACCACACTCACAACCACACACACAACCACACACACACAACCACACACACACAACCACACACAACCACACACAGAACCAAACACACAACCACAAGCACACACACAAGCACAAGCACACACACACAACCACATACACATAAAATCACACCCACACACACACACAACCACACACACACACAACCACACACACACAGCCACACATACAACCACACACACAACCACAAACACAATCAAAACCACACACACAATCACACCCAACCACACACACACAACCACACACAATCACACACACAACCACACATACAACCATGCACACACAACCGCACACAAATACACACACAACCATACACACAACCACACACACAACCACACACACAACCACACACAACCACATACACAACCAAACACACACAACCACACACACAACCACACACACAAACACACCCAACCACACACACACACAACCATAACCACACACACAACCACACACACAACCAAAACCACACACACACACACTCACACACAACCACACACACACAACCACACACACAACCAAAACCACACACACTCACACACAACCACACACACAACTACACGTGTTACCATCCTTGTGGGGACTATGTGTGGATACCTGCCTTGTGGGGACTAACCTTTCCCAATGTTTTTAAAACATACTAATAACAGAAAAGTATCAAGAAAAAATTCATGATACAGGATCCTGCTTCAAATTTGCAAATATATTGTTATTTAATCACGCGCACAGAACCATCCTTGTGGGGACCTGAACACGTGCTACCATCCTTGTGAGGACCTAGTCCATACCACCATTTGTGATTGAATACAGTTAATGGCACATGGCTAAATGTTTAATTTATCAACATAATACACAAACAACATTATAATCTATTCATATATGAATCTCTGCATGTATACTAGGGGTAGACACAAAAAACAGATTATGTTAATGTGTCAGAATTTATCACATCATGATTACCCAAAGACAATTAAGACTGTATTTAACTCATTTATTAGTGCTTAAAATCTTAGGAGACAAGGGAACTAACACATAACTAAATTAACATATGGGTCCAAGGAATATGATGTTCAAGTCCCCACAAAGATAGTGTGTTATTATAGTGTTGTTCAAGTCCCCACAAAGATAGTGTGTGAAGATGATTGTGTTTAAGTCCCCACTGAAATAGTGTGCAAATTCAAAGCTTAAATCCCATTGTAAAGAGTGTGAACATGATGATGTTCACGTCCACGCAGAGATTATGTGTAATTAGAGGAGTGCTGAAGTCCCCACAGAGATGGTATGTTATTATATTGATGTTCAAGTCCCCACAGAGATGGTGTGTTATTATATTGATATTCAAGTCCCCACACAGATAGTGTGTTATTATAGTGTTGTTCAAGTCCCCACACAGATAGTGTGTTATTATAGTGTTGTTCAAGTCCCCGCACAGATAGTGTGTTATTATAGTGTTGTTCAAGTCCCCGCAAAGATAGTGTGTTATTATAGTAATGTTCGGATCTCCACAGAGATACTGTGTTATTTTTGTAATGTTCAGATCTCCACAGAGATTGTGTGTGAAGACGATTGTGTTTAAGTTCCCACTGAAATAGTGTGTAAATTCAAAGCTTAAATCCCATTATAAAGAGTGTGAAACCAATGATGTTCAAGTACACACAGAGGTTGTGTGTAATTAGAGGAGTGTTCAAGTCCTCACAGAGATAGTAAGTTATTATTGTGATGTGCAAGTCCCCACAGATATAGTGTGTTATTATAGTGATGTTCAGGTCCCCACATAGATAGTGTGTAAAGATGATTGTGTTTTAGTCCCCACTAAAATATTGTGTAAAGGCAAAGCTTAAATCCCCATACAAAAAATGTGAAGCTAATGATTTTCATGTCAAAACAGATGTTGTGTGTAATACAGTAAACCTCAAGTTTCCACAGAGATGGCATGCTATTATAGTGATGATCATATCCCCACAAAGACAGTGTGCTACTATTGTGTTGCTCAAGTCCCCACCAAGATAGTGTGTGAAGATGATTGTTTTTAAGTTCCCACCGTCATAATGTGTAAAGTCAAAGCTTAAATCTCATTACAGAGAGTATTAAAAGAAATGGTGTTTAAGTCCACACACAGGTTGTATGTAATTATAGGAATGTTAAAGTTCCCACTGAAATGGTATACTGAGGGCAATGATTATTTCTGTGTAGGAAGGTGTCCCTTCCTGCACATAAACAATCTTTAATTCGTGTTTTGTAACTTCTATGTATACTGTTTAAGGCAGCACACATAGAAGTTGCAACTAGTCAGTTTTTTTATGATTGTTTATGCGCAGGAAGTGACACTTTCCTGCACATAAACAATCAATGGCATTTTACTGTGTCTATGTGTGCTGCACAACGCAGCTCACATGGAAACAGCAAAAACAAGGAGAAATAAAGCAGTTTTCCTTGTTTTGCCAGGCAAAGACCAGGTTTTTTGGTCTTAATTTTGGCGCAGCCACATATTTATGCCACCCTTGTAAATATGGGGCAGTGTCAAAATTAATGGGTGTTACAGTGGTGCCTTATTTACAAGGCAGCGTTAAACCACATTAAGTGGCTTAATGCTGCCTTGTAAATAAGGCGAAGCCCGTATCACCACCATAACGTCACTAAAAGTGACTTTCTGGTGGCGATAGGGGCTTGTAAATATGCCCCTACAGGAGATGGAGTCGCATTCCAGGGTTACATCCCAAACAGCAGACAACCTCCTCTAACTGACAGGCCCATTGCTTACCCTCACCACCCCAGGGTCCCAGTTGGGGTCTCAGGCACCCACCCATGGGGTCACAACTTCAGAAGCTCAATACACCCTCGAGGTCACGCTCACACCTTTGCATTTCTGCTTTACCATCAAGAGCATGGGCTCTCCTCCCATCTATGATGCCTTTGCTCTCAATCCACATCCCAAATAGGACTTAACTTACTTTGTTTTGTTCTGACTTGGTAAGGGGTGCAGTATGTGTGTGGCGGTGATAGCGGGTGTGTGGAGGCAGGTGAAGTGGTGATGCAAGCAGGCAAAGGGGCCTCCTGTGGCCTGGGGTGCAGCTCGGCAGCAGCATTCGTAGCAGCGTACAGGGTTGAGAAGGTGAAGTTTGCCAGCAGTGTAGCTACGGGAGGTGTTTGTACCAGGGTTCCTAGCACTGGGCACAGCCATATAGATGAGTGACGGAGTGGAGTGTTGTAGAGTGGAAATCAGTTGAGTGGAGTGAGATAAAGTGCAGTGGGGTAGATTGTAGTTGCATACAGTGCTATGCCGTAATGTGGAGTGGCTTAGAGTGAAGTGTGGTAGAGTGGAATGTTGTACAATAGAATAGCATAGAGTGCAGTGATGTAGAGAACAGTGACATGGAGTGACATACAATGGAGTAGTGTACAGTGGAGTGGTGTAGAGTAGAAAAATTTAGAGTTTACTGGCATACAGTGTAGTGACAGTGGAGTGGCATATAGTGAATAAGTAGAATGGCGTAGAGTGGATTGTTGTGTCCTACAGTGGAATAGCATAGAGTGTAGTAGAGTAGAGTGGCATAGAGTGGAGTGGCATAGAGTAGCGTGATGTAGAATGGAGTGGTTTACAATGTAACATCATACAGTGGATTGTCAGAGTGGAGTGGCGGACAGTGGAGTGGCATAAAGTGGAGTGACGTCCACTGGAATAGCATACAGTACAGTGGTGTATAGTGCAGTGGCACACAGTGAAGTGCCATTGAGTACAACAGCATAGACTGTAGTATTGTAGAGTGGCAATATGTACAGTGAAATATAGTATAGTGGAGTAGTGTAGAGTGGAGGGGCATACAGTGGAGTGGTATAGACTGGGGTGTGATAGAATGGAGTGGTGTAGAGTAGAGTGTAAGAGCATACAGTGAAGTGGTGTAGAGTGGAGTGGCATAGGGTGGAGTAGAGTGGTGTACACTGGATTAGCGTAGAGTGTAGGGTGGAGTGATGTACAGTGGAGTGGCATAGAGGGGAGTTTGGTAACTGAAACAGACATAGCATGAACGTGTGAAAACAGATGAAGATTTAATGTGTGTGGAATACACTTTGTGAGGTGTAAATGGTACATTTTGGTAGTATGTATGAATAGTGTAAGTAGTGTTAAAGTTATACGTTTTATAAAAATTAGTTATTTATTTACCGAGGGTACACCGTGGTAAGTTTGCGGTTTACCGAGGTAAGTTTGAGACATACCATGGTACATGCGGATGAGAAGTCAGTATGTCATTGGCTAATGCCTGTGTTTACCAAAGATAAAAGGCTGAACCACGCACGTGTGGAATTCACCCGCACAGCGGGGGAATTCCGATCGCGCCCAAAGGGTTAAGGGAGCACTGCACATTGTTTTACTTTTTTTTTACAATGCAGTAATTTGTAGGTATTACCACAGTACTGTGTAGACGTTTTTGCACATATTTTAATATTTTAACAATATAAAATACACTGTAAAACACTACATTTGTAAAATACAGTGTATTACAGTGTATTTTTTATTTTTGTAAATTTATTTTAAGTACTGCTGCACTAATGAGACAGTACTATGGTAACATTGTAAATATTTTTTGTAATATATAAATATTTTTCCCTACCTATGGCCACTTTCATAAAGTGGTAATAGGTAGGGGAAATATCAAACCTAATACTTGCCTATATCTGATGGACAGCCAAAGTGTACCTAAAAACAATATGGCATCTTTTAACTTTTGTAAAGACAATCATTAGCCAATCATAATATGATTTGTCATCGTTATATACCGCAGTACTTCTACAACATACTGCAAAATGTTTTCAAAAATACGACAACTACAGATATCACTGAGTTAAAATAGCTTACAACTTAAAACATACTTCCCATAAATACCTGTAGTCCCCAAAAGAATCATCTGTGCACAATAATGTGTAATTCTGACAAATTTAATTCAAATCTGTCCAGCCGTCTTCACTATATGCACGAGTCTATGGAAAATGCATTGGTGCACAAGCACGTTTCAAGACCCTCCTTTTTTCTTCGCACGTTATTGATGAATCTCTGCAAAACGTTTCATACTCCACCAATTGAGAAAGAGGAATAGGTCTGCATATTTTCATGGAGATTCATCAAATGGGAGCAATTATTAATGTTCAAAATCCAAGGAATTCCTGTCTCTAGTAACCCTTCCTATAACTAGAGTGGATACAGTAATCCACTAGTTGCAGTTATCTAAATTAACTAACTTTTACCCTAAAGTAACTATAACTCCTGACACCTTCATACACTCCTTCTACCCTTCCATATTGCATCACTGATTACATTTTCAATGACTGCATTGATAACATCCCTAATGATATCTGAAATAACATACTTGATAACAAAACTGTGCATGACGAGGGTTCGTCATAGTTACTTTAGGTCATGAGTTTTAGTAACTTGAGATAACTAAAACAGTAACAGGTGGATTTCAGTGGTCGCTTGCTCAAAGTAGAGCACAACTGCTTTTACAGAGAGGGAGTTGCATATTAGCAGTAAAAGCAATGCCGGCTCCCCGCAGGAGGCGGGTAGCTGGCAGGGACAGTGGAGGGGACCAGGGCACTCACACTGGAGGTTAGGCCCTGGGGGATGCGTTCCCCGGGAGGCCTCTCCTCCCCTTATTCTTTTTTATTTTTAAATGTAAAGGCCGGGCCCTGGGGATAGGGTCCCCGGGCCAAAATCAGCCTGGGGGGGGCTGCTCAGCTATCTATCTATCTATCTATCTATCTATCTATCTATCTATCTATCTATCTATCTATCTATCTATCTATCTATCTATCTATCTATCTATCTATCTCTGTCTGTCTGTCTGTCTTTGGAAATCTATCTAGCTATCTGTCTTTGGAAATCTATCTATCTATCTGCACAACCTTATCTATTTACCTGTATAACCCTATCCAAGTATATAATCTTATCTTCCTATACAACTCCTCCTATATATTGATCTATCTATACAGCCCTATCTAGCAATCTGTCTGTACAACTCAATCTATTTATACAACTCTTTATATCTATCTATGTAACTCTATACATACAACTCTATCTATACAGCTTTCTACCTGTACAACTCTTTTTATCTACACAACTCTAACTACCAATTCCCTATTTTTACAACGTTCTCTATCTATACAACTCTTTGCATACAAATCTATCTATCCATCTATCTTTCTATTCATCTATCAACCTCTAACGTTACTACTCTATATATACAATTCTATTGTTGTATATAACTGTACCTGTACACCTCTATTTATACAACTATATCTATAGAACTTTATACAGCTATACAATTCTATCCATAAAACTATCTACACAACTCTATCTGTATATACACAACTCTATCTTTACAAATCCATTTATCTATACAATCCAATCTATATATACAAACTCTGTCTATACAACTCTATCACAACTCAATCTATACAAATCTATGAATATCTATCTAGCTATCTCTATCTATACAACCCTATCTATCTATACAATCCTATCTATCTATACAACTCTATCTATCTATACAACTCTATCTATACAACCCTAGCTATACAACACTATCACAACTCTATCTGTGTACCTAAATACAAATCTATACAGCTCTATTTGACTATCTGTAGAACCCTATCTATCTACCTGTATAACCCTATCTAATTATATAACCCTAACTACCTATGCAAATCTATCTATGGATTGATCCATCTATACAACCCTATCTATCTATACAACTCAATCTATCTATACAACTCTTTCTGTCTATACAACCATTTGTATCTATACAACCCTATCCACCTATACAACTATGGGCCAGATGTACGACCCATTTTTGCATGCGCAAATGGGTTTGCGAACCCGTTTGCACATGCAAAAACATCATGGGCATGTACAAAGCCTATTTAGCGAGTCACAATTTATTTGCGACTCACTAAATTGGTTTTGCGACTAGCTATTTGGAAGGTGCGTTCCCTTCCAAATAGCAAGTCTCAAAACCATGTACTAATGTTTTGCTACCGCAATTGCGGTCGCAAAACACTGGAATTACCACCTACTTCAAGTAGGTTGTAAATTTCGCAAATGGGAAGGGGACCCCTTTGCAAATGCATGCAAAAATCCCAGGGACCACTGCCTGCCCTTAAAAAATCAACCGAAAACATTTCATTTTTTTTCAAATGCATCCTGTTTTCCTTTAAGGAAAACGGGCTGCATTTTAAAAAAGAACTGCTTTATTTAAAAGCAGTCCCAGACACGGTGGTCTGCTGAGCCCAGCAGGCCACCACCATGGGAGGGCCTGTCATTCCCAATGGGCTCACAGATTGCGAGAAGCTCATTAATATTAATGAGCCTCTCAATTTGCGACCCCATTGGGAATCGCAAATAGTGTTAAACACACTGTTCTACATTTTATTTTGCACCTCGCAATTTGTGAATTGTAATTAGTCGCGAATTGCGAGGCGCAAAATAAAATGGTCGTACATCTGGCTCTATATTCTTATAACTCTTTCTAGCTATAAAACTTTATGTAGATATCTCTGTCCATCTATCTATCTAACTCTATTTATCTATGCATCTCCATTTATCTATCTATCTATCTATCTATCTATCTATCTATCTATCTATCTATCTATCTATCTATCTATCTATCTATCTATCTATCTATCTAACTCTATCTATACCACCCTGTCCATACAACTCTCTCTCTCTATACAACCCTATCTATATATACACAGCTCTTTCTATACAACTCTATCTAACAATACACGTTTATACAACTCTATCAATCTATCAAACCCTATGTATCTGTCTTTGCAAGCCTGTCTATACATTTGGCTTTGCAAGCATCCTTATCTGTCTGTCTTTATAAGCCTCTCTATTTGAAGAATGTTTCAAAAAACCTTTTGGTGTTTCTAAAAGTTTATGTATAACATAGCTACTTATAGGAGGTTTCAACCAGACTTCAGCCATTAGTCTATTGTTGTGTCATTTACATTTTCATCCACTGTTAAATTATGCATCATGTTGCAATTGGCCAGCACACTTCAGCTACTTGTTGGGCTGACTTTACTGTGAGATACAGCATGCTGCCCTTTCATGAGGAACAGATGAACACACAAAGCAGCCCCCTTCTGTGTCAGGGGCTACTATAGTAATTTGTGTTTTTTTTAAACCCCCAAAAATTGTTGCCTTGAGCCAATGATGGTTATTGATGAGAGCCCCGCTGCTTCCCCAATAATAAAGTTCAGCACAAACCATGACAGAACAAAGCAAGAACTGTAACCAAAAGTAGCAGAAAAAGTCTTGAACCGCCAACTCTCCTCCTCTTTGGAGGAGAATCATCTCCTTGGTGACACACAGTTTTGTTTCGGGGCAAATCATAGCACTGAATCTGGCCTGCTTACAGCCACTGAGGAAATTTGCTCATATCTCGACCTCGGAGGCAATGCAGTTCTGATTCTGTTGGATCTTTCTGCAGCCTTTGATACGGTCAACCATGAATTACTGATTAACCATATGAGGGAATTAGGGTTGGTAGACCTAGCATTGGCGCTGCTTAAATCCTTCCTTTAAGGATGGCAACAAGTTGTGCCACTTGGTGATTCTGACTAAGGATCTTTTTGCCTGCCATGTGGGGTCCCTCAGGGATCTTCCCTGTTCCCCACCTTGTTTAATCTTTACTTCATCCTACTCGCCATTTTGATAAAATATTTTGGGCTGTCATCGGCGTCCCATGCCGATGACACTCCGATTATAGTGTCCCTGGCTAAAGATGTGCTGATGGCGCCACATTTACCAACTGTATGAGTGCAGTGAGCAAATGGATGGCCTGTCATTGCTTGAGGCTTAATTCTTCCAAAACCGAAGTAATCCAATTTGGGAACGATTCAGTCATTTGGTCTCCCCTCTGGTGGCCATCCGTTATGGGTATTGCACCCCAGCCAATTTAAAAACCTCAGGTTTCATCTTAGACAGTGAACTAAAATACAAAGATCTAATCAACCAAATCACCGCACCTTGTTTTTGTTGTCTCTGAACTTTAAAGAAAATGTTTTCCGCCTGATTTACTGAAAGAAGTGGTCATCGCAACTAGACTACTGCTAAAGCCTATTAGCCTCTCAAAAGGTCTGCTTAAAAAATTGCAGACCATTCAGAATGCAGCAGCCCGATTTCTTCTGGGAATCCCTAAACATCAGCCAGGGCCTCTATTAGACAACTTCATTGGCTTCCGGTCTGCCATCGGATCACTTTTAAGGCTCTTTGTTTAGCCTATATAACTCTTCATGGAAAAGCCCCTGCCTTCTTTACGAAGAATTTTGATCAGTATATTCCAGGCAGAACACTGCGATCTGGCTCCGCCAACCTGTTCAAGGTTGCCTCCTTTAAGCGTGCTGCATGGGGGGGGGGGGGGGGGTAGAAGCTTCTTCAGGCTTACAGCCCGTCAGTGGAATTGTTTGCCACTCTGAAAATGGCACCCTCACTCATGGTTTTAAGGAAAAGCCTTAAAATCTGGTTATTTAATAAATGATTCTCGCGCATTTTGCTTTTGTTTGCTCCCTACAGTTCTGTCTAGCGCCAAGACGCCTCCGGGTATTTGTGCGCTTTACAAATCATAAATCATAAGAACTGCAATAGCCAAAAGGCTAGCAGCCTATTGCCTTTGCTAATGCTTGCCTGTTTTGAAACTAACTTTGGAGTTTGCTGATAAATCATCACAAAAATTTGGCCAAGAAATGAAGTGCCCTAAAACATGTAAATTTCTATAGGATGTTTTAGGAATTGATACAGAAAAAAACAGCTGAATTGAATTACACCATATTCGGCAAAAAAGTTAGAACTTTACAGTGAAAGCTTGCTTTTCATTATTTAGTATAAATCAGGGCAGCCTTTAGAGAAACTCGCATTGAAAGAGGTGATCAGCGTGGTCGTGAAGGGGCTATAAGGTGTCTGCCACATGGTGCAGATATTGACAGGGGGCACCTCAGCCCCCAACCGGAGGCCGCAGTGTTAATGGGGGGTCCTGCTAGGGCCCGCCAAAGTTGCTTTCTGGCTTGCTTTCCATGTCAGAAAGCCCCACGTGGAAAGCCTCTCAGAAACTGATATTGCAATACCTACGGCGGAAACATCATCCATAGGGATTACGCTCAGGCCTCCGACTGGCCGATGGGCTCCTAAAGCCCATCAGAATCCAGCTGTAATGACTGTCCAGTTTCACTTTCAACTGCCTTCATCTTAATGCGGCAGTCGAAAGTTAAACTCGCGATGAGACTCATCGTAATGAGGCCCCAATTGTCTTGACTGTGGCTAATGTCACAATGTGCAAGTACAGAGAAAGTTAGCTTGGCAGTGGTGCTACAGTTTTGTTGAGGGGTAGAGACACATTCTAAAAATGTGTGCATGTTATAAATTGCCTTTTGAAAGTTTTCAGTGATTTGGGGACAAGTCATTGAGGGCCATATGTATGATTTGATTCTGGATTTGATTCTGGAATTTATATAGCGCACGATTGCCCGGCAGCGTCAAGGCACTTTGCGGAGGAGATTGCCGGAGATAGTGCATTAATTTAAAAAAAGTCATGTCTTTAGCAATTTTCTGAAACCAAGCAGTGTTGGGCAGCTTTTGATATTTGACGGAAGCGAGTTCCACAGCCTCACAGTACCCAGGACAAAGCTTCTTCCTCCCCAGCTTACTTTCTTGAATATTGGTGTTTGGAGGAGTTTGCTCTGTGCTGAGTGTAGGTGCCTTGATGGATGGTAACAGGTGAAGTGTTGCTTCATGAACGTTGGCCCATTTCCGTGGACCGCTTTGTATGCTAGACATAGTACTTTAAAGTCTATCCTTTTCTAGACAGGAAGCCAGTGGAGTTTTTCCAAACCTTCGGAGATGGTTTGGAATTTGGGAACATCTAGCAGCAATCTGGCGGCAGCGTTCTGTGATTGCTGAAGTTTAATCATATGTTGTTTCTGAAGGCCTAAGTATAGTGCATTTCCATAGTCCAGTTTAGCCAAGGCGTTTTTACTGCTTCAGGGGGAATGAAGGAGCACACTGTATGGATTGATTGTACTAGAGCATTTTCCCATGGACATAGAATGGGTAAAACCCTTTGATGCATCTGCCCTGAGTCCTCTAACGGTAGCCACAATATTTTCTTTTATTTTGTGGCAGCCAAACAAATCCTTTCGGATCCTCTAACTTTCTTTGTGAATTCAAATGGCTGAATGGAGAAAAAAACTTACTTAGCCAATTTGTATTGCCTATTTTTTTAATTCAACATTATCGACAGCTCCTCAGTGGTTCAGCTAGTACTATCTTTTTCTTAAATTTAACCCTTTCAACCCCAACACAAGCCTCTCTTTACATACTATTTTCTCAACATATGAACATGTAGAAGAATGTGTTAAGCGGACCTGAAACCCAAACAGAACCACTGGGTCAACAGGGCCCAACATGTTGACGTTCTCCATCAGTGGATCTATTAGAAACCCCATCAAAATCTGAAGAGGTGGTACCTCAAGTGGAGAATAGCCTAGAATGTGGGGGGGTGGGACCGGGTCAGGAGGTGTAAGTGGTATATACCGTGGTGGATGCCTTCGCAACCCAATGTATCACACAGACCAAAAGTCAACAAAAGGAGAAACTAGTGAGTGCAGATCCGAGGCCACAGGTCCTGCAAAAGAAAATTTACGGTTAGCATGGCAGTGAGTTCCAGCAGAAGATGGAAGTTCTGTACAAACAGCACCAAAGGCAGTCGAGCATCACTCACAGAGAGCTGGGTGGATTCCTGCTTCATGTTCTGCAAGTGGGATATATTGTCACCTTTTGCAGTTCATAGGGCCTTCGCCGTACCAAGACGGTGAAAAACGCACATTCCACATATGCTCCAAGTCAGGCACCATCCATCCAGATCCTCCAGAGAAGCAATTGAAAATGTGACATGATTATATATATATGGTTTTTAGGAAACGTTTGTCGCCTCATTGCACCATTCATTTAGTTTTTTCTAGAAATAACCCCCCCGACGAAGGGCAGGATGTTGCCCAAAATGAATTGGGGCTAAATAAACATACAATTGTTGTTTCTCAAACATTTGTATTGTGGATACACACAGAAGAAAACTACATTGCATGAAGTAATGAAAGCACAACCCCTCATGTCTTGAAATAAAATGGATTAAAATGTTTCCATTTGAATTTCAGGCAGTGCATTCTGAGGGACACTTGCCAGTTTGGCAGGTGCAACAATTTTATTATAGAGAAATCCCCACAGGGATGCTGTGTGATCAAACTGAAGCCTTTCATGGATGCTTTGTCATCATACTGTCCCCACAGAGATGCCATTTGATTATATAGAAGTCCCCACAGGGATGGTGTGTGATCATATAGAAGTCCCCACAGGGATGGTGTGTGATCGTATAGAAGTCCCCACAGGGATGGTGTGTGATCGTATAGAAGTCCCCACAGGGATGGTGTGTGATCGTATAGAAGTCCCCACAGGGATGGTGTGTGATCATATAGAAGCCCCCACAGGGATGGTGTGTGATCAAACTGAAACCTGCCCAGGGATGACATGGTTATATTGAAGCCCCCAGGGTTGGTGTGTGATCATACTGAAATCTTCAGAATGTTTTGTGTTATTGTAATAATGTCCTCACAGGGATGGGGTATGTTCCTACTGAAGTGCCTGCAGGATTCTATGTTATCATTTTGAATGCCCCACAGGGATACTGTGTGATCATATTAAGGCCTAAACAGGGACAAGGTGTGAATATATTGATGTTGTCACTAGACAAACCAAAAGGAAGATCAAAATCAGACTGAATGAACATAAGTCCAACATCAGAACAAAACAACAGAAATCATCGGTCGCACAACATTTTTTGGAAGCTGGGCATAACATCAGCCAACTGAAATTTTGCATTCTAGAGACTGTTACTAAAACTCAAGGAAGAGACAATCATAACTTTCTTCTCAAAAGAGAGAATCATTGGATATATTTGTTGAACTCGATGAAACCCGATGGTTTAAATGACCGCACAGAATTTTTATGCTATCTATAATTGCCCTAAATACAATGTATCCTTAATGTGGTTTACATGTCTTGTATAGTTACCAATTGCCTTATTCCTAAAACGTAGTTTTTTGTAACATCTTCCTTATATTTTTTTCCATAGATTTAACATTGTTAATTACATTCACATTGACGCTTCTGTTCTTTCATGTTATCATGTCATCATGTGAAACTGTGTTGATACACCGTAACATGGCACGCTTTTCTACACTCCTTTTTTTTAAGTTCACCCTACTCGCGTTTAAGTTCACCCAACTCGCGCTTAACCATTCATCACCTTTATTATCTATCTTTACTTAGCTAACTTAGTTTTCTTAGGTCGCCCGTAATCTAACAGCAGTCCTATTTCTATGTACACCATTTTTTTCACGTCACACGCTGTCAACCTTTTACTTCCGCTTCAGACTCCGATTCACAACCACCTTCACGTTCGTGACTCGAACGTGTGAGCACATACCTCCGCTTTTCAACACTGGGTAAGAACAACTTTCGTCACCGCTTCAGAATGCTTTTATGCTTTCTCACTAACTTTATTACTGGAAGCAAACTTTAATAATAAGCACATCGTTTGTCACCGTTTCTCCATTAGACATTTTGTTTGAAACAATCTATAGTCGTAACAACACGCTGATTTAACCGCCAATATTCACTTTGGGTTATTGAAACGGGTCTTTATAATCCTTACGAGCACGGTAATATCTGCGCCTAAAAACTCATTTTTATTCTTATTTTTCCTCACCACAACCATGCATGTCTGCATTTGATCGGTTTTTAATCACTTTTTGCACCTTCTTTTCTCAACACAAGAGTAACTAATATACCTCAGATACAGCGCTTATCGTCATCTTTATTGTTTTTCTAGAATTCCCCTGAGGAAGGCTTATGCCGAAATGCATTGGGAATTTACAATCAACGCTATAATCTTTGCAATGCGTTTGAATTGATAAAAAAACGCTCACGATGAATTTTGAATAACAAATAAAGTTTTTCAACATCGAACATTGAAGAATCCTGTACAATTTTTTGAAACCCACTTGAGGACAGTTACGCGCCTGGGGGACACACCCCATGTTGTTGGGGGGTGCTTTCTTACAATATATTGATGTTGTCACTAGGATGTTGTTTGATTATAGTAAAATCATCACAGGCATGGTGTGTTATTATTTAGAAGTCTACACAAAGGTGGTGTATCATAGTGAATACACCATAGTGATGCTGTGCAATCAAATTGAAGCTACCACAGACATGGTGTCCGAGTATACTGAGATCCTCTCAGGGTTCTTTGTTATCTTGAAGTCCCCACAGAGATGCTGTGTGATCATTCTGAAGTCCTCACAGATATGGTGAATGACCATATAAACGTCCCCACAGGGATGGTGAGTGATCATATCGAGGCCCCCACACGGAGAGTGTGTGATCATATTAAGGTCCAAGCAGGGACAAGGTGAGAATATATTGATGCTGTCACTTGGATATTGTGTAATCATATTGACATTTTCGCAGGCATGGTGTGTTAGTGTATTGAGGTCTGCACAGTGGTGGTGTTTCATAGTGAATACCCCATAAAGATGATGTGTAATCATATTGAAGCTATCACAGACATGGTGTCCAATTATACTGAGTTCTTTGCAGGGTTCGGTTTTATTATCTTGACGTCCCAACATAGACAATTTAGAAGCCCCTCCACAGGGATAGTGTCTGATCATATTAAGCTAGCAGAGATATGGTGGGAATAGATTGATGTTGAAACTTGTATGTTGTGTGATCATATTGAAGTCCTCACAGGCATGGTGTTTTATTGTATTGAAGTCTGCTCAGTGGTGATGTGTCATAGTAAGTACCCCTTAGTGATGATTTGCAATCATATTGACTCTCTCAGGGACATAGTGTCTGATTATACTGAGGTCTTTTCAGGGTTCTGTGTTACCATCTTCAAGTCACCACAAAGATGGTGTATGATCATACTGAAGTTCCCACAGAAATGTTGTGTGATCACACTAAAACCTGTACAAGGATGCTGTACAATAATATTGAAGTTAGGTCTCTAAGTCATTTTAATTATGCTGGAGTAATCTGAGTGATTTTGGTAAATCCGCATTACACTTTGATGTGGAATTAGCAATAATAATGCGATTACATCTGCTAGCATGATGAGGAGTTATTTGGGGGAAAAAATACTACCACAAGAGCACATTTAACAAGTGTGAGTGGCTGCTTGCACTGCTGGTTATATTGTGTTGCATTTAGCATTCAACCACATAAAGCATTTCTGTGTCCATTTTGGATGCAAGTGTTCATTTTGTGCTTACCAACTCATGATAAATACCATCAGTAAGTTGGGGGAAAATCCTACCCCAAATCCACATTTAACAAGCAGCTGCTCTTTCATGCTGTTCATATTCTGTTGCAATTAGTGCTATTTCTTAGTGCAATAGCATCCTCACATCCATTTTGGAAGTGAGGGGGCATCTGGTACATATTAAAAATGATCTGAAGAATTTGTCCTTTCATTCCCCATGACTCACATAAAACAGTTGTTACGGCATTGACCCTGTCCAGACTGGACTACGGCAATGCTCTGAATGCAGGGATTCAAGCCCAACATCTAACAACTTTAGCATCTCCAGAACGCAGCAGCAAGGTTAGTGCTGGATATTCCCAGATCCGAACCAGTCTCTCACAGACTAAGGGCCATCCACTGGTTACCGGTGGAAAAAAGGATTATGTTCAAGACTTTGTGTCTGGCATATAAGGCCCTTCATGGCTCAGGACCTCAGTTCTTGAGAACACACCTGAAATGGTATGTACCAGCAAGAAGTCTGAGATCTGCGCATGCAAAACTTCTACAAGTACCTAAGTTCAAGCAGGCTAGGTGGGGAGGGAGAAGCTTTCTGTTGAGGCCAGCCAAAATATGGAAACTCCTCCCTATTACAATAAAAAGTAGCCCTTCGCTTCTGTCTTTCAGAAAGGCAGTAAAAATCTGGCTCTTTCTCTGCTAAGCCAGAATTTCACCTCAGCCATAACCCGTAGCGTATCGAACATTAGGACCAAGATGCCTCTGGGCAATCGCACGTTTAATAAGTATTCAAATCAAATCATTTTTGTTTTAAGAAAATAGCACCAATTGGAAAGTTACTCTTCTTGTGTAAGTCTGCATAATAGCGCTGAATTTTTTTAAACCTGCACAGGGATGACATGGTTCTATTGATGCTCTCACAAGGATGGTGTGTGCTCATATTGAAGTCCTGAGAGGATTTTGTGGTACAGTAATTATGTCCTCGCATGGGATGTGCATGTTCATATTGAAGTGCCTACATGATTCTATGTTATCATTATGAATTTCTCACAGTGAGAGTGTACTATCATATTTAGGCCCAAACAGGGAAGAGATATAAATGTATTGACATTGTCACTTGGATGTTGTTTAATCATATTGAAGTGTTCACCGGCATGGCTATTATTGTGTTGAAATCTGCACAGTGATCATGTGTCAAAGTATTTCTAACAGTAATCATACTGAAGTTAGCACAGACATGCTGTATGATAATACAGAGATCCTGTCAGAGTTCTGTGTTATCATATTGAAGTCCCCACAGAGACTGTTTGTAATCATATAGAAGTCTCCATAGGGATGGTGTGTGATCATATCAAGGTCCAAGCAAGGACAATATGTGAATATATTGATGTTGTCATTTGAATGTTGTGTTATCATATAGAAGTTACATCTGGAAATGATTTTAATTACGCCGCAGTAATCAAAGTAATTTTGATAAATCCTCATTACTCTTTACGTGGAATTACAGATAATAATGTAAATACACCTGCTTGTGCAATTAAGAGTAATTTGAGGGGAAAATCCTACCACAAGAGCACATTTAGCAAGCGTGAGCAGCTGCTCACGCTGCTAGATATGTTCTGTAGCATTTCAAGCTATTTTCCTTTCTTTAAAAAAATATCTCTACTGCATGTTACAAGATGCTGGTGTGATTTACATAGTTAACTCATCTACCATACATTATTTTAACTCTGTGTTAGGAGACCAAGGTCAGATATTATGCAATCAATTGTGGTCCCATATCCCCAGGATATATGTACATTGGGGTCCCCGCCCTCCCGCACAGCCCAACTCCTGGGTAAGACCAGGTGCTTGGCCTAATAGGGATCTAGTATTTGTCCATAGTGGGCCAGTGACACACGTTTTGGTCCCCTTGGTTATCCTGTCTACTAACAGTACAGCAAAAGGTACAGTGTATTCACCTCTTAAAATTAAGTTTCAGTCAACAATAAAGAGAAAAGGTAATACAAGGAAAAGATAACAAAATGTATATACCCGTCCTCCCACCCGCCTTGTGTAAGTGTCTCTATGGTTGTGACCCAGTTCACCACTCTTCTATATTCAATGCCTATTTTGCTCCTCATTGAAGGCTACACTATAGATGGAGAGTGTACTGCTTGTTGTCACCCGAGGACAGTCACTGGGTGGTGCCCACACCTAGATAGATATCTGATTGTCCTGCTAAGGGTGATGACCAAGGGCATTTTAGAGCTATTTTCCTAGCGCAAAATGCATCCTTTTCCATTTTGGACGTGAGGGTTTATTTAGTGCTAAGAAACTAGTGCTAAATACCAGTAGTAATTTGGGGGAAAAGCCGACCCCAAGTGCACATTTAGCAAGCAGCTGCTCACGCTCACTATTCATGTTCTGTTGTATTTAGAGCTATTTCTTAGTGCAAAATGTGATCCTTATGTCCTTTTTGGATGTGAGGGGGCATTTTAGCTCCAAGAGAAAACAGACACATGCAAAATGACTCTTCTCACGTATTTCCATGTGATCTTGCATAATATTTTGGTAGGTCTGCTTGATTACGCTACAGGGAATTCCAAGAGGTATGTGTATGATCATATTAGGGCTAGGGGTGGGCGGAATTTGCGTAATCGCGTTACGCAAATCTCCGCGAAACAGTAAAAATCTCCGAACATGCAGAAATTCCGCGAACACGCGGAATTGCTTGTTCGCGCTGCTTTTTTCCTGTTCACAGTTGCTGTTTGCGTGCTCGGGGAGAAATATCTGGCGAACACGCATTTTGAGAACGCGAACAAGAAAAAATGTCGCGAAGTCGCGGAAAGCAGAATTTTGGGCAATTTCGCGTTCTCCGCGGAACGCGAAATTACCGAAAATCCGCAAATTCCGCGAGCGGAACGGAATTTACCGCCCAGGCCTAATTAGAGCACAAACTGAGATGAGGTGTGAATTTATTGATGTTGTCACTTGGATGTTGTGTGATCATATTGAAGTCCTCGCAGGTATTGTGCGTTATTGTATTGACGTCTGTACAGTGGTGGTGTGTCGTAGTGAATACCGCATAGTGATGATGTGTAATCATTTTGAAGCTCTCATGGGCATAGTGTCTGATTATAATAAGATCCTCTCTGGGTTCTGTGTTATCATCTTGAAGTCACCACCACAGAGACAGTGTGATCATATTGAAGTCCTCACAGTGATAATGTATGATCATATTGAAAGCTTAATTTGAATGTTTTGGGTTCATGCTAAAATCTTCACAAGGTTGAGGTTTGATCGTATTGAAGTCCTCAATTGCATGGTGTGTGGTCATATTGAACTCTTAGAGGATTTTGTGTTATCATAATGATGTTCTCACAGAGATGGTGTGCTACCATAAAGAAGCACTCACATGCATGGAGTATGGTCATATTGAAGGGCCCTTTGTTATCATCTTGCATTTCCCACAGGGATAGTGTGTGATCAAATTAAGGCCCAAACAGAGATGAGTTGTGACTATATTGAAGTCTGTGAAATATTGTGTGATTATATTGTAGTCCTCACAGGCAAGGTGTGTTATTGTATTGAAGTCCGCACAGGGGCGGAAGTGTCATCGTAAAACCCCCACAATGATTAATTGTAATCACATTGAAGCTATCACAGACATGGTGTCCAGTTATACTGAGACACTCTCAGGGTTCTGTGCTATCATCTTGAAGTGCCCACAGAGCTGGTGTGTGATTATATACAAGTCTCCACAGGGACGGTGTGGGATCATATTGAAGTACTCACTCACAGTTATAGTGTATGTTCATACAGAGGGCCGCACAGGGATGGTGTGTGATTATATAGAAACACCCACAGGGATAGTGTGTATTCATATGAAGGTCCAAGCAAAGACAAGGTGTGAATATATTAATGTTGTCACATGGATGTTGTGTAATTATTTTGAAATTCCACCTGGAAAAATTACGCCGGCGTAGTCGGAATAATTTTTCCAAATTTTCGGTAACTTCCTTGCTTGCATAATTGAAAGTAATTTGTTTTTTTGTTTTGTTAAAACAAATGATCAATGATGAGAGTTATTTCAGCAAAACAAAAAATCAATGGCCCTGACATGGTGGAAGATTTCTTTTGTTTTATGTTCAGGATATGTTGACTGACCACGTAGTGAATGGGCCATTGGTCAAAGGTTTTCAGTTTGCAAAGGTTTACCATATAGTCTTCTAAGGTGCACCTGCTGAGAGCTTGTTCAAATAGTGGGAAACCTGCATTCACCTGTTATGTTCTTTAGGCAGGCTGTGCTTCAGCAATACGTACGAAGTGACAGTGCTGTTTCTTGATTTGTGATTAAAAAAAACACAGTTTAAGTAAAATTACACTCAACTGTGGAATAAATGTTGAAAGAGATAGTGGAAAACGTCAAGGGAAAATAACCATGCTGGATGTCAACACACATAAATATGTTTTATTGAGATGCAGTGCTACTTGCTGGGTTTAATTCCTAAAAACCTCAGAGCAGGCAGAAGGCTAAATAGTTAAGTCCCAAATCAATAAATCTAGATGGAGGTAAAAATGAAATGCCAGGAGCCGGGGTCTACTTAATGCTAGTTGCATTTTGTTGACTTGCAGGGGCATATTTACAATAAAGTGGCGAAGTGTGTTAGTCAAGAAGGCTAATGACAATCTTCATCAGTTTAGAAACGCAGGGCTGCACCATATTTACTAGAATATGGTGCAGCCCTGCGTTTGCCTACTGTGCTAACATTAGCTGCCTAGTGCCAACGCAGGCACCCTTGCATCATAGTGCAAGGGAGCCTGTGTTGAGGGGGAAGATGTTTATGTGCAAGAAGGCCCCCGTTCCTGCACTTAAACAATCTTTAAATGCCTTTTTGTAACTTCTATGCATGCTGCTTAATACAGAACACATAGAAGTTGCAAAACAGCAATTTATTTTAATGATTGTTTACTTGCAGGAAGGGGGCTCTTCCTGCACATAAACAATCATAGGCAGTTCACCGTTTCTATGTGTGCTGCACAAACAGCAAAACTAGCAGAAATAAATAACTTCTCCCCATTTCGCCTGTTTAAGACCAGGTTTTCCCTGGTCTTAATTTTGATGCTGCCTCAAATTTACGCTACCCCTGTAAATAGGGGGCAGCATCAAAATCAATTAAGTGTTGTGGTAGCACGCCCACAGTAACACCCATTGCCCTCCCCTGTCACGCTAAATACAGCATGAAAGGGTTCCTTATTTATAAGGCCAGATCCCTATCGCCATCACAATGTCACTGAAAGTTACGTTGTGGTGGCAATATCCCTTTCTCTGAGGGACCCGTGAAAGTTTGAAAGAAATTCCCCCAGCATTAACTATGAAACGCACTGCGGTGATTTCCGTCCCTGGTCATCACGCAGATAGGAGCAAGAGCAGCAGCTCTATCTGAGAAGCAGGCAATCAGAAATCGCTGACCACTAACATGAAGCCCTGATGAGAGTCCCGGTACCAGAGGACTGGGTCTTGAAATGCGTCGGCACTTTTTTTTCAACACGGAGGAATTTGAATAAGCTTTTTGTGAGGGTTTTGCATTAAATCGTATGCCCACACTCTAAATTTTTCCCGTGTTTGGCACGTTTGGCTCCAAAAGCAAGATAGCCATAGGATCACTCTTATGTTATGATGCAAAAGTCCGTTATTGTATATAAATGTTTGTATATAAGCATTTCATGCGTTGTCTATTGTGAATTGTTATAAGTATTTTTCATGTTTTGTATGTTAATTTGAAAAATGTGTGTCACTTCTCATACAATCAAAATCTTTTTGCTAAACAAATAATTGCAAAGAATAGGAATGGTTTAATAAAAATTCCATTCAAGCAGAAAAGATAGTGGTCTGTTTGTTGCTCGAAAATAATAAGAGCAGAAGGTCAAACCGAGCCAGGTTCCCCCTTTTTTTGTACGGCCCTACCTGGCTCTGGTCCTTTTGGGCCTACCCCCCCCTGACCTCCCCCCCCAGTTTTTGTAACCAATAGACTGTGGCATTGTACATATTCTATGGTTCTGTACAGCCCTTCACACATACTGACACAAAATTTGGGAATATTCAAAAGGAACAATGACTTTACATGCCAATAGATGTTGCAAAAATAGATGTGCTCTTCGCAGAGGGATATCTCATAACATTCCAGGAATCGAAGTCTGTCCCTAATAACTATATGTAGATACCTGAGATGCACACTCAACGAGGAGGGGTGTGGGTAAGGTCTATGTCTTTTCTGGGCATGTATACACAGAAAGTTTCTTGAGCCCTGACAGGATTGGTGGGTGTAGAAGGAAGTTGAGGCCTCAATGTGTCAAGTCTGTTCATTGAACGAAACCTGTTTCCAGAGGTTTCACCCATGGCTTTTGGCACTTTCCAGGAGTTACTAACACTGGTAAACCTTGGAATGCGTCAAAATTCTACTTCTCCCCAGGTGAGGCGCAATGAGGGGAAATATATTTATTTCTCCTTGTTTTTTCTTCTTTCTAACAACTCTCAGGATTGTTTTTGTGCAGGAAGGTGCCTCTTCCTGCACAAAAGCAATCCTGCTTACAATGCAGGCGCCCTTGCACGATGGTGCATGGGTGCCTTTGCTGGTGCTAGGCAGTCCATCGTGCGCCAGCGCTGGGAAATGACAGGAATGCCCTGTATAATGTTAAGTACAGCGCATTCCTGCCCTTTCCCTATCAAGCAGTGCAGCGCAGCAAGGTGGCTTGCTGCGTTGCATCGCATGATTTGTTGATCAATGTGCCCTTTAATGAGAGTGTGTAACGCCTCTTGTAACTCATACCACATCAGTATTGAATGTGTGTACTTTGCTGAATCAAGCGAATACATTGTAAATGGCATACTCACAGCCTGTGAAATAATGTCCGCCTTCACGAAATTAAATAAGCAAATTATGCGCACATGAGTACAAGATGTGTGAACTATGCATCTAAAGTGAAATTTTGCATCAGATTCTGAGGCTTTATTTCTAGTATTTTTACCATTTAACATACATTGATACAAATTACAATGTTGCAGAAGGTGCAGTGGTTTAAGAAACGCAACTACGAGTTCAGTAAGTGATAATAAAATTATTTACCAGCATAATAGTGTGTATTTTGTGCATGCATGCCCCAGAACACCATTTTATGAATGCTGTTCATTGAAGATCTTACATTTATTTTGGCAACTTTTATACAGCGCAAAATCGACCCAAAGGTATTGGAGCGCATTACATGAGCAGCACTTACATTACACAAGCACATTTTTTTTTCAAGCACTGGGAGATTAGGTGATTTGCCCAGAATCACTGGATCTGATGCTGAGACTCAAACCACGATCTCCAGTTCCAACGTTAGCAGCTCTGGCCATAGGCCACATCCTCCCCATTAAAGGAGCTAGTGTAAAACAAACGTTGAATTAAAAAGAAAATAAAAGCACAAAAGCACAAGTGTACTTATCGGAATGTCTTGTTTTTTGTTTTAAACTGTGTTTTCAATTTTGGGTGTCGTAAGTGTTCACATTATTGGGCCTCTGGAAGCACCTCCTTCCATCAGAAAAAAGCCCTGACAATCGGTACAAAATGTAATTATTATTATTAACGTGTTTCAATGTAGCACTCAGGCGCTGAATACATCTGAGATAGCTTTTGCGGTTATTCTAAAATATGAGACCTGTTGAAAAAAGTACTGTGTTTAGAACAGTGGCAGTGAAATACCCCTAATTTCAGGAAAATGCTTGTAATGCAAACATGAGAATGTTTGTCGATTTAAAACCAAACAGGTTCATGACAAAGAACACGCTTTTCGCGCCTTTAGTGAAAGGCATGAAAGTGTTTCATGTTGTGTTGCATCCTGAAGAGGATAAAAGAAAGGCCTTCCTTCCAGACATCAAGCGGAATACTCTCTGCCTTGGACAGAAACTCAACTTCAGAATGGCAGAGTTGCAAATGCGCGTCTCTGTGCATAACAAAAGGGTCATTAGCATCGCAAGAGACCCCTGCGGCCGAAAACCCCTGAAGTCTGCTACCTTCCCAGACTGGGGGATGGGTTTGCTCCCAACACACCTGCCTTCGGCCGTGATTGCAGACAGGATGGGGCTGAGGCGTGCAGACAAAGGCTGTCTGTGAGCAGAAACTCCATCTCCAAATAAATTTGCAATTGTAACAATCACGCAGCGTTTATTATTTTAAAGGCCAGAACCAACTTTAAAGTGCACATTATTTTATTTGTAATTAAATAGCTGCATCTCTGCCATGACTTTGTGCAGGAGGAAAGGCCTCAGATCTCGAGCCCTTCACAAAGTAAACGCTTGGAGTTGTGTTTTCTCGAGTTGTTCATTTAATTGAAATGGAGAGATGTGGGGAAGGAGAAAGTGACAGAGCTGCAAAATAAAACATATAAAGGGGAGACCACGGAGAGGCATGACGTAAGAAGGACACGGACTGTTTGGGGATTGCTTTTTGAAGAGGGATAAAATGTAGAAAGTATGAAGAACTGTCTAAAATTAGAGAAATATGTATAAGGCTTTAGTGGAACTTCAGAGAAGGAAGAGAATTACCGGAATGGCGTGAGGAATATGTAGGGAAGTTCAGATGGATAGATTTGGGATGATGTGAAATGGGTAAGAGGCGCCTTACATACAACATTTTTAAATGCACAGGCCACCATCTCTGTGATTGTAGCCAATCATAATGGGTTGCAATTTGGGACCTTGCTCAGGCATACTAATAAGATAGGTCAAATTCCAACCCACTGTGATTCTGTATGATGTGAACTGACCTATTAGTACATTGGTTGGTTCGCAAAATACAGATGCATTCGGTGAAATTCAATGTGCAAACTGCAACCCCTTTTACCAGATTTAATAATTTATCAAGCGGCGCAGTGCAGCAGTTGCAAATGCTGCATTGCGCGAGCAGGAGCGAGCAGGAGAGCACCACATTTACAGAAATATGGCACTCTCCCTAGCACCAGCGCAGAAATATGCTTCTGTGCACAATGCATACACCTTTGCACCATAGTGCAAGGGTGTCTGCGTGAGTCTAGCATATGTTTTGTACTAGAAAGATACCCTTTTAGTACAAAATACTATGCTTAGACTAACTTTAAAACTTTTTCCACCTTGTATGTTTGCTGTACAGTGCAGCAAACATGCAAAGTCGGAAAAAAAAGAAATAAAAGCATTTCTCAGTGATAGCACCTGGTTGAAGTGGCCACTATTTTTCGACGCAAAACCCTCTCTACTTTTTTAAGTAAATAGGGTTTTGTGTCAGAAACCTTGGGTGGTTGCATGGGAACACCCATGCACCACCAATGGAATGCTCCTTTGCCAATAAATAAGCTGCTTTGCACTAATTTAAAGTGATTTTCCAGTGCAAAACAAGATTTGCCCTGGAAAGATTTAGCGTTGATTTGCATCACTTTTGAGATGCAAACACAGCTCTAAATCTTAGTAAATATACCCCCAAGTATTCTTAAATAACGAATCATAAAAGTTTATTTAAGACTCTGGACCCATAGTACATAACATTTTGCTATTTCTAAATAGGAACTGGAAAAATTACTTTTTGTACATGAGGCCCTTAAAGTAGCACAAGCAAATGAAAACTATCAAGACAAGATACGATTCAATTTACATTTCTCTGGGTGGGAGGAGGGTAGAGGTGGTGGAAGGATGCATATTTTCCCGTAATGGGTATTATTTGAGTAACTTAAGGCTCAGTTTCTGACTTGATATGTATAGAGTTTTCCAAGACTCTGTTGCATGAAAGTTGCCAAATGAAAATATTCCCATATTCCATACTATGACTAGTTTTAGGGCAACACACTAGCGTATACCAAAATATTATGAATGGAATATTTGAATTCATCTCAGCCACTGGTAATTACTCTGGCCGCATCCCAGTCAATGGATTTTTTGTACACTATGCCACCTTGGACACATCCATATGCAAATCAGCCTTGACCCTGCTCCAATGGGAACAGTCTATCCCAAACTGCTAGGCCCAGACCCTTCGTGACCCGGGAACACAAGCAACCCAGGACCAGTTTTCGCTCTAGTAAGGGATCATCAGACAGGTATAGCTTGGTTCCAGTGATGCAGTGTGTATTGGACCCACAACTTTGTATAATGTAACAGGTGCTCATGTAAAGTGCTCCAATACCCTCAGAGCAGACAGCACTGAAAAGCCTTTTGGAAGGGATATGTAGGAACTGTTGATATACCAGAAATGGCATTGGGACACCACCTAGAGTGATTTAAATAGATATTACTATAAAAAAAAAATGCCTGAAGGGCTGTCACATATGTTTCATTCAAAAGAGGGCACAGGGCACCTTCTCTCAATTTGCCTCAGGGTAAATCTAGAGGCTCATTTGTGCCAAGCACCTGAATCGAATTAAGTCTTGCCACTTGAGATGGACTTTCCATTCTTTATAATTTAGACTCATGGGCCGATTCTGATCCGGGTCAGAAAGCACTACGACTAAGCCGGATCCGGAGTGTTTTCCTACCGAACCGGAGTCCTGCAGTCCGACCAAGCGAGTACGATGCGGCCATATGCTGCTGGACTCGGTTCGGTCGAACTCCCATAGAAGTCAATGGGAGCCGGTCGTACGACGCGTACATGGGCTCCCATTGACTGAATGGGTACGTCGCGGACAAGTGTGTCCCTTACAGTGGGTACGCGTCGGTGCCATCCGCACCGTACATGCCTGTGTTGGGGAGATCCATGGGTCTCCCCCTGTGTGCGAGTCATAGGGCTGCGGGTGACAGGGTGTCCGACGCGGACCCCTCAAAGGCAACCACCCGGACAATTTGCGAGCCGGACACTCCGGCTCGCACAGGCTGTCCGACGCGTGCATCGTACTGGCTCGGTCATGAATCGCATCCATTGCACGCCACGGTTAGCTTACGACCGAGACGTACGGAGTGGTTCGGACCCGGAAACTACTCGGTCGGTGAATTTCATGTAGCTCGCATCGTACTTGCTCGCTCGTACAGCTGTACGAGTCGGCCGGAAAACACGCGTACGGCTCGTAGTTTTTCCGTCCTGATCGTGTTCGGTGCCCTTTCGGTCCGGATCGGAATCGGCCCCATAGTATGTAACAGTGAACAGCACTTAATAACATCAATATCCAGTCTGTACTTTATGTTGTTAAAAAAGGACTTTATTTAACTGGAATATAAATAGAACAGAAATACATAAGATAAGCAATGAAATATAGAAGGAGATAGTATTTTATTTGGTCGGGCGGGAACACCAAAAATGTTTTTAAATGGGTTACAGTCACTGCTGCTGTACATGGAGAGGATATTGGAAATCAGTAAGGAGTTCCATGATCCTGTTTAGCAGAATATGGCTAAAATCCAAATTCCTTTGTAAGCCATTCAAATTACAAGGTGATTTGCAATATCCTTTTAACATACAGCAGAGAGGACTTTATGGCTTATAATACATGGTCACACCATCACTCGTCTCACAAACCACTTAAATTCTCGTTATCTTGCTCTTTCAAATAAAAGATAATCTGCTTGCAAACATGATGTATTACAACAAAATCTGTAGTATGGAATTTAGCACACCATAAAGGAGTTAGTAACTTGCAGCCAAAAAGTATTCAAGCCAGTTTATTGTATTTCAATTGCTTTATATAGCTCTTACTACCACTGACGAGATATTGAAGTGTTTTGTGCAGGTAGCACACTATTTCAGTACTCAAGGTCTGTGGTTAGTCTGGTGGTCATTAGGGATTGTTAGTTATTTTTGATTAGTGCGGCTAGTGTTGTGCTCTCAAGAAACTCTTGCATGCGTTTCCTCCAGTGTTTTGTGGTAGATTAAGTTATTAGGAGGGAGGTGTGATCAATAATGTGAGTTCATGTTAATGGAAAGCGGAATGAATATTTCCTTTGTTTACAACTTTATGCTTCCTTTTTTCTAATGTGAGGTACTGTGTTATGCCCAATTTTTATACCTTGGGTTGGTCAGGTGAGATTTGGAGGAGGGATGATCTCTGTGATTTGCAACTATTGTTCTTTATGTATTTTTGAGACGGACACATGACTGATATATTTGTAGGGTGATCTGGTTCTCCCCTGATGTTACTAAGGGGGGTGTTTATAAAGGTATTGTGCTTTAGTTCTCCCTTAATTTTAAAGGGTCTTTCAGTGTCGTCTGTTTATAGGCAGAGTGGTCAGAATGTATGAGGGTACTCGTTGTGAAAGAGATCATATAGTTTCTCTGATTTATTATGTTGGGGAAACCTCAATCTTAACCACTCTTTGGAAGTCTATGTGATTCTCAGCAGCTCTAATCATTTCATGAAGGGAGTTCCATTATTTGGTGGCTTGAATGGAGAAGGTAGCATCACCTACACTTTTCTTCTGGGCAGGCATTAGTAAACACAGTACCAGCTTATGATGTAAGCTCCCTGGATGGAAATATTTGGTGTATTTTGATCAGAGGAAATGCATTTCTTTGCTTTTTATTGCTCTGTGAGTGATGCACCACAGCTTACAAAAGTATATTTTTTGTCAGTTTTGTAGAGGCATGACCACTTACTTCTCATTGAGGTCGTCTACCTACAAATGGTTCACTTTAGGGTGAAGACAGGGCCTATTTGGAACTTTGCCACCTAATAGTGGTCTGGGTGTCTGGAGAGAGTGGACTCTGTGAAGACCTTTGAACAAAGCAAAGGTTTTACGTTCTACGGGCTAGGCAAACCACATCTCATAGATTGCGCATGAAAGATCCCCTACGCAAAAAAACCAGGGCTGTGTGTTGTAGCGGGGGTTGGCCAGCCATGTCTCATTGATTATGAACAAGAGATTGTCTACGTAAAAATATATTTGCTTATTTTTGCTTGCTTATTTTAAATAAATATTGTTTATAAATGTATTTATTTTAGAAAATAGTTCTACCTTTTTGATATCTGTAATGAATATATTTAACGTTAATGTTAAATATATTTAATCTGTTTTTAAATATTGTTTATTTTTTATATTTACATTTTAAAAAATATTTAAATATTATTAATTTGTTTCTCTGCTATTCAACACTTTCCTTACTGTTGCACTCACTGGAGTGGGAATAGTAATTTTTACTCCTCCGCCATCCAGCACTTTCTCTACTGTTGCACTCACTGGAGTGGGAACAGTAATTTTTACTCATATGCTATCCAGCTCTTTTCCTACTGTTGCACTCACTGGAGTGGGAATAGTAATTTTTCTTCCTCCGCCATCCAGCACTTTCCCTACTGTTGCACTTACTGGAGACGGTAATAGTAATTTTTACTCATCTGCTATCCAGCTCTTTCCCTACTGTTGCACTCACTGGGGTGGAATAGTAATTTTTACCCCTCCGCTATCCAGCACTTTCCCTACTGTTGCACTCACTGGTGTGGGAGTATTAATTTTTAACCCTCCGCCATCCAGCACTTTCCCTACTGTTGCACTCACTGGAGTGGGACCAGTAATTTACACTCATCCGCTAGCCAGCTCTTTCCCTACTGTTGCAGTAACTGGAGTGGGAATAGTCATTTTTACCGCTCCGCCATCCAGTACTTTCCTTACTGTTGCACTCAATGGAGTGGGAATAGTAATTTTTATTCCTCCGCCATCCAGCACTTTCCCTACTGTTGCACTCACTGGAGTGGGAATAGTAATTTTTACCCATCCGCTATCCAGCACTTTCCCTACTGTTGCACTCACTGGAGTGGGAATAGTAATTTTTACCCCTCTGCTATCCAGCACTTTCCTTACTGTTGCACTCACTGGACTGAGAATAGTAATTTTACTCATCCGCTATCCAGCTCTTTTCCTACTGTTGTACTCACTGGAGTGGGAATAGTAATTTTTACTCATCCGCTATCCAGCACTTTCCCAACTGTTGCACTCACTGGAGTGGGAATAGTAATTTTTAGTTAACTGTTTGAATTCATTTTAAAATGGGTATTTTTTTATTTTAAATTATTGATATATGTATATTTTTTTTATATTTAAAAGTTAAAAAATGAAATAAAGATAATAGTTAATAAATTATATTTAAGTAAATATATGTATATGTAGACATTTTTATGTTTGTGTGTTTATATGTTTTTAATTAAATTTGTTATATTTAGTTAAAATGTATATTAATTTTTTTTAAAAAAAATAATATTTGATATATTTATTTTATGTAATATGTATATTTAAGTCGATATTTTGTACATCTATATTTTTTACTACAATATTTTTTCTTTGATATTCTTGTACTTACCTGTTTAAATATAGGGAGTCGATATTTTTGTGCTCTATGGGGCCTATTACGATGGACGGACTATGTCCGCCCTCCACTGCATCGGGGCACAGGACTGACCGCCGATGTTGCGGCGGTCCCGCCATTCAAATTAGGATGCGCCCGCCACACTGGCGGGCGCATCCCGCATTTTTTACATTGCGGCGGGCGGTGCTGTAAGCGCCACCCGCCGCAATGTAAAAAAGGCATGTTGTGCATTTGCATGCACAATGTGACCGGCACCGCCCGGTGCCTGCCACCTTGTGCATGCATATGTAGGGGAGTACCATAGGTACCCCCCATGTGCACCCCCCAACACCCTGGGGGCCCGCAATGGGCCCCCAACAGCAGGAACGGCCTGCCTTTCCATGGCGGCAATGCCGCCATGGAAAGGCTGCTTTCTGCCAGCATCGTAATAGGGATGGCAGTGTCTTGCAGACGCGGCCACCATGTTATGCTCCTTTTCCGCCGGTCTAATATGGCGGGGGGTCTTTCAGGTATAGATGGCAGGCTCAGCGGGGGCGATCCACCCGCCATCCTAATTGGCCCCTATATTTTTGCATCGATATTTTTGTATATCGATATTTTGTACATCGATATTTCATCAGCGAACCTCAAATCTGCATATGCATAGTGTGTGATTATAGGGATGTTCAAGTTTTCCAAAGATTGTGTGTGCTTATAGGTACGATCAAGACCTCGAAGAGACGGTGTGAGAAGGTAATGATGATCAAATTCCCACAAAGAAAGAGCATGTAAATACTGTGTAGATAATGATGTTTAAGTCCCCAAAGAAATTAAGCGATTACATGAAAGTTCAAGACCTCACAGCCATTGTGTGTGAAGATAATCATGTTCAAGTCACCACAAAGATAGCGGTTGATGATCATGCTCAAGTCTCCACTAAAATGCTGTTCTAGTGTCATTGAGATACTGTGGTCCTGATTCATAAAGGTCAAATTAAACTTTTGTTTAAGCTTACAAATTTTTGCAATTCACAAAGTCATTTTACGAGTAGTATCTTTACGGCTGTAGAGTCTCTAAACTCGTGGCAGGGACTCTGCACATAAAAAGATAAGGAGTTGTAAAGATACTACTTGTAAAATTGCTTTGTGAATTGCAAAATGTCATAAACATACACAAAAATGTAAGTTTACCTTTGTGAATCAGGACATGTGTGATTATGGGAATATTCACGGCCTCCCACAGATTGTGTGTGAAGTTAATCATATTCAAGTCCCCACAAAGATAGTATGTGAATATAATAGTCAAATCTCCCCACAGAGATAGTATGTGGTTACTGGGTGTTCAAGCAGTCACAAAGATAGTGTGTGTTTATTATTATGTTCAAGTCCCTACAGAGATAGTGTGCAACAATAGTAGTCTTCGAGTCCCCACAGTGACAGTGTTTAAAGATGATCTTCATGTCCTTACATAGATAGCATGTGAAGGTACAATTGTTCATGTTCAAACATGCATTATAGGTATGTTCAACCCCGCACATACTTAGTGCCTCATTATGATGTTGGTCGGAAACTACACTACCCGACTCCTTGTCGGATTCGGTTCTAACTAACTCGTGGTCGGTGGTTCTGCCCGACCAATTACGATGCTTCCAGACACCGTTCGGAAGGACTCCCATTGACTTCAATGAGAACCTGTGTTCCGACTGACAACACAGGCTCCTATTGGGAAAATGGGTGTCTGTGGAAAACCTTGCTCCCTGTTGCGGGCACCCCATGGAGCCTGCCACACTGTGCATGGTTTCTCAGGGGGTCCCTTGGATATCCCCTCTAGCCCAAACCGGAGGACTCAGGATAAAGGAGGCGTGCTAGGGGCCCCCAAAGTCAGTTTCCAACAGCCTTTTTGGGTCAGACAGACCTAGTCGGAAAGGCTGTTGGAATCTGACATCGTAATTGGTCAGGCAGAAACGCTGACAGTTGAACAGTAAGATTCAGAAGTCACCTTTCGATCGCGGGCATCGTAATCGGTCCGTCAGAATTGTTTCTGACTGAGCTGGACGGATGGGTCCCAACACGGTCTAGGGGAATCCGACTGTCGGTCAGACGCCTTCAGACCGACATCGTAATGAGGATAGTGTGTGATTATAGGAATGTTTAAGATCTCAAAGAGATTGTGTGTGAAGGTAATCATGTTCAAGTCACCTCAACCATTGTGTGTGAAGATTATGATGTTTAAGTGCCCACACAAATAGTGTGTGATTATAGGACGGTTCAAGAGCTCACACAGATTGTGTCTTATTCAAGTCCCCACAAAGAAAGTGTGTGAATATAATGTTCAAATCTCCCCATAAATAATGTGTAGTTAATAACATGTTCAAGTCCCCACAGAGATAAGGTGTAGTTATTGGGCAGTTCAGCCACTCTTGAGAAGTCTTCCCTGACTGGCTGCAAATCCACAAACACACCTGTTGTGAATGATCACAGTTCAGTGGACAGTCTAAGACTCTTCTTACTCAAGTTACATGCTTAAAGAGTCCAGAAAGCATATCATGCTGAAGGGAGCAGTGTGCCTGTTTTGAATTAACCCAGAATGTCTATGTGGGCATGCAATAACTTGATAAGTACAAGTTAGTGAATAAGCTGGAGCTAGCACAGCTCAGAAACAGGGGTGTTGTGTTGCTTCAGCAGCTACAGCGGGAGCTGTAGTTATTTTGCTCCTATTCTGTCCTGAGCAGACTAAATGTCGTAATTAATGCAATAAAGGAATTCTGCCTCAACAGAAAAGCAAACAGGAGAAAGTAAGAACAAAGGATGAGTAAAAAGGAAAAGGAAAGAAAGAAGGAATATTTAAAGGAAGGATGGGTGAAAGGAAGGAAGATGGGTGTATGAGTAGGTGGATGAATGAGTGGGTTGATGGATGAGTGGGTGAAAGGATGCATGAAATGAATGGATAGTTGGATGGACAGGTGAAAGGATCGCAGAGTAAATGGCTGGATGGATGAGAGAGCACATTAATAGGTGGATGAACATGTGAAAGGATGGCAGAGGTAAGACATGGATGGATGGCAAAGTGATGGATGGATAGATAAATGGAAGGATAGGTGAAAGAACGGCAGAGTAAATAGCTGGATGGATGAGAGAGTGAATGGATAGGTGGATGAACATCTGAAAGGATGGCAGAGGTAAGACATGGATGGATGGCAGCGTAAAGCAATGGATAGGTGAATGGACAGGTGAAATGATGGCAAAGTAAAGGTATTGCTGGATGGATGAATGAATAGGTAGATGGGCAGGTGAAAGGATGACAGATTAAAGTGATGGATGGATAGATCGATCGCTGAGTGGATGAATTTAGTTAATGTAAGGCAGAGTGGATGAATGAGTGAATGGATGACAGAGTAGATGGGTGGCTGAATGGATGACAGAGTGGATGGATGACAGAGTGGATAGATAGATGGATGGATGATGAATGGTTGAGTGGGTAGATGAATGGCACAGTGGATGGATGGATGATGATGAATGGCTAGATGGATGGCTGAGTGAGTATATAGATGGTAGAGTGGATGGGTGGATGGCAGAGAGGATACATGGAAGAGTGAATGGATGGACGGTAGAGTGGATAATGGATGGATGGCAGAGTGGATGAAGGAATGGATGGCAGAATGGAGAGAGGGATGACAGAGTGGGTGGATGGATGGATGCATGGCAGAGTGGATGAATAGCAAAGTGGATAGATGGATGGCAGACTGGATAGATGTATGGCTTGATGGATGTAATGGGAAAGAATGAATGATGGATGAAAGAATGAATGACTGACACATTGTAAAGGTGAAATAGTGGATATCAAAAGGTGGTAGGGTGAAAGGATGCTTGGATGGAGGTAACAAGGGAGCTCAGCTAGGGCGGGTTGGGCTCACTTACTTGATGCCATCAAAGCTTTAGTTCAAAATCGGGAAGTATATTCATTTTCTGGCTACTCTCTAGTTCAGAAACATGGAGCTGTGGTGCCACCCAGTGATCTAGATAAACTAAACATGGGACAGTGCTATATAATAATTTGTAATCTTCCATTGCACTCCCTTGGACAAACAGTAAAAATAGTACAGCACCATATTTTCAAAGAGTCGCATGCCAATGATGTCTGTTTTGTGTGATTCTAAGCATTGCATGACAGTGATAAGGAAAGCTAGTAGTGCCTTTTGTGAAATTTATATATAATGAAGCTCTCCAGTACAAATTTTAACACAATGTCAAGTAAGCTGTGTCAAGTGGATATTTTTTCAGAAATTACATGTGTGTCAGGAAATATCCTAGGCTTTTCCGTATACCCATTGTTTGCTCCTGGTTTCATTTGGTGGTATAACTTCATGCAAAGGCAGGACACATTAGTTGAGTAGATCTGGCTTTGTGCGTATTCCAGTTGTCTTTGAACTGTTCCCACCCTGATAGTGGGTTTGTGCACCACAGAGCAGAGAATTTGGTGCTGCACTCACGTCAACGTTTGACACAAAAATCATTTTATGTGGCAAAGTTGATTGAATCCCTCTCAATGCCACATGAGTACATGATCAAAATGTGAATAAATCATGGTTGTATTTATATAATATACTATCTACAGCTTAGCCACTAACTTAGACTATTTCCATGCAAGGGTATGAGCTGTAGGTAATGTAGTGCAATTACATTCCAAAACAGACACACATCTACTGTTTTCTGCCCGCACCCATATCCATGCTATGGCTCTTTCTTCTTAGATGTATACCATTAATTTTCTAGGCTTACCCAAAATATTAAAACGTGCTGCCCTCCTTAAATGACAGTATATTTACAGCAACATTCATGCTTCAATTCCAATATAAGTATGGTAGATTCCTTGCTAAAGGTAGGCCTCCAAATGTTATAAACACTCTTTATAGTCTGCAGTTAAGCGAATCCCACAATCTCTGCTCCCAACTGCTGACCAATATGATCATAGACAACATATTATGCCAAAATAAATTCACTTCTAAACAAGAGACTTTTCACCCCCTTAATGTGATATACTTGTCCATTCTTTATGCACCCTATGTCTGCGGTGAAAGCCTTTCTTCTCTTGGGTGGAGTATGAGGCTCTCCAGGATTGAGTAATTTTTTTTTATACAGTATAAGTGTATAGTCATAGTAAGGGCTCTGAGTAGCTAATATGATTCATCTGTGTACAGCATTATGTGCTCTGAACATTTTGATATTGATGTAGGTAATGCCGTGAGCAAATGTCTTTGATCAGTGAAGCCCTCTGTTTTGGATCCTTCATTTCCAGTCTAGTTGCCTTCAAGGTCTTAGGTCAGGCACAACACATACTGCTTCTCTTCCCGAAGGTGTGCTCTTACTAGCAGGGCCCATCTCCCACTATGGGAGTAGAATCAACTTAAGAAGGTTCAGGTGCACCGGCCTATTCACTTGTTAATGGGAAATTTGTTATGTGTGAGGGTCATTGCCCTGAAGCTCTGCCTGAGTTTCTTCTCAAGGCAGATGATAGTAACATTGCCAATTGAAGGAAAGAGGAAGGAATATCAACACACAGGCAGTTCATCTTCTCAGTATGTCTAGTAGTGATGTGTCACAGGCTGCAGCTACCTCATGACAGATCTCGAGACCTGAGCAGTAGTCTATATCACCCTCACCCATAGCTGTGAATGCATTAGTAGGCTTGACCCACACAAAAGTTCTTATGGTGAAGCAATAAAAGCCACTTCTCACATACTTCTGTAATCCCTCATTCCCACCAGTGCTGTGCTTGTGTCACTCCTCTTTGAAGCACTTTACATGAGCACCAGTTAAGTCATGTACAATTTCTTTAGGCATAGGGAGATAAAGTGATTTGACCAGAATCACAGGATGTCAAGCCAATGTCAAGAATGGAGTTCCAAGTTTGCAGCTCTAGCATAACGCCACATCCTCTCCACACTTTCGGCTTGAAGACCTTCTCAGTCATAAGGCAGGTGGTTGAGCACAGCCTATGCTACTGCAGTATGCTGTAGTTAAACTAGTATGATCTTGGAAGGCAAACTATATTTAAATACACAGGAAGGGCAAATTGAAGTGGACACCAACATGAGATGGCCCATTTTACAGCAGAACTTTGCACCTTAGCTGAAGCACTAAGTCCAAACTGTAATAAGTGTAGGTGCCAACGCAGTAGTAAGGGCACCGTGAGCCCTAATGCAAGATAGGGATTTGGTGTCCTATCCACCTCCCCTGTTTTGGCTTTTAAAACATAGCCACTAATTAGGGTGAACCAGGACCCTGTGTCTCTGCACCTACTTTGTTAAGGTTCATATATATCAGAGCCTGCATTTTATAATTGAATAAGGCCAAGGAGGCTCTGACAACTTCTTTATATACTGTGATCAGTAGTGGCAGTATCAGTGATTTTTCTTTTACCCACCTCCTCTGTTGATAGTGTTGACCCCTCACACAACCCACCCTCCTGCCAGCAATAAAAATAAGTGTCATGATGTGGTCTGTTTTGGCTGCATTATAGTGCTTTTAATTTGTTTTAATTTCAATTGCATCCATGCGGCAGAGCAGGGACGCTGCTGTACAGCAGGTCAAAAAAACTCTGTCAAAGCCAGTAGCTGTCTCGTAGGTGACACCTGTTGGCTTTGCCAATGCTTGTTATATGACTGTTCTTCACCCATCTTTGGGAATGAAGCTGCTTTAATTTGTAAAGCATTGGGAATAGTTTGGAAATTAAGCAATTTAAAGGATTTAAATGTTATTTCATCTTATGGCAACATTTGAATATATTTTCGAAGAATGTAGCTAATGTTCTAAGAACATGCTTTTTCTATTAAAATTAAACTTCCCCATGCTGTGGGCATGACATTACTGCAGTTTGGCGTCTGAGAGAGCGTAGCTGTTAGCACAATGCAACTCTAGGAACTCACTCATCTAGCCATCATCCGAAGAACATATTCCAAAGTGAATATTAATATGTAATCAAATTTGTCAGTTTATATTGTATCATGTTTTAATGCAACATCATTCTTTAATTGCAAATAGGGATCAAACTGCAATAGTGACGTAATCTGGGATTTAAAACGTGCCCAAATTGCTTTTAGCAATGTTTATACAACCACTAACAATTTCTAAACTCAAATAGTTTAAATTCAAAATTTTCATGTAAATAAAGTTTTACTTTATTAAATGGGGAAAATGTTACTTTGCATGAAAAATATTTTTTAGCACAGGGTTTTGCAGCTTTTCCTTTGAAATATCTGTGCTTTCTGCTGCTAACTTGTGTTCCTGGTGAACAAAGTGTGTTTAAATGCAGTGTGTTTAAGACTGCAGTACCGCCTCCTGTCTACAGGGGCAGAGCTGAGCAGAAATATAAACACACTTTATGAAACACAGGTCCCCACAAGACAATTTTTTAAAAAGTTGTAAAAATTGACACAGATGTTCCTGAAGCCATTTTCTATCATTTAAAGGACATTGCCTTGTGGGGACCTGGGTTCAGGTCCCCACAGTGCAATCAAGTCCCCACAGCGTGAGTGTGTTATCACACCCAAGTCCCCACAAGGATAGTAACACAAACCCACAACCACACACACACACACAACACACACAAACACACCCAACCACACCTACAACCACACACACACAAACCACAACCACACACAACCACACCCACAACCACACACACAACCACACCCACAACCACACACACACAACCATATACAACCAAACACACAACCACACACACACAACCACACACACACAACCACAACCACACAACCACACACACAACCACAAACACACAATCACACAATCACACACAACCACACATACAACCAAAACCACACACACAACCATGCACACACAACCATATACACAAACACACACACACAAACACACACATAACCACATACACAACCAACCACACACAAACACACCCAACCATACACACAACCATAACCACACACACAACCACAACCACACACACAACTACATACACACAACCACACAGAACCACAATCACACACACAACCACACACGCATACACAACCACACACACAAGCTCAACCACACACCAAACCACACCCACAGCCACACACACACACAACCACACATAACCACAGACAACCACACACAAAACCATACACACAACCACACACAACCTCAAACATATACAACCATACACAACCACACACACACAAACACACCCAACCACACACACAACCACACACAGAACCAAACACACAACCACAATCACATACACACACAATCATACACAATCACACACAACCACACGCACAACCACACACACAACCATACACACACAACCACACACAACCACACACACGCACAACCACACACATACAACCACACACACACAACCACAAACAATCATGCACACACAACCACACACAAATACACACACAACCATACACACAACCACACACACAGACACACACACACAACCACACACACAATCACACCCAACCACACACACAACCGCACACACAACCACACACACAAACACACCCAACCACACCTACAACCACACATAACCACAACCAAACCCAACCACACCCACAACCACACACACACAAACCACAACCACACATACAACCACACACACAACCACACCCACAACCACACACACACCACACACACACAACCACCCACACACAACCAGAAATATACAGACAACCAAACACATAACCACAACCACACACACAACACACACAACCACACACAAACAACCACACACACAACCACACTCCCAACCACAAACACACAACTACACACACAACCACACACACACAACCACACATACACACAACCACACACACAACCACACACACAACCATACATACAACCACGCACACAACCATACACAGAACCACACAACCAAACACACACACCACACACTCAACCACACATACAACCACACACACACACAACCAAACACACCACCACACACACACACAACCACAAAAACAACCACACACACAAGCTCAACCACACACCCAACCACACCCACAACCACACACACACAACCACACACACAACCACCCACATAACCACACACACAACACCACACATAACCACACAAAACCACATACAACCATACACACAACCACACACACAACCACACACAACACACACAACCACACACACAACCATACACACAACCACACACAACCACACACACAACCACACATAACCACACACACAACCATAACCACACACACAACCACACACACAACCACAACCACACACACAACCACACACAACCACAATCACACACACAACCACACACACAACTACACACACAAAACCACTCAAAATCACACACACAACCACACATACAATCACACACACAACCACAACCACACCCACCCACACCCACAACCACACACACACACAACCACAACCATACAGACAACCAAACACATAACCACAACCACACACACAACACACACACAACCACACACAAACCACACACACAACCACACTCCCAACCACAAACACACAACTACACACACAACCACACACACACAACCACACACACACAACCACACACACCACACACACAACCACACATACAACCACGCACACAACCATACACAGAACCACACAAACAAAAACACACACACCACACACTCAACCACACACACAACCACACACACAACCAAACACACCACCACACACACACAACCACAAAAACAACCACACACACAAGCTCAACCACACACCCAACCACGCCCACAACCACACACACAACCACACACACAACCACACACACACACAACCATAACCACACACACAACCACACACACAACCAAAACCACACACACACACACTCACACACAACCACACACACACAACCACACACACAACCAAAACCACACACACACACTCACACACAACCACACACACAACCACACACACACACACAACACACACAAACACACCCAACCACACCTACAACCACACACACACAAACCACAACCACACACAACCACACCCACAACCACACACACACAACCATATACAACCAAACACACAACCACACACACACAACCACACACACACAACCACAACCACACAACCACACACACAACCACAAACACACAATCACACACAACCACACATACAACCAAAACCACACACACAACCATGCACACACAACCATATACACAAACACACACACACAAACACACACATAACCACATACACAACCAACCACACACAAACACACCCAACCATACACACAACCATAACCACACACACAACCACAACCACACACACAACCACATACACACAACCACACAGAACCACAATCACACACACAACCACACACGCATACACAACCACACACACAAGCTCAACCACACACCCAACCACACCCACAGCCACACACACACACAACCACACATAACCACAGACAACCACACACAAAACCATACACACAACCACACACAACCTCAAACATATACAACCATACACAACCACACACACACAAACACACTCAACCACACACACAACCACACACACAACCACACACAGAACCAAACACACAACCACAACCACATACACACACAATCACACACAATCACACACAACCACACGCACAACCACACACACACAACCATACACACACAACCACACACAACCACACACACGCACAACCACACACATACAACCACACACACACAACCACAAACAATCATGCACACACAACCACACACAAATACACACACAACCATACACACAACCACACACACAGACACACACACACAACCACACACACAATCACACCCAACCACACACACAACCGCACACACAACCACACACACAAACACACCCAACCACACCTACAACCACACATAACCACAACCAAACCCCACCACACCCACAACCACACACACACAAACCACAACCACACACACAACCACACCCACAACCACACACACACCACACACACACAACCACCCACACACAACCAGAAATATACAGACAACCAAACACATAACCACAACCACACACACAACACACACAACCACACACAAACCACACACACAACCACACTCCCAACCACAAACACACAACTACACACACAACCACACACACACAACCACACATACACACAACCACACACACAACCACACACACAACCATACATACAACCACGCACACAACCATACACAGAACCACACAACCAAACACACACACCACACACTCAACCACACACACAACCACACACACACACAACCAAACACACCACCACACACACACACAACCACAAAAACAACCACACACAAGCTCAACCACACACCCAACCACACCCACAACCACACACACACAACCACACACACAACCACACACATAACCACACACACAACACCACACATAACCACACAAAACCACATACAACCATACACACAACCACACACACAACCACACACAACACACACAACCACACACACAACCATACACACAACCACACACAACCACACACACAACCACACATAACCACACACACAACCATAACCACACACACAACCACACACACAACCACAACCACACACACAGCCACAATCACACACACAACCACACACACAACTACACACACAAAACCACTCAAAATCACACACACAACCACACATACAATCACACACACAACCACAACCACACCCACCCACACCCACAACCACACACACACACAACCACAACCATACAGACAACCAAACACATAACCACAACCACACACACAACACACACACAACCACACACAAACCACACACACAACCACACTCCCAACCACAAACACACAACTACACACACAACCACACACACACAACCACACACACACAACCACACACACCACACACACAACCACACATACAACCACGCACACAACCATACACAGAACCACACAAACAAAAACACACACACCACACACTCAACCACACACACAACCACACACACAACCAAACACACCACCACACACACACAACCACAAAAACAACCACACACACAAGCTCAACCACACACCCAACCACGCCCACAACCACACACACAACCACACACACAACCACACACATAACCACACACACAACACCACACATAACCACACAAAACAACACACAACCATACACACAACCACACACACAACCACACAACCACACACACAACCACACACACAACCACACACAACACACACAACCACACACACACAACCATACACACAACCGCAGAAAACCACACACACAACCACACATAACCACAACCACACACACAACATACACACACAACCAGACATTAACTACACACAAAACCACATACACAACCATAACCACAACCACACACACACAACCACACACACAACCACACACAACACACACAACCACACAACCAAACACAACCATACACACAACCACACACAACTACACACACACAACCATATACAACTACACACACCACATACACAGACAACCACACACACACATACACACGACCACACACATATAACCACTCACACACAACCACACAACTACTCACACATACACAACCACATATACACAACCACACATCCACACACACAACCACACCTGCACCCACAACCTCACCCACAACCACACAACCACACACACAACCACACACACAACCACACACAATCACACACAACACACAACCACACACACACAACCTCAACCACACACACAACCACACACACACATACAACCACACAACCACACACAACCACTTACACAACCACATACAACCACACATGCACACACAACCACACACACAACCAAACACACATCACACAACCACCCACGACCTCCCACACAACCACATACACACAACCACACACAACCATACACACAACCATACACAACTATACACAACCACACACACACAACCACACAACCACTCACACATACATAACCACACAACCACACACACAACCACACATCCACATACACCCACAACACCTGCACCCACAACCTCACCCACAACCACACAACCACAGACACAACCACGCACACAATCACACACACAACCAAACACACAACCACACACACAAGCACATACACAACCTCAACCACACACACAACCACACACACATACAACCACCCACAACCACATACACAACCACACATACAACCACATACACAACCACACATACGCACGCATGACCACACACACACAACCAAACACACACCACACACACAACCACCCAGAACTACACACACAACCACACACAACTATACACAACCACACACACAACTACACACACACACAACCACACCCATATAGAACCACCCACACCCACACACAACCACACACACAATCACAACCACACACAACCACACACAACCACACAACCACACACAACCACAAACATACAATCACACAACACATACACAACCACACAACACACACACCACCACATATACAACCCCACACACACAACCACACACCACACACAACCACGCACACAACCACACACAACCACACACACACAACCACACATACACTCATACACACACAACCACACACACAAGCACAACCACACACACAACCACATATCCACACACAACCACACACACAACCACAACCACTCACATACACAACCACACACAACTACACATAACCACGCACACAACCACACACACACAAGCACATACACATCCCTACACATACAACCACACGCACAACCACACACACCACACACAACCACGCACACAACCACATACAACCACACACACAGCCACACACACACACAACCACAACCATACAGACAACCAAACACATAACCACAACCACACACACAACACACACAACCACACACACAACAACACACAAACCACACACACAACCACACTCCCAACCACAAACATACAACTACACACACAACCACACACACACAACCACACACACAACCACACACATAACCACACACACAACACCACACATAACCACACAAAACCACACACACAACCACACACACAACCACACACACAACCACACAACCACACACACAACCACACACACAACCACACACAACACACACAACCACACATACACAACCATACACACAACCACACAAAACCACACACACAACCACACAACCACAACCACAACCATACACACACAACCAGACATTAACCACACACAAAACCACACACACAACCACAACCACACACACAACCACACACACACAACCACACACACAACCACAATCACACACAACCACATATATAACCACACACACAACCACACACAACACACACAACCACACACAACACACACAACCACACAACCAAACACAACCATACACACAACCACACACAACTACATACACACAACCATATACAACTACACACACCACATACACAGACAACCACACACACACAACCACACACATATAACCACTCACACACAACCACACAACTACTCACACATACACAACCACACACACACAACCACACATTCACACACACAACCACACCTGCACCCACAACCTCACCCACAACCACACAACCACACACACAACCATACACACAACCATACACAACTATACACAACCACACACACAACCACACAACCACTCACACATACATAACCACACAACCACACACACAACCACACATCCACACACACCCACAACACCTGCACCCACAACCTCACCCACAACCACACAACCACAGACACAACCACGCACACAATCACACACACAACCAAACACACAACCACACACACAAGCACATACACAACCTCAACCACACACACAACCACACACACATACAACCACCCACAACCACATACACAACCACACATACAACCACATACACATCCACACATACGCACGCACGAACACACACACAACCAAACACACACCACACACACAACCACCCAGAACTACACACACAACCACACACAACTATACACAACCACACACACAACTACACACACACAACCACACCCATATAGAACCACCCACACCCACACACAACCACACCCACAATCACAACCACACACAACCACACACACACACACAACCACACACAACCACAAACATACAATCACACAACACATACACAACCACACAACACACACACCACCACATATACAACCCCACACACACAACCACACACCACACACAACCACGCACACAACCACATACAACCACATACACAACCACACATCCACTCACACACACACAATCACACACACAAGCACAACCACACACACAACCACATATCCACACACACAACCACACACACAACCACAACCACTCACATACACAACCACACACAACTACACACAACCACGCACACAACCACACACACACAAGCACATACATATCCCTACACATACAACCACACGCACAACCACACACACCACACACAACCACGCACACAACCACATACAACCACACACACAACCACACACACACACAACCACAACCATACAGACAACCAAACACATAACCACAACCACACACACAACACACACAACCACACACACAACCACACACAAACCACACACACAACCACACTCCCAACCACAAACACACAACTACACACACAACCACACACACACAACCACACACACACAACCACACACACAACCACACACACAACCACACATACAACCACGCACACAACCATACACAGAACCACACAAACAAAAACACACACACCACACACTCAACCACACACACAACCACACACACAACCAAACACACCACCACACACACACACAACCACAAAAACAACCACACACACAAGCTTAACCACACACACAACCACACACACAACCACACACATAACCACACACACAACACCACACATAACCACACAAAACCACACACAACCATACACACAACCACACACACAACCACACAACCACACACACAACCACACACACACAACCATACACACAACCACACAAAACCACACACACAACCACACATAACCACAACCACACACACAACCATACACACACAACCAGACATTAACCACACACAAAACCACATACACAACCATACACACAACCACACACACAACCACAACCACACACACAACCACACACACAACCACACACACAACCACAATCACACACAACCACATATATAACCACACACACAACCACACACAACACACACAACCACACAACCAAACACAACCATACACACAACCACACACAACTACACACACACAACCATATACAACTACACACACCACATACACAGACAACCACACACACACACACACACACACAACCACACACATATAACCACTCACACACAACCACACAACTACTCACACATACACAACCACACACACACACAACCACACATCCACACACACAACCACACCTGCACCCACAACCTCACCCACAACCACACAACCACACACACAACCACACACACAACCACACACACAACCACACACAATCACACACAACCACACACACACAACCTCAACCACACACACAACCACACACACACATAGAACCACACAACCACACACAACCACAACCACATACACAACCACATACAACCACACATGCACACACAACCACACACACACAACCAAACACACATCACACAACCACCCACGACCTCCCACACAACCACATACACACAACCACACACAACCATACACACAACCATACACAACTATACACAACCACACACACACAACCACACAACCACTCACACATACATAACCACACAACCACACACACAACCACACATCCACACACACCCACAACACCTGCACCCACAACTCCACCCACAACCACACAACCACAGACACAACCACGCACACAATCACACAAACAACCAAACACACAACCACACACACAAGCACATACACAACCTCAACCACACACACAACCACACACACATACAAGCACCCACAACCACATATAGAACCACACATACAACCACATACACAACCACACATACGCACGCACGACCACACACACACAACCAAACACACACCACACACACAACCACCCAGAACTACACACACAACCACACACAACTATACACAACCACACACACAACTACACACACACAACCACACCCATATAGAACCACCCACACCCACACACAACCACACACACAATCACAACCACACACAACCACACACACACACAACCACACACAACCACAAACATACAATCACACAACACATACACAACCACACAACACACACACCACCACATATACAACCCCACACACACAACCACACACCACACACAACCACGCACACAACCACACACAACCACACACACACAACCACACATCCACTCACACACACACAACCACACACACAAGCACAACCACACACACAACCACATATCCACACACACAACCACACACACAACCACAACCACTCACATACACAACCACACACAACTACACACAACCACGCACACAACCACACACACACAAGCACATACACATCCCTACACATACAACCACACGCACAACCACACACACCACACACCACGCACACAACCACATACAACCACACACACAACCACACATCCACTCACACATACACGACCACACACACACAACCACACACACACAAGCACAATCACACACACAACCACATATCCACACACACAACCACACACAACCACTTACATACACAACCACACACACAACCACAACCACACACATACACAACCACACACAACTACACACACCACACACACAGACAACCACACACACAACCACACACACAACCACACACAACCACACACACACACACACATGCAGCACACACACACACACACACAACTGCACACAACCACACAAACACATACACAAAACCACACAACCACACACACAACCACACACACAACCACACACACAACCACACACACATACAACCACAAACACAACCACACATACACAACCACACACATACACAACCACACACACTGCCCCAACCACACACACAACCACACATACAGCCACACATAAAACCACACACACAACCACACACACATAACCACACACACAACCACAACCATGCACACAACCACACACAAACACAACCAAACACACTACCACACACACAACCACACACACACACAACTGCACACAACCACACACAATCACAAACACACACAGCCACTCACACACATACACAACCACACACACAACCACATACACAACCACACACACACAACCAAACACACAAATCACACACACACAACCACACACACAAACCACACACACAACTATACCCAAACTTATCCAACCACACATCCACACACACACACACACCCACACCCGCACCCACAACCACACCCATACACAACCACACACACAACCACACACACACAACAACACACAACTATACACAACACACACAACTACACACACAACCACACACACAACCACACACACAACCACACACACACACAACCACACACATACAAACACACAACCACTCACACACACAACTGCACCCACAGCCACACACACACACACAACCACACTCACAACCACACACAACCAAACACACACAATCACACAGACAACCACACACAACTGCACACACAACCACATATACAACCACACACACAACCACACACACACAATCACACACATACAACCATACATCCACACACACAACCACACACAACCACATCCAACCACACGTCCACACCCACAAACACACCCACACCCACACACACAACCATGCACACAATCACACACACAACCACACACACAACCATACATACAACCACGCACACAACCACACAACCAAACACACACACCACACACTCAACCACACACACAACCACACACACACAACCAAACACACCACCACACACACACAACCACACATACAACCACACACACAACCACACACACACATCCACTCACACACACAGCCACACACACACACAAGCACAACCACATATCCACACACAACCACATATCCACACACACACACAAGCACAACCACTCACATACACAACCACACACACCACACACACTCACAAGCACAACCACTCACATACACAACCACACACCCCACACACACTCACAACCACACACAACCACACACGCACAAACACATACACAACCCACACAGAACCACACACAACCACAAAAACACATACACAAAACCACACACAAAACCACAACCACACATACAACCATACACACATACAACCACAAACAACCACACCAACACAACCACACACACACAACCACACACACTGCCCCAACCACACACACAACCACACATACAGCCCCACACACAACCACAACCATGCACAGAACCACACACAACCACAACCACGCACTATCACGCACACAACCACACACACACACACAACCACACACACACAACCACACACAACCACAAACACACACACAACCACTCACACACACATACACAACCACATACACAACCACACATACAGCCCCGCACACAACCATAAACAACCACACCAACACAACCACACACACACACAACCAAACACACAAACCACACACACACAACCACACACACAACTACACCCAACCATATCCAACCACACATCCACACACACACCCATACCCACACGCACAACCATACCCATACACAACCACAACCACACACACAACCACACACACAACCACACACAAACACACACACACAACCACTCACACAACCACATACACAACCACACACACAACCACACACACAATCACACACACAACCACACACACAACCACACATAACCACATGCACAACCACACACAACTACACACACACAACCACACACACACAACCACACACAACTATACACACAACCACACACACAACCACACACAACCACAACCACACACACACCACCACACACACACATAATCATACCCAACCACACACACAACCACACACACACAACTACAACCACACACACACACAACCACTCGCAACCACACACAACCATATATACAACCACATACACACAACCACACACACAACCACACACACAACCACACACACAACCACACACACACAACCACACACACACACAACCACATATACAACCACATACACACAACCACACACTCAACCACACACCCAACCACACAAACACAACCACACACACAACCATACACACAACCATACACAACCAAACACACAACCACACACACAACCACAACCACAATCACACACACAACCACACAGAATCACATTCACACAAAATCACACACACAACCACACACACACATAACCACACATACACAACCATACACACAACCACACACACACACAACCACACACACACAACCACACACATACAACCGCACATAACCACAATCACACACACAACCATACACACAACCACACACACACAACCACAAACACAACCACACACACAACCATTACCACACACACACAACCACACACACCTATAACCACACCTACAACAACAACCCACACACACAACTACCCACACACACAACCACACACACACAACCACATATACAACCACACAAACACAACCACAACCACACATACAAACACACACACACAATCACACACATACACACAACCACACCCAAAACCACACTCACAACAACCACATAACCACACACACAATCACACACACAACCACACACAACACACACAACCATACACACACAACTGCACACACACAACCACACACACACAACCACACACAACTATACACACAACCACACACAACCACAACCACACACAGCCACACACAACCACAACCACACGCACAAAACCACACAACCACAGACACAACCACGCACACAATCACACACACAACCAAACACACAACCACACACACAAGCACATACACAACCTCAACCACACACACAACCACACACACATACAACCACCCACAACCACATACACAACCACACATACAACCACATACACAACCACACATACACACGCATGACCACACACACACAACCAAACACACACCACACACACAACCACCCAGAACTACACACACAACCACACACAACTATACACAACCACACACACACACAACCACACCCATATAGAACCACCCACACCCACACACAACCACACACGCAATCACAACCACACACACACACAACCACACACAACCACAAACATACAATCACACAACACATACACAACCACACAACACACACACCACCACATATACAACCCCACACACACAACCACACACCACACACAACCAAGCACACAACCACACACAACCACACACACACAACCACACATCCACTCACACACACACAACCACACACACAAGCACAACCACTCACATACACAACCACACACAACTACACACAACCACGCACACAACCACACACACACAAGCACATACACATCCCTACACATCCCTACACATACAACCACATGCACAACCACACACACCACACACAACCACGCACACAACCACATACAACCACACACACAACCACACATCCACTCACACACACACGACCACACACACACACACACACAACCACACACACACAAGCATAACCACACACACAACCACATATCCACACACACAACCACACACACAACCACAACCACTTACATACACAACCACACATACAACCACAACCACACACATACACAACCACACACAACTACACACACCACACACACAGACAACCACACACACAACCACACACACAACCACACACAACCACACATACAGCACACACACATACAGCACACACACACACACACAACTGCATACAACCACACAAACGCAAACACAAAACCACACAACCATACACACAACCACACACACAACCACACACACATACAACCACAAACACAACCACATATACACAACCACACACATACACAACCACACACACTGCCCCAACCACACACATAACCACACATACAGCCACACATAAAACCACACACACAACCACACACACATAACCACACACACAACCACAACCATGCACACAACCACACACAAACACAACCACACACACTACCACACACACAACCACACACACACACACACCTGCACACAACCACACACAATCACAAACACACACAGCCACTCACACACACATACACAACCACACACACAACCACATACACAACCACACACACACAACCAAACACACAAACCACACACACACAACCACACACACAAACCACACACACAACTACACCCAAACTTATCCAACCACACATCCACACACACACACACACCCACACCCACAACCACACCCATACACAACCACACACACAACCACACACACAACAACACACAACTATACACAACACACACAACTACACACACAACCGCACACACAACCACACACACAACCACACACACACACAACCACACACATACAAACACACAACCACTCACACACACAACTGCACCCACAGCCACACACACACACACAACCACACTCACAACCACACACAACCAAACACACACAATCACACAGACAACCACACACAACTGCACACACAACCACATATACAACCACACACACAACCACACACACACAATCACACACATACAACCATACATCCACACCCACACCCACACACACAACCACACACAACCACATCCAACCACACATCCACACCCACAAACACACCCACACCCACACACACAACCACACACACAACCACGCACACAATCACACACACAACCACACACAACCATACATACAACCACACACACAACCATACACAGAACCACACAACCAAACACACACACCACACACTCAACCACACACACAACCACACACACACACAACCAAACACACCACCACACACACACACAACAATACATACAACCACACACACAACCACACAGAACTACATACAACCACACATACAACCACACACACAACTGCACACAACCACACACACAACCACACACACACATCCACTCTCACTCACAGCCACACACACACACAAGCACAACCACATATCCACACACAACCACATATCCACACACACACACAAGCACAACCACTCACATACACAACCACACACACCACACACACTCACAACCACACACAACCACACACGCACAAACACATACACAACCCACACAGAACCACACACAACCACAAAAACACATACACAAAACGACACACAAAACCACAACCACACATACAACCATACACACATACAACCACAAACAACCACACCAACACAACCACACACACACAACCACACACACTGCCCCAACCACACACACAACCACACATACAGCCCCACATACAACCACAACCATGCACAGAACCACACACAACCACAACCACGCACTATCACGCACACAACCACACACACAACCACACACACACAACCACACACAACCACAAACACACACACAACCACTCACACACACATACACAACCACATACACAACCACACATACAGCCCCACACACAACCACAAACAACCACACCAATACAACCACACACACACAACCAAACACAAACCACACACACACAACCACACACACAACTACACCCAACCATATCCAACCACACATCCACACACACACCCATACCCACACGCACAACCATACCCATACACAACCACAACCACACACACAACCACACACACAAACACACACACACAACCACTCACACAACCACATACACAACCACACACACAACCACACACACAATCACACACACAACCACACACACAACCACACACAACTACACACAACCACATGCACAACCACACACAACTACACACACACAACCACCCACACACAACTATACACACAACCACACACAACCACACACAACCACACACACACAACCACACCACACAACCACACACACACACACAATCATACCCAACCACACACACAACCACAACCACACACACACACAAAACCACTCGCAACCACACACACACAACCACACACACACAACCACACACACAACCACACACACACAACCACACACAACCACATATACAACCACATACACACAACCACACACTCAACCACACACCCAACCACACACACACAACCACACACACAACCACACACACAACCATACACACAACCACACACACACAACCACACACACACAACCACACACAACCACATATACAACCACATACACACAACCACACACTCAACCACACACCCAACCACACACCCAACCACACACACACAACCACACACACAACCATACACACAGCCATACACAACCAAACACACACAACCACACACACAACCACAACCACAATCACACACACAACCACACAAAATCACATTCACACAACATCACACACACAACCACACACACACATAACCACACATACACAACCACACACACAACCACACACACACAACCACACACACACAACCACACACGTACAACCGCACATAACCACACTCACACACACAACCATACACACAACCACACACACACAACCACAAACACAACCACACATACAACCATTACCACACACACACAACCACACACACCTATAACCACACCTACAACAACAACCCACACACACAACTACCCACACACACAACCACACACACAACCACATATACAACCACACAAACACAACCACAACCACACATACAAACACACACACACAATCACACACATACACACAACCACACCCAAAACCACACTCACAACAACCACATAACCACACACACAATCACACACACAACCACACACAACACACACAGCCACACACACACAACTGCACACACACAACCACACACAACTATACACACAACCACACACACAACCACAACCACACACAACCACAACCACACACAACCACAACCACACGCACACAACCACACAACCACAGACACAACCACGCACACAATCACACACACAACCAAACACACAACCACACACACAAGCAAATACACAACCTCAACCACACACACAACCACACACACATACAACCACCCACAACCACATACACAACCACACACAACCACACACACACACACACACAGCACACACACACACACAACTGCACACAACCACACAAACGCAAACACAAAACCACACAACCATACACACAACCACACACACAACCACACACACATACAACCACAAACACAACCACACATACACAACCACACACATACACAACCACACACACTGCCCCAACCACACACATAACCACACATACAGCCACACATAAAACCACACACACAACCACACACACACATAACCACACACACAACCACAACCATGCACACAACCACACACAAACACAACCACACACTACCACACACACAACCGCACACACACACACAACTGCACACAACCACACACAATCACAAACACACACAGCCACTCACACACACACATACACAACCACACACACAACCACATACACAACCACACACACACAACCAAACACACAAACCACACACACACAACCACACACACAAACCACACACACAACTACACCCAAACTTATCCAACCACACATCCACACACACACCCACACCCACACCCACAACCACACCCATACACAACCACACACACAACCACACACACACAACAACACACAACTATACACAACACATACAACTACACACACAACCGCACACACAACCACACACACAACCACACACACACTCAACCACACACATACAAACACACAACCACTCTCACACACAACTGCACCCACAGCCACACATACACACACAACCACACTCACAACCACACACAACCAAACACACACAATCACACAGACAACCACACACAACTGCACACACAACCACATATACAACCACACACACAACCACACACACACAATCACACACATACAACCATACATCCACACACACACCCACACACACAACCACACACAACCACATCCAACCACACGTCCACACCCACAAACACACCCACACCCACACACACAACCACACACACAACCACGCACACAATCACACACACAACCACACACACAACCATACATACAACCACGCACACAACCATACACAGAACCACACAACCAAACACACACACCACACACTCAACCACACACATAACCACACACACACACAACCAAACACACCACCACACACACACACAACCATACATACAACCACACACACAACCACACAGAACTACACACAACCACACATACAACCGCACACACAACCGCACACAACCACACACACAACCACACACACACATCCACTCACACACACAGCCACACACACACACAAGCACAACCACATATCCACACACAACCACATATCCACACTGTGAGAAGTTGGCCTGGCATATGCTGTTCACTAGTTCTAGTGACCACCTTGTACCATGCCAAGCAACCCTTATGGTGTGGTTGTAAGTCAACCTTTTTGGACTAGCTGCCCTAGTGGTAGCGTAGGCTAAGCAGTCTTTGAGGCTAAACTCGTGAAGCGTGTTAAGCAAGCTGTTTTACCAATAGTAACCCCCTTTTATACCAATGAAAGGACACCACACAGATATATATTCAAAATATATATGTATTTATTTCTCAAAGTAACCCCTAGTCTCTTTATGAGCACAGGAGCACAAATCGTCAAACAAGATTATCACAGAATACACAGAAGTTGCACTTTATATGGATAGGCCCTGGTGGCCACTCGAACCATATACTAAAATAGTGGTATAAGTACCACGAACAGAAAAGGGAAAAGGCCTAAGGCCTCTAGAATCGCTGGGCCTACAAGGAGCTAACGTCAGTTAGTGACCAGGAGGTCCACGGGTGGCGTGTGCAGAGCAAATAGTCACACGCGTGCTCCCATAGGGTTCAATGGGTGCGTAAAAAGTACAAAGTTACTGCAAAAGGAATCTTCCGGATGACCTAGGAACTTAAGATTTGGAACACAGGCACTAGAGATGTATTACTACACTTGGGCACAGGTGTGCCAGCTTTACCTCACCCACAGGAAGCGGGTGCATAGGCCTCGAAGTGCGTCGGGTTGCTTCTATCTGTTCCGTGGAGCTTGAAGACAAAGATGCTGCAGGCGGTCGGTCCGGGAGAGATGCAGTGGATCCAAGAGTGGATCGGAGATGTTGAAGACCTGTAAGCAGAGGGGACAGTGTTCACAGTCACTAGCCAGTGACCAGCGTGGCACCAGGTGGGTACCAGGCGATGTCGGGTGCAAACAGGTGATGAGGGGTAGCTTGTCTCCGCAGCCACGTGGTCCCTGAAGGTCGACGACGTCCAGGAGTCGGCTCACGAGCTGTCCCACGCAGGCTCTCGCTGTCGGCGGTGTCGGCGACTTGATCGAAGCAAACAAGCCTTGGCAAAAGCAATTGCAGGAGGATTCGGAAAGCAGCTGTTGGTTCTGACCAGCAAGGTCAGAGGGATTGCTCCTTTGGAGGGGAGCAAGGGCCAGTCTGGAGCAACCAGACCAGCGGTGTTTGTCGTAGATTTCGTCGCCAAGATGGCCACTAGCCAGCGGGCCAGCAACCGGTTAGGCGCGTCGAGTGGCAAAATGCAGAAGGGCCCCACGCAGATCGTGGAGATGCTGGAGGGCTCACCTTTGGTGCAGATGCTGCTCGAGGGTTGGGCTTCTCAGGACCCAAAGCACAACTTGGAGGGAGCCTCGGTTGTTGCACTGGTCAGCTTGTCGTAGTCGTTCCAAGATGGCTGGCTCCACGTGTCTCGGTGCCTCCACGGGTCTCCTCTTTTCAGGGACTGTGGATCGGGCGGTGAGAGGTCTGGAGGTCCAGGTCTTGTCAGTCTCTGGGCTCGGGCTCCGGCGGGAGGCGGCGGCAAAGCAGACGGTGATTCGCTGGATGGTGCTTGCGTTAGCAAGGTGGTCACTCCCTGACCACAGGGGAGATTTTCTTCAGTCTTCTGTGCAGCAGAATGTCGAAGTTCCCGTCTTCTTCTTAGTTTCAAGTTGATTCCAGGATGTCTGAAGTCTTAGGACACAGCTCCTACCTTTAAGCGGATTCTAGGGGCCGGACTACCTGCTAGGTCCCTCCCTATGGGTGGGACCAGGAAGGGGGGTGGTTACACCCCCAATCCTTTGTCCAGCTCGCCCCAGGCCCGGGACTGGTGTGCCCCAGGACCGGTTTGAACTGGCATATGCACCGAGGCTCCTTGTGAGCCACAGGCATGTCTGGTTTCTTTCAAGCCCTACCTGACCAATACACAAAATCCTGTCTGGGGTGGTGCACGCACCTCCCCTGGCAGGAAACCCTTTGTCCACACCTCCCAAACTGGAAGGACTCCCAGCAGCAGGAGGGCAGACTTGTGTCTGTGGTGGCAGCATCCATTTTGTGGAGCTGAGGCTATGTCTGATTTTACCCGGGTTTCAGGTACTGTACATGTCGTGTCCCTCTAGAAGGGTGGAATGCTAACCCCGTCGCCAGAATTGGCGAGGGGTTAGTATTCCAATTCGTATGACACCTTACTCGACATGTTTTGATAAAGCCAAACCAAAGATAGCATTTAACCGCGAGGTTCATAATGCACTTAAGAGTATATGGTATGACGATATCTGGAAACAGTAGAAGGAAGTTGTTCCGACCACTGCAGACAGGCTCAGCTCATGCCAGAGCACCATCTCACATGGAACCAAGCACTCTGCCTTCAGGATTGTTAAGGCCTGCCATAGGAGTGACTTATAGGTTACCAGGTGTCCCATTTAAGGTTAGGTATAGGTATACTACACCTAAGTAAGAGGTGATTACACCAACTTACCCCAGCTGAGTGATCAGCCAGTTGTGTCAAATTGTTAGGCCAAGCCTGGGGTGGCATAATACATGCTGCAGCCCTTGGCAGGCCTTGGGTACACCAATGCCCTGGGTACCTAGTGTACACTGGTACAGGGGCTGACAGGGTGATCCAACCAATTGGGTATGTACCTAAGGTACATGGAGTCCATTTTAAAGAGAGAACAGCCAGGCTGAGATCCTGAATAGCAGGATCTCAGGCCAACTAAGTCGAAAAACCAACTAGACACTAGGCAAAAATTTGGGGGTAACCATAGTCAGATATCCACCTTCCTACACAACCCCCCCCCAAACGAAGGGAGATAAGGCTGACCTTGACCAGGTAAGCCTATATTGCCCAAGTGGCCATATAAGGAGGAACCAGCACTGGCATGGTTACCCCCTGTCTCATGGTCCACTAAGCAACCCCTCACCCTAAGGGTATCAGAGGGTCTCCACCATAGGGAATCTCTACCTTTGGTGTGTCTTGGCAAAGTAAAAGGCTGGTGTTGAGATGGAGTACTGAAGTGAGTGTCCTCAAAGTGAGGCCTCAGCTTCCTCCAATCCCCCTCCACCATGGATGCCTTTCTTTCCTTAACTGAGTTGCACTGTGCTCTCAGGGTCAGCCTCTGGCTACCTAAAGCTGGAGGCTGGGTCCCTTTTGTGGGCTTACTGGAGGGACAGGTCAGGTTTGGGGCCCTAAGGTCCCAGGTTTGCCTGTGCCCAACAGAATCCCTCTGGGGGAGGTCCCTAACTACCTGTAAAGGAGATCCCTCAGGAATGTTTTTACCCATCACCTGACTAGGGCTACTAGCCAGGCAATCCTCATTCTTTTGATGGGGGGGTTCTTGTGGACAGGGGCCCTCTGGGGGTCCACTGGCCTCCCTGACCTCTGCAGCCCTGGGCTGACTGAGGCAGGGCAGAGAGAGGCAGGCTACCTGCACCAGACTGGGTCCCACCTTGGAAGGGGCCACTGACATCAGAGGCTCTGCCAGGCCAGGCCTGGCTACCTCTGGGGCAGTTCCTTCACAAGGGGTGAGGTCAGATCCCTGAGGAGGCTGACCTTTTCCTAATGTCTGGGGAGAGGGAGACTTTTCTTCCTCCCCACTACTCTCAGTTTGTGTGGAGTGATCCATTGTTTCAGGCTTCACTACACCTATGTCAGTCTGAGTATAGGCTGAGACCATTACAGCCTTGCCAACCTTTTCAGGGGGGCACTCAGTTTGTGTTTGAGCTGTGACTGTCACAGCTCTGCCAGTCTCTACAGGGAAGTCTGTCTGTGCCTGGGCTGTGGCTACCACTGCCCTTCCAACCTTTTCAGGGAGGAAATCTATTTGGACAGGGGTTGTGAATGGCACAACCCCCCTACCCTTTTGTGACAGGCCTACCATTTTAGAATGGGTGTCTTGTTCAACTCCAGCCCAAGCTGAGAGTTCTAAGTCATTCCCCAGTAAGCAGTCTACAGGCAAGGTTGGGGACACTGCCACCCTTTTAGGGCCAGTGACACCTCCCCAGCTGAGACATACCTCTGCCATGGGATGACTGTTCTGTTTGCCATCAATGTTGGTCACCTGGTAGGAGAAACCAGGCAAAAGCTGCTCAGAGGGAACTAGCCAATGGGCCACCATTGTGATGCTAGCTCCAGTGTCTCTGTAGGCCTCAGCTTTTGTACCATTGATGTAGGGCTCCTGTCTGTACCTACCCAAAGTGTTGGGACAGGCAGTGAAGTTGGCAAACCCCATGCCACCATCACAGACAAGAGTATCTGCTGCAGGGGAATTGGCTAAGCCAGGGTCCCCCTGTGTTCCCCAAGTAAACCCACCCAGATTTCTGGGGGCACTCCCACCACCTGGGGGATTACTGCTGACAGTAATAGGTGGTGTGACAGGAGTAATTGGAGGAACAGTTTTGTTTTTAGCCCTTGGGCAACCGCTGTCAGTTTTCCAATGCCCAGGAGTTTTACACTCATGGCAGTAGGGCTTTTTGGCTGTGGTAGAGGAGGGAGCTTGGGACCCACCACCCTGTGTGGAGTTTTGGGGCCCTGAGGAAGGTTTCTCTTTTTCTTTATCCCCACCCTTCTCTTGAGGCTTGGTGGTATCTTTCTTTTGGTCACCACCCTGGTTTTTAGGCCTGATCCTGGTCCTGACCCATTTATCTGCCCTCTTTCCCAATTCTTGGGGAGAGGTCAAATCTGAGTCTACCAGGTGTTGATGGAGAAGCTGGTTTTGACAATTACTTAAAATCTGCTCTCTCATCATCAAATTGTACAATCCTGTATAATCAGACACCTTACTTCCCAGCAACCAACCCTCCAAAGCCTTAGTGGCACATTCCACATATTCAGACCAGTCCTGAGTCTGTGTCTTCTGGGTGTCTCTGAACATTAACCTGTACTGTTCAGTGGTTAAGCCTAACCCATCAACTAGGACACTCTTCAGGACTCTGTAATTTCTGACATCCTCTTCTCTAACAGTGAGGAGTCTATCTCTGCCTCTCCCCTCAAAGGAGAGCCATAAGATTGCTGCCCACTGGTCTTCAGGAACCTGCTGCACTTTGCAGGCTCTCTCAAGAGCAGTCATCCATTTGTGGATGTCATCCCCACTTTTGTAGGGGGGCACAATCTTGGACAGGTTCCTATTGTCAAAGACCCTATCTTTGTCCCTAGGGACATTGCTGCCACCAGTGGGTATAGACCCACTCTCTCTATGCTGCCTAGCCTTGCTCAGTTTTTCTTCCATCAGGGCTACTTCTAGCTCCTGCTTCCTGATCCTCAGCTGGGCTTCTTGCATCTTGGCCTCATGTTCCCTCCTCTGAGGGGTGGTCATCCTTCTACTGGAGTGACCTTGAGAGCCTCTAGAGCCATGGGAAGCATTGGAGTCACCTGAGCGATTCCTTTGCCTTCCAAGCCCTGTGTTAAGTCCACTGGGGAGATCCAATGGGGGGAACCCATTGTCAGTCCCCAATAGCCTTAGTTTAGCTGGGCCAAGTATAATACTTGGCACTGGGCTAGTTCTCCCTTCATCATCACTACTTTCTGTATCCTCACCACTTTCCTCCCCTGTAGTATGGTTCTCATCCAAGGGATGGCTATTGGAACTAGGTACCTCAGTGGCATCTTTAGAAGGGGGGCCTCCTGTTCCTGTCCCTAAGGGGGCTAACTGGGAAGCTTTCTTGAGTGCTCTCTGATTCTCATCATTCTGTAAGAGCTCTCTGAGCTCAGCAGAGTTTGGGTTCTTGGGCTGTTTAAGGCCTCTAAGAGTTGCCAAATGCCTGAGCTCATTCTGATTAAGGGTAGCAAAGCTGGATGGTGCCCTCTGGGGGTCACTCTCAACAGAGATGGGTACAGTGGACCCCTCTGCCCCGGCCATTGCTCTTAAGTGTGGGTGGATGTGTTGCAATCTACCTACACTTGGGTTTACCTACTAAACCTATCTAGTAGTTGTAGTCAGGGTGTGCTACTCCCTTTGCTCTACAACAACTAAGTTCAGTAGAACTTAAGTATATCTAATCTTGTTTTATATGTACCTACAGGTACCTATGTGATCTTTCAATTGGTAACCAAGAGATTACAATGGTAAAACACAGCAAGCTCAAATCCAACCGCTGCTCACCAATGTGAGAAGTTGGCCTGGCATATGCTGTTCACTAGTTCTAGTGACCACCTTGTACCATGCCAAGCAACCCTTATGGTGTGGTTGTAAGTCAACCTTTTTGGACTAGCTGCCCTAGTGGTAGCGTAGGCTAAGCAGTCTTTGAGGCTAAACTCGTGAAGCGTGTTAAGCAAGCTGTTTTACCAATAGTAACCCCCTTTTATACCAATGAAAGGACACCACACAGATATATATTCAAAATATATATGTATTTATTTCTCAAAGTAACCCCTAGTCTCTTTATGAGCACAGGAGCACAAATCGTCAAACAAGATTATCACAGAATACACAGAAGTTGCACTTTATATGGATAGGCCCTGGTGGCCACTCGAACCATATACTAAAATAGTGGTATAAGTACCACGAACAGAAAAGGGAAAAGGCCTAAGGCCTCTAGAATCGCTGGGCCTACAAGGAGCTAACGTCAGTTAGTGACCAGGAGGTCCACGGGTGGCGTGTGCAGAGCAAATAGTCACACGCGTGCTCCCATAGGGTTCAATGGGTGCGTAAAAAGTACAAAGTTACTGCAAAAGGAATCTTCCGGATGACCTAGGAACTTAAGATTTGGAACACAGGCACTAGAGATGTATTACTACACTTGGGCACAGGTGTGCCAGCTTTACCTCACCCACAGGAAGCGGGTGCATAGGCCTCGAAGTGCGTCGGGTTGCTTCTATCTGTTCCGTGGAGCTTGAAGACAAAGATGCTGCAGGCGGTCGGTCCGGGAGAGATGCAGTGGATCCAAGAGTGGATCGGAGATGTTGAAGACCTGTAAGCAGAGGGGACAGTGTTCACAGTCACTAGCCAGTGACCAGCGTGGCACCAGGTGGGTACCAGGCGATGTCGGGTGCAAACAGGTGATCAGGGGTAGCTTGTCTCCGCAGCCACGTGGTCCCTGAAGGTCGACGACGTCCAGGAGTCGGCTCACGAGCTGTCCCACGCAGGCTCTCGCTGTCGGCGGTGTCGGCGACTTGATCGAAGCAAACAAGCCTTGGCAAAAGCAATTGCAGGAGGATTCGGAAAGCAGCTGTTGGTTCTGACCAGCAAGGTCAGAGGGATTGCTCCTTTGGAGGGGAGCAAGGGCCAGTCTGGAGCAACCAGACCAGCAGTGTTTGTCGTAGATTTCGTCGCCAAGATGGCCACTAGCCAGCGGGCCAGCAACCGGTTAGGCGCGTCGAGTGGCAAAATGCAGAAGGGCCCCACGCAGATCGTGGAGATGCTGGAGGGCTCACCTTTGGTGCAGATGCTGCTCGAGGGTTGGGCTTCTCAGGACCCAAAGCACAACTTGGAGGGAGCCTCGGTTGTTGCACTGGTCAGCTTGTCGTAGTCGTTCCAAGATGGCTGGCTCCACGTGTCTCGGTGCCTCCACGGGTCTCCTCTTTTCAGGGACTGTGGATCGGGCGGTGAGAGGTCTGGAGGTCCAGGTCTTGTCAGTCTCTGGGCTCGGGCTCCGGCGGGAGGCGGCGGCAAAGCAGACGGTGATTCGCTGGATGGTGCTTGCGTTAGCAAGGTGGTCACTCCCTGACCACAGGGGAGATTTTCTTCAGTCTTCTGTGCAGCAGAATGTCGAAGTTCCCGTCTTCTTCTTAGTTTCAAGTTGATTCCAGGATGTCTGAAGTCTTAGGACACAGCTCCTACCTTTAAGCGGATTCTAGGGGCCGGACTACCTGCTAGGTCCCTCCCTATGGGTGGGACCAGGAAGGGGGGTGGTTACACCCCCAATCCTTTGTCCAGCTCGCCCCAGGCCCGGGACTGGTGTGCCCCAGGACCGGTTTGAACTGGCATATGCACCGAGGCTCCTTGTGAGCCACAGGCATGTCTGGTTTCTTTCAAGCCCTACCTGACCAATACACAAAATCCTGTCTGGGGTGGTGCACGCACCTCCCCTGGCAGGAAACCCTTTGTCCACACCTCCCAAACTGGAAGGACTCCCAGCAGCAGGAGGGCAGACTTGTGTCTGTGGTGGCAGCATCCATTTTGTGGAGCTGAGGCTATGTCTGATTTTACCCGGGTTTCAGGTACTGTACATGTCGTGTCCCTCTAGAAGGGTGGAATGCTAACCCCGTCGCCAGAATTGGCGAGGGGTTAGTATTCCAATTCGTATGACACCTTACTCGACATGTTTTTATAAAGCCAAACCAAAGATAGCATTTAACCGCGAGGTTCATAATGCACTTAAGAGTATATGGTATGACGATATCTGGAAACAGTAGAAGGAAGTTGTTCCGACCACTGCAGACAGGCTCAGCTCATGCCAGAGCACCATCTCACATGGAACCAAGCACTCTGCCTTCAGGATTGTTAAGGCCTGCCATAGGAGTGACTTATAGGTTACCAGGTGTCCCATTTAAGGTTAGGTATAGGTATACTACACCTAAGTAAGAGGTGATTACACCAACTTACCCCAGCTGAGTGATCAGCCAGTTGTGTCAAATTGTTAGGCCAAGCCTGGGGTGGCATAATACATGCTGCAGCCCTTGGCAGGCCTTGGGTACACCAATGCCCTGGGTACCTAGTGTACACTGGTACAGGGGCTGACAGGGTGATCCAACCAATTGGGTATGTACCTAAGGTACATGGAGTCCATTTTAAAGAGAGAACAGCCAGGCTGAGATCCTGAATAGCAGGATCTCAGGCCAACTAAGTCGAAAAACCAACTAGACACTAGGCAAAAATTTGGGGGTAACCATAGTCAGATATCCACCTTCCTACACACACACACACATAAGCACAACCACTCACATACACAACCACACACACCACACACACTCACAACCACACACAACCACACACGCACAAACACATACACAACCCACACAGAACCACACACAACCACAAAAACACATACACAAAACCACACACAAAACCACAACCACACATACAACCATACACACATACAACCACAAACAACCACACCAACACAACCACACACACACAACCACACACACTGCCCCAACCACACACACAACCACACATACAGCCCCACATACAACCACAACCATGCACAGAACCACACACAACCACAACCACGCACTATCATGCACACAACCACACACACACAACCACACACACAACCACACACAAACACACACACACAACCACTCACACAACCACATACACAACCACACACACAATCACACACACAACCACACACACAACCACACACAACTACACACAACCACATGCACAACCACACACAACTACACACACACAACCACACACACACAACCACATACAACTACAAACACACAACTATACACACAACCACACACACAACCACACACAACCACAACCACACACACACAACCACACACACACACAATCATACCCAACTACACACACAACCACACACACACAACTACAACCACACACACACACAACCACTCACAACCACACACACACAACCACACACACACAACCACACACACAACCACACACACAACCACACACACACAACCACACACACACAACCACACACAACCACATATACAACCACATACACACAACCACACACTCAACCACACACCCAACCACACACACACAACCACACACACAACCATACACACAACCACACACACACAACCACACACACACAACCACACACACACAACCACACACAACCACATATACAACCACATACACACAACCACACACTCAACCACACACCCAACCACACACACACAACCACACACACAACCATACACACAACCATACACAACCCAAACACACACAACCACACACACAACCACAACCACAATCACACACACAACCACACAGAATCACATTCACACAAAATCACACACACAACCACACACACACACAACCACACATACACAACCACACACACAACCACACACACACAACCACACACACACAACCACACACAACCACAAACATACAATCACACAACACATACACAACCACACAACACACACACCACCACATATACAACCCCACACACACAACCACACACCACACACAACCACGCACACAACCACACACACACAACCACACATCCACTCACACACACACAACCACACACACAAGCACAACCACTCACATACACAACCACACACAACTACACACAACCACGCACACAACCACACACACACAAGCACATACACATCCCTACACATCCCTACACATACAACCACATGCACAACCACACACACCACACACAACCACGCACACAACCACAAACAACCACACACACAACCACACATCCACTCACACACACACGACCACACACACACACACAACCACACACACACAAGCATAACCACACACACAACCACATATCCACACACACAACCACACACACAACCACAACCACTTACATACACAACCACACATACAACCACAACCACACACATACACAACCACACACAACTACACACACCACACACACAGACAACCACACACACAACCACACACAACCACACATACAGCACACACACATACAGCACACACACACACACAACTGCATACAACCACACAAACGCAAACACAAAACCACACAACCATACACACAACCACACACACAACCACATACACAACCACACACACATACAACCACAAACACAACCACACATACACAACCACACACATACACAACCACACACACTGCCCCAACCACACACATAACCACACACATAACCACACATACAGCCACACATAAAACCACACACACAACCACACACACACACATAACCACACACACAACCACAACCATGCACACAACCACACACAAACACAACCACACACACTACCACACACACAACCACACACACACACACAACTGCACACAACCACACACAATCACAAACACACACAGCCACTCACACACACATACACAACCACACACACAACCACATACACAACCACACACACACAACCAAACACACAAACCACACACACACAACCACACACACAAACCACACACACAACTACACCCAAACTTATCCAACCACACATCCACACACACACCCACAACCACACCCATACACAACCACACACACAACCACACACACACAACAACACACAACTATACACAACACACACAACTACACACACAACCGCACACACAACCACACACACAACCACACACACACACAACCACACACATACAAACACACAACCACATACACAACCACACACACAACCACACACACAATCACACACACAACCACACACACAACCACACACAACTACACACAACCACATGCACAACCATACACACAACCACACACACACAACCACACACACACAACCACACACACACAACCACACACAACCACATATACAACCACATACACACAACCACACACTCAACCACACACCCAACCACACACACAACCACACACACAACCATACACACAACCATACACAACCAAACACACACAACCACACACACAACTACAACCACACACACACACAACCACTCACAACCACACACACACAACCAAACACACAAAACCACACACACAACCACACACACAACCACACACACACAACCACACACTCAACCACACACCCAACCACACACACACAACCACACACACAACCATACACACAACCACACACACACAACCACACACACACAACCACACACACACAACCACACACACACAACCACACACAACCACATATACAACCACATACACACAACCACACACTCAACCACACACCCAACCACACACACACAACCACACACACAACCATACACACAACCATACACAACCAAACACACACAACCACACACACAACCACAATCACACACACAACCACACAGAATCACATTCACACAAAATCACACACACAACCACACACACACACAACCACACATACACAACCACACACACAACCACACACACACAACCACACACACACAACCACACACATACAACCGCACATAACCACAATCACACACACAACCATACACACAACCACACACACAACCACAAACACAACCACACACACAACCATTACCACACACACACAACCACACACACCTATAACCACACCTACAACAACAACCCACACACACAACTACCCACACACACAACCACACACACACAACCACATATACAACCACACAAACACAACCACAACCACACATACAAACACACACACACAATCACACCCAAAACCACACTCACAACAACCACATAACCACACACACAATCACACACACAACCACACACAACACACACAACCACACACACACAACCACACACACACACAACTGCACACACACAACCACACACACACAACCACACACAACTATACACACAACCACACACACAACCACACACACAACCACAACCACACACACATACAACCACCCACAACCACATACACAACCACACATACAACCACATACACAACCACACATACACATGCATGACCACACACACACAACCAAACACACACCACACACACAACCACCCAGAACTACACACACAACCACACACAACTATACACAACCACACACACAACTACACACACACAACCACACCCATATAGAACCACCCACACCCACACACAACCACACACACAATCACAACCACACACAACCACACACACACACAACCACACACAACCACAAACATACAATCACACAACACATACACAACCACACAACACACACACCACCACATATACAACCCCACACACACAACCACACACCACACACAACCACGCACACAACCACACACAACCACACACACACAACCACACATCCACTCACACACACAACCACACACACAAGCACAACCACATATCCACACACACAACCACACACTCAACCACAACCACTCACATACACAACCACACACAACTACACACAACCACGCACACAACCACACACACACAAGCACATACACATCCCTACACATCCCTACATATACAACCACATTCACAACCACACACACCACACACAACCACACACACAACCACATACAACCACACACACAACCACACATCCACTCACATACACACGACCACACACACACACAACCACACACACACAAGCATAACCACACACACAACCACATATCCACACACACAACCACAACCACTTACATACACAACCACACATACAACCACAACCACACACATACACAACCACACACAACTACATACACCACACACACAGACAACCACACACACAACCACACACACAACCACACACAACCACACACACACACACATACAGCACACACACACAACTGCACACAACCACACAAACGCAAACACAAAACCACACAACTATACACACAACCACACACACAACCACACACAACCACACACACATACAACCACAAACACAACCACACATACACAACCACACACAGTGCCCCAACCACACACACTGCCCCAACCACACACATAACCACACATACAGCCACACATAAAACCACACACACAACCACACACACACATAACCACACACACAACCACAACCATGCACACAACCACACACAAACACAACCACACACACTACCACACACACAACCACACATACACACACAACTGCACACAACCACACACAATCACAAACACACACAGCCACTCACACACACATACACAACCACACACACAACCACATTCACAACCACACATACACAACCACACACACACAACCAAACACACAAACCACACACACATAACCACACACACAAACCACACACACAACTACACCCAAACTTATCCAACCACACATCCACACACACACACACACCCGCACCCACAACCACACACACACACAACCACACACACAACCACCCACACACAACTATACACACAACCACACACACAACCACACACCACAACCACACACACACAACCACACCACACAACCACACACACACACACAATCATACCCAACCACACACACAACCACACACACACAACTACAACCACACACACACACAAAACCACTCGCAACCATACACACACAACCACACACACACAACCACACACACAACCACACACACACAACCACACACAACCACATATACAACCACATACACACAACCACACACTCAACCACACACCCAACCACACACACACAACCACACACACAACCACACACACAACCATACACACAACCACACACACACAACCACACACACACAACCACACACAACCACATATACAACCACATACACACAACCACACACTCAACCACACACCCAACCACACACCCAACCACACACACACAACCACACACACAACCATACACACAACCATACACAACCAAACACACACAACCACACACACAACCACAACCACAATCACACACACAACCACACAGAATCACATTCACACAACATCACACACACAACCACACACACACATAACCACACATACACAACCACACACACAACCACACACACACAACCACACACACACAACCACACACGTACAACCGCACATAACCACAATCACACACACAACCATACACACAACCACACACACACAACCACAAACACAACCACACATACAACCATTACCACACACACACAACCACACACACCTATAACCACACCTACAACAACAACCCACACACACAACTACCCACACACACAACCACACACACACAACCACATATACAACCACACAAACACAACCACAACCACACATACAAACACACACACACAATCACACACATACACACAACCACACCCAAAACCACACTCACAACAACCACATAACCACACACACAATCACACACACAACCACACACAACACACACAACCACACACACACAACTGCACACACACAACCACACACACACAACCACACACAACTATACACACAACCACACACACAACCACAACCACACACAACCACAACCACACACAACCACACGCACACAACCACACAACCACAGACACAACCACGCACACAATCACACACACAACAAAACACACAACCACACACACAAGCAAATACACAACCTCAACCACACACACAACCACACACACATACAACCACCCACAACCACATACACAACCACACACAACCACACACACACACACACACAGCACACACACACACACAACTGCACACAACCACACAAACGCAAACACAAAACCACACAACCATACACACAACCACACACACAACCACACACACATACAACCACAAACACAACCACACATACACAACCACACACATACACAACCACACACACTGCCCCAACCACACACATAACCACACATACAGCCACACATAAAACCACACACACAACCACACACACACATAACCACACACACAACCACAACCATGCACACAACCACACACAAACACAACCACACACTACCACACACACAACCACACACACACACACAACTGCACACAACCACACACAATCACAAACACACACAGCCACTCACACACACACATACACAACCACACACACAACCACATACACAACCACACACACACAACCAAACACACAAACCACACACACACAACCACACACACAAACCACACACACAACTACACCCAAACTTATCCAACCACACATCCACACACACACACACACCCACACCCACAACCACACCCATACACAACCACACACACAACCACACACACACAACAACACACAACTATACACAACACATACAACTACACACACAACCGCACACACAACCACACACACAACCACACACACACACAACCACACACATACAAACACACAACCACTCTCACACACAACTGCACCCACAGCCACACACACACACACAACCACACTCACAACCACACACAACCAAACACACACAATCACACAGACAACCACACACAACTGCACACACAACCACATATTCAACCACACACACAACCACACACACACAATCACACACATACAACCATACATCCACACACACACCCACACACACAACCACACACAACCACATCCAACCACACGTCCACACCCACAAACACACCCACACCCACACACACAACCACACACACAACCACGCACACAATCACACACACAACCACACACACAACCATACATACAACCACGCACACAACCATACACAGAACCACACAACCAAACACACACACCACACACTCAACCACACACATAACCACACACACACACAACCAAACACACCACCACACACACACACAACCATACATACAACCACACACACAACCACACAGAACTACACACAACCACACATACAACCGCACACACAACCGCACACAACCACACACACAACCACACACACACATCCACTCACACACACAGCCACACACACACACAAGCACAACCACATATCCACACACAACCACATATCCACACACACACACAAGCACAACCACTCACATACACAACCACACACACCACACACACTCACAACCACACACAACCACACCCGCACAAACACATACACAACCCACACAGAACCACACACAACCACAAAAACACATACACAAAACCACACACAAAACCACAACCACACATACAACCATACACACATACAACCACAAACAACCACACCAACACAACCACACACACACATTCACACACACTGCCCCAACCACACACACAACCACACATACAGCCCCACATACAACCACAACCATGCACAGAACCACACACAACCACAACCACGCACTATCACGCACACAACCACACACACACAACCACACACACACAACCACACACAACCACAAACACACACACAACCACTCACACACACATACACAACCACATACACAACCACACATACAGCCCCACACACAACCACAAACAACCACACCAACACAACCACACACACACAACCAAACTCACAAACCACACACACACAACCACACACACAACTACACCCAACCATATCCAACCACACATCCACACACACACCCATACCCACATGCACAACCATACCCATACACAACCACAACCACACACACAACCACACACACAACCACACACAAACACACACACACAACCACTCACACAACCACATACACAACCACACACACAACCACACACACAACCACACACACAACCACACACAACTACACACAACCACATGCACAACCACACACAACTACACACACACAACCACACACACACAACCACACACAACTACAAACACACAACTATACACACAACCACACACACAACCACACACAACCACAACCACACACACACAACCACACACACACACAATCATACCCAACCACACACACAACCACACACACACAACTACAACCACACACACACACAACCACTCACAACCACACACACACAACCACACACACACAACCACACACACAACCACACACACAACCACACACACACAACCACACACACACAACCACACACAACCACATATACAACCACATACACACAACCACACACTCAACCACACACCCAACCACACACACACAACCACACACACAACCATACACACAACCACACACACACAACCACACACACACAACCACACACAACCACACACAACCACATATACAACCACATACACACAACCACACACTCAACCACACACCCAACCACACACACACAACCACACACACAACCATACACACAACCATACACAACCAAACACACACAACCACACACACAACCACAACCACAATCACACACACAACCACACAGAATCACATTCACACAAAATCACACACACAACCACACACACACACACAACCACACATACACAACCACACACACAACCACACACACACAACCACACACACACAATCACACACAACCACAAACATACAATCACACAACACATACACAACCACACAACACACACACCACCACATATACAACCCCACACACACAACCACACACCACACACAACCACGCACACAACCACACACAACCACACACACACAACCACACATCCACTCACACACACACAACCACACACACAAGCACAACCACTCACATACACAACCACACACAACTACACACAACCACGCACACAACCACACACACACAAGCACAAACACATCCCTACACATACAACCACATGCACAACCACACACACCACACACAACCACGCACACAACCACATACAACCACACACACAACCACACATCCACTCACACACACACGACCACACACACACACACAACCACACACACACAAGCATAACCACACACACAACCACATATCCACACACACAACCACACACACAACCACAACCACTTACATACACAACCACACATACAACCACAACCACACACATACACAACCACACACAACTACACACACCACACACACAGACAACCACACACACAACCACACACACAACCACACACAACCACACATACAGCACACACACATACAGCACACACACACACACACAACTGCATACAACCACACAAACGCAAACACAAAACCACACAACCATACACACAACCACACACACAACCACACACACAACCACACACACATAAAACCACAAACACAACCACACATACACAACCACACACATACACAACCACACACACTGCCCCAACCACACACATAACCACACACATAACCACACATACAGCCACACATAAAACCACACACACAACCACACACACACATAACCACACACACAACCACAACCATGCACACAACCACACACAAACACAACCACACACACTACCACACACACAACCACACACACACACAACTGCACACAACCACACACAATCACAAACACACACAGCCACTCACACACACATACACAACCACACACACAACCACATACACAACCACACACACACAACCAAACACACAAACCACACACACACAACCACACACACAAACCACACACACAACTACACCCAAACTTATCCAACCACACATCCACACACACACACACACCCACACCCACAACCACACCCATACACAACCACACACACAACCACACACACACAACAACACACAACTATACACAACACACACAACTACACACACAACCGCACACACAACCACACACACAACCACACACACACACAACCCCACACATACAAACACACAACCACATACACAACCACACACACACACAACCACACACATACAAACACACAACCACATACACAACCACACACACAACCACACACACAATCACACACACAACCACACACACAACCACACACAACTACACACAACCACATGCACAACCATACACACAACCACACACACACAACCACACACACACAACCACACACACACAACCACATATACAACCACATACACACAACCACACACTCAACCACACACCCAACCACACACACACAACCACACACACAACCATACACACAACCATACACAACCAAACACACACAACCACACACACAACTACAACCACACACACACACAACCACTCACAACCACACACACACAACCAAACACACAAAACCACACACACAACCACACACACAACCACACACACACAACCACACACACACAACCACACACAACCACATATACAACCACATACACACAACCACACACTCAACCACACACCCAACCACACACACACAACCACACACACAACCATACACACAACCACACACACACACAACCACACACACACAACCACACACACACAACCACACACAACCACATATACAACCACATACACACAACCACACACTCAACCACACACCCAACCACACACACACAACCACACACACAACCATACACACAACCATACACAACCAAACACACACAACCACACACACAACCACAACCACAATCACACACACAACCACACAGAATCACATTCACACAAAATCACACACACAACCACACACACACACAACCACACATACACAACCACACACACAACCACACACACACAACCACACACACACAACCACACACATACAACCGCACATAACCACAATCACACACACAACCATACACACAACCACACACACAACCACAAACACAACCACACACACAACCATTACCACACACACACAACCACACACACCTATAACCACACCTACAACAACAACCCACACACACAACTACCCACACACACAACCACACACACACAACCACATATACAACCACACAAACACAACCACAACCACACATACAAACACACACACACAATCACACCCAAAACCACACTCACAACAACCACATAACCACACACACAATCACACACACAACCACACACAACACACACAACCACACACACACAACCACACACACACAACTGCACACACACAACCACACACACACAACCACACACAACTATACACACAACCACACACACAACCACACACACAACCACAACCACACACACATACAACCACCCACAACCACATACACAACCACACATACAACCACATACACAACCACACATGCATGACCACACACACACAACCAAACACACACCACACACACAACCACCCAGAACTACACACACAACTATACACAACCACACACACAACTACACACACACAACCACACCCATATAGAACCACCCACACCCACACACAACCACACACACAATCACAACCACACACAACCACACACACACACAACCACACACAACCACAAACATACAATCACACAACACATACACAACCACACAATACACACACCACCACATATACAACCCCACACACACAACCACACACCACACACAACCACGCACACAACCACACACAACCACACACACACAACCACACATCCACTCACACACACACAACCACACACACAAGTACAACCACATATCCACACACACAACCACACACTCAACCACAACCACTCACATACACAACCACACACAACTACACACAACCACGCACACAACCACACACACACAAGCACATACACATCCCTACACATCCCTACACATACAACCACATGCACAACCACACACACCACACACAACCACACACACAACCACATACAACCACACACACAACCACACATCCACTCACATACACACGACCACACACACACACAACCACACACACACAAGCATAACCACACACACAACCACATATCCACACACACAACCACAACCACTTACATACACAACCACACATACAACCACAACCACACACATACACAACCACACACAACTACATACACCACACACACAGACAACCACACACACAACCACACACACACAACCACACACAACCACACACACACACACATACAGCACACACACACAACTGCACACAACCACACAAACGCAAACACAAAACCACACAACTATACACACAACCACACACACAACCACACACAACCACACACACATACAACCACAAACACAACCACACATACACAACCACACACAGTGCCCCAACCACACACACTGCCCCAACCACACACATAACCACACATACAGCCACACATAAAACCACACACACATCCACACACACACATAACCACACACACAACCACAACCATGCACACAACCACACACAAACACAACCACACACACTACCACACACACAACCACACATACACACACAACTGCACACAACCACACACAATCACAAACACACACAGCCACTCACACACACATACACAACCACACACACAACCACATACACAACCACACATACACAACCACACACACACAACCAAACACACAAACCACACACACATAACCACACACACAAACCACACACACAACTACACCCAAACTTATCCAACCACACATCCACACACACACACACACACCCGCACCCACAACCACACACACACACAACCACACACACAACCACACACACACAACAACACACAACTATATACAACACACACAACTACACACACAACCGCACACACAACCACATACACAACCACACACACACACAACCACACACATACAAACACACAACCACTCACACACACACAACTGCACCCACAGCCACACACACACACACACAACCACACTCACAACCACACACAACCAAACACACACAATCACACAGACAACCACACACAACTGCACACACAACCACATATACAACCACACACACACAATCACACACACACAACCACACATCCACACACACACCCACACACACACCCACACACAACCACATCCAACCACACGTCCACACCCACAAACACACCCACACCCATACCCACACACAACCACACACACAACCACATACACAACCACACCCACAATCACACACACACAACCTCAACCTCACACACAACCACACACACAACCACACAGAACTACACACAACGACATATACACACAACCACACACAACCACATACACAACCACACATACAACCACATACACAACCACACATACACATGCATGACCACACACACACAACCGAACACACACCACACACACAACCACCCAGAACTACACACACAACCACACACAACTATACACAACCACACACACAACTACACACACACAACCACACCCATATAGAACCACCCACACCCACACACAACCACACACACAATCACAACCACACACAACCACACACACACACAACCACACACAACCACAAACATACAATCACACAACACATACACAACCACACAACACACACACCACCACATATACAACCCCACACACACAACCACACACAACCACGCACACAACCACACACACACACACACACAGCACACACACACACACAACTGCACACAACCACACAAACGCAAACACAAAACCACACAACCATACACACAACCACACACACAACCACACACACATACAACCACAAACACAACCACACATACACAACCACACACATACACAACCACACACACTGCCCCAACCACACACATAACCACACATACAGCCACACATAAAACCACACACACAACCACACACACACATAACCACACACACAACCACAACCATGCACACAACCACACACAAACACAACCACACACTACCACACACACAACCACACACACACACACAACTGCACACAACCACACACAATCACAAACACACACAGCCACTCACACACACACATACACAACCACACACACAACCACATACACAACCACACACACACAACCAAACACACAAACCACACACACACAACCACACACACAAACCACACACACAACTACACCCAAACTTATCCAACCACACATCCACACACACACACACACCCACACCCACAACCACACCCATACACAACCACACACACAACCACACACACACAACAACACACAACTATACACAACACATACAACTACACACACAACCGCACACACAACCACACACACAACCACACACACACACAACCACACACATACAAACACACAACCACTCTCACACACAACTGCACCCACAGCCACACACACACACACAACCACACTCACAACCACACACAACCAAACACACACAATCACACAGACAACCACACACAACTGCACACACAACCACATATTCAACCACACACACAACCACACACACACAATCACACACATACAACCATACATCCACACACACACCCACACACACAACCACACACAACCACATCCAACCACACGTCCACACCCACAAACACACCCACACCCACACACACAACCACACACACAACCACGCACACAATCACACACACAACCACACACACAACCATACATACAACCACGCACACAACCATACACAGAACCACACAACCAAACACACACACCACACACTCAACCACACACATAACCACACACACACACAACCAAACACACCACCACACACACACACAACCATACATACAACCACACACACAACCACACAGAACTACACACAACCACACATACAACCGCACACACAACCGCACACAACCACACACACAACCACACACACACATCCACTCACACACACAGCCACACACACACACAAGCACAACCACATATCCACACACAACCACATATCCACACACACACACAAGCACAACCACTCACATACACAACCACACACACCACACACACTCACAACCACACACAACCACACCCGCACAAACACATACACAACCCACACAGAACCACACACAACCACAAAAACACATACACAAAACCACACACAAAACCACAACCACACATACAACCATACACACATACAACCACAAACAACCACACCAACACAACCACACACACACATTCACACACACTGCCCCAACCACACACACAACCACACATACAGCCCCACATACAACCACAACCATGCACAGAACCACACACAACCACAACCACGCACTATCACGCACACAACCACACACACACAACCACACACACACAACCACACACAACCACAAACACACACACAACCACTCACACACACATACACAACCACATACACAACCACACATACAGCCCCACACACAACCACAAACAACCACACCAACACAACCACACACACACAACCAAACTCACAAACCACACACACACAACCACACACACAACTACACCCAACCATATCCAACCACACATCCACACACACACCCATACCCACATGCACAACCATACCCATACACAACCACAACCACACACACAACCACACACACAACCACACACAAACACACACACACAACCACTCACACAACCACATACACAACCACACACACAACCACACACACAACCACACACACAACCACACACAACTACACACAACCACATGCACAACCACACACAACTACACACACACAACCACACACACACAACCACACACAACTACAAACACACAACTATACACACAACCACACACACAACCACACACAACCACAACCACACACACACAACCACACACACACACAATCATACCCAACCACACACACAACCACACACACACAACTACAACCACACACACACACAACCACTCACAACCACACACACACAACCACACACACACAACCACACACACAACCACACACACAACCACACACACACAACCACACACACACAACCACACACAACCACATATACAACCACATACACACAACCACACACTCAACCACACACCCAACCACACACACACAACCACACACACAACCATACACACAACCACACACACACAACCACACACACACAACCACACACAACCACACACAACCACATATACAACCACATACACACAACCACACACTCAACCACACACCCAACCACACACACACAACCACACACACAACCATACACACAACCATACACAACCAAACACACACAACCACACACACAACCACAACCACAATCACACACACAACCACACAGAATCACATTCACACAAAATCACACACACAACCACACACACACACACAACCACACATACACAACCACACACACAACCACACACACACAACCACACACACACAACCACACACAACCACAAACATACAATCACACAACACATACACAACCACACAACACACACACCACCACATATACAACCCCACACACACAACCACACACCACACACAACCACGCACACAACCACACACAACCACACACACACAACCACACATCCACTCACACACACACAACCACACACACAAGCACAACCACTCACATACACAACCACACACAACTACACACAACCACGCACACAACCACACACACACAAGCACAAACACATCCCTACACATACAACCACATGCACAACCACACACACCACACACAACCACGCACACAACCACATACAACCACACACACAACCACACATCCACTCACACACACACGACCACACACACACACACAACCACACACACACAAGCATAACCACACACACAACCACATATCCACACACACAACCACACACACAACCACAACCACTTACATACACAACCACACATACAACCACAACCACACACATACACAACCACACACAACTACACACACCACACACACAGACAACCACACACACAACCACACACACACCACACACAACCACACATACAGCACACACACATACAGCACACACACACACACACAACTGCATACAACCACACAAACGCAAACACAAAACCACACAACCATACACACAACCACACACACAACCACACACACAACCACACACACATAAAACCACAAACACAACCACACATACACAACCACACACATACACAACCACACACACTGCCCCAACCACACACATAACCACACACATAACCACACATACAGCCACACATAAAACCACACACACAACCACACACACACATAACCACACACACAACCACAACCATGCACACAACCACACACAAACACAACCACACACACTACCACACACACAACCACACACACACACAACTGCACACAACCACACACAATCACAAACACACACAGCCACTCACACACACATACACAACCACACACACAACCACATACACAACCACACACACACAACCAAACACACAAACCACACACACACAACCACACACACAAACCACACACACAACTACACCCAAACTTATCCAACCACACATCCACACACACACACACACCCACACCCACAACCACACCCATACACAACCACACACACAACCACACACACACAACAACACACAACTATACACAACACACACAACTACACACACAACCGCACACACAACCACACACACAACCACACACACACACAACCCCACACATACAAACACACAACCACATACACAACCACACACACACACAACCACACACATACAAACACACAACCACATACACAACCACACACACAACCACACACACAATCACACACACAACCACACACACAACCACACACAACTACACACAACCACATGCACAACCATACACACAACCACACACACACAACCACACACACACAACCACACACACACAACCACATATACAACCACATACACACAACCACACACTCAACCACACACCCAACCACACACACACAACCACACACACAACCATACACACAACCATACACAACCAAACACACACAACCACACACACAACTACAACCACACACACACACAACCACTCACAACCACACACACACAACCAAACACACAAAACCACACACACAACCACACACACAACCACACACACACAACCACACACACACAACCACACACAACCACATATACAACCACATACACACAACCACACACTCAACCACACACCCAACCACACACACACAACCACACACACAACCATACACACAACCACACACACACACAACCACACACACACAACCACACACACACAACCACACACAACCACATATACAACCACATACACACAACCACACACTCAACCACACACCCAACCACACACACACAACCACACACACAACCATACACACAACCATACACAACCAAACACACACAACCACACACACAACCACAACCACAATCACACACACAACCACACAGAATCACATTCACACAAAATCACACACACAACCACACACACACACAACCACACATACACAACCACACACACAACCACACACACACAACCACACACACACAACCACACACATACAACCGCACATAACCACAATCACACACACAACCATACACACAACCACACACACAACCACAAACACAACCACACACACAACCATTACCACACACACACAACCACACACACCTATAACCACACCTACAACAACAACCCACACACACAACTACCCACACACACAACCACACACACACAACCACATATACAACCACACAAACACAACCACAACCACACATACAAACACACACACACAATCACACCCAAAACCACACTCACAACAACCACATAACCACACACACAATCACACACACAACCACACACAACACACACAACCACACACACACAACCACACACACACAACTGCACACACACAACCACACACACACAACCACACACAACTATACACACAACCACACACACAACCACACACACAACCACAACCACACACACATACAACCACCCACAACCACATACACAACCACACATACAACCACATACACAACCACACATGCATGACCACACACACACAACCAAACACACACCACACACACAACCACCCAGAACTACACACACAACTATACACAACCACACACACAACTACACACACACAACCACACCCATATAGAACCACCCACACCCACACACAACCACACACACAATCACAACCACACACAACCACACACACACACAACCACACACAACCACAAACATACAATCACACAACACATACACAACCACACAATACACACACCACCACATATACAACCCCACACACACAACCACACACCACACACAACCACGCACACAACCACACACAACCACACACACACAACCACACATCCACTCACACACACACAACCACACACACAAGTACAACCACATATCCACACACACAACCACACACTCAACCACAACCACTCACATACACAACCACACACAACTACACACAACCACGCACACAACCACACACACACAAGCACATACACATCCCTACACATCCCTACACATACAACCACATGCACAACCACACACACCACACACAACCACACACACAACCACATACAACCACACACACAACCACACATCCACTCACATACACACGACCACACACACACACAACCACACACACACAAGCATAACCACACACACAACCACATATCCACACACACAACCACAACCACTTACATACACAACCACACATACAACCACAACCACACACATACACAACCACACACAACTACATACACCACACACACAGACAACCACACACACAACCACACACACACAACCACACACAACCACACACACACACACATACAGCACACACACACAACTGCACACAACCACACAAACGCAAACACAAAACCACACAACTATACACACAACCACACACACAACCACACACAACCACACACACATACAACCACAAACACAACCACACATACACAACCACACACAGTGCCCCAACCACACACACTGCCCCAACCACACACATAACCACACATACAGCCACACATAAAACCACACACACATCCACACACACACATAACCACACACACAACCACAACCATGCACACAACCACACACAAACACAACCACACACACTACCACACACACAACCACACATACACACACAACTGCACACAACCACACACAATCACAAACACACACAGCCACTCACACACACATACACAACCACACACACAACCACATACACAACCACACATACACAACCACACACACACAACCAAACACACAAACCACACACACATAACCACACACACAAACCACACACACAACTACACCCAAACTTATCCAACCACACATCCACACACACACACACACACCCGCACCCACAACCACACACACACACAACCACACACACAACCACACACACACAACAACACACAACTATATACAACACACACAACTACACACACAACCGCACACACAACCACATACACAACCACACACACACACAACCACACACATACAAACACACAACCACTCACACACACACAACTGCACCCACAGCCACACACACACACACACAACCACACTCACAACCACACACAACCAAACACACACAATCACACAGACAACCACACACAACTGCACACACAACCACATATACAACCACACACACACAATCACACACACACAACCACACATCCACACACACACCCACACACACACCCACACACAACCACATCCAACCACACGTCCACACCCACAAACACACCCACACCCATACCCACACACAACCACACACACAACCACATACACAACCACACCCACAATCACACACACACAACCTCAACCTCACACACAACCACACACACAACCACACAGAACTACACACAACGACATATACACACAACCACACACAACCACATACACAACCACACATACAACCACATACACAACCACACATACACATGCATGACCACACACACACAACCGAACACACACCACACACACAACCACCCAGAACTACACACACAACCACACACAACTATACACAACCACACACACAACTACACACACACAACCACACCCATATAGAACCACCCACACCCACACACAACCACACACACAATCACAACCACACACAACCACACACACACACAACCACACACAACCACAAACATACAATCACACAACACATACACAACCACACAACACACACACCACCACATATACAACCCCACACACACAACCACACACAACCACGCACACAACCACACACAACCACACACACACAACCACACATCCACTCACACACACACAACCACACACACAAGCACAACCACATATCCACACACACAACCACACACTCAACCACAACCACTCACATACACAACCACACACAACTACACACAACCACGCACACAACTACACACACACAAGCACATACACATCCCTACACATCCCTATACATACAACCACATGCACAACCACACACACCACACACAACCACACACACAACCACATACAACCACACACACAACCACACATCCACTCACATACACACGACCACACACACACACAACCACACACACACAAGCATAACCACACACACAACCACATATCCACACACACAACCACAACCACTTACATACACAACCACACATACAACCACAACCACACTCATACACAACCACACACAACTACATACACCACACACACAGACAACCACACACACACAACCACACACACAACCACACACAACCACACACACACACACATACAGCACACACACACACACACAACTGCACACAACCACACAAACGCAAACACAAAACCACACAACCATACACACAACCACACACACAACCACACACAACCACACACACATACAACCACAAACACAACCACACATACACAACCACACACAGTGCCCCAACCACACACACTGCCCCAACCACACACATAACCACACATACAGCCACACATAAAACCACACACACAACCACACACACACATAACCACACACACAACCACAACCATGCACACAACCACACACAAACACAACCACACACACTACCACACACACACACACAACTGCACACAACCACACACAATCACAAACACACACAGCCACTCACACACACATACACAACCACACACACAACCACATACACAACCACACACACACAACCACACACACGCAACCAAACACACAAACCACACACACATAACCACACACACAAACCACACACACAACTACACCCAAACTTATCCAACCACACATCCACACACACACACACACACCCGCACCCACAACCACACACACACACAACCACACACACAACCACACACACACAACACACAACTATATACAACACACACAACTACACACACAACCGCACACACAACCACACACACAACCACACGCACACACAACCACACATACAAACACACAACCACTCACACACACACAACTGCACCCACAGCCACACACACACACACACACAACCACACTCACAACCACACACAACCAAACACACACAATCACACAGACAACCACACACAACTGCACACACAACCACATATACAACCACACACACACAATCACACACACACAACCACACATCCACACACACACCCACACACACACACACACACAACCACATCCAACCACACGTCCACACCCACAAACACACCCACACCCATACCCACACACAACCACACACACAACCACATACACAACCACACCCACAATCACACACACACAACCTCAACCTCACACAGAACCACACACACAACCACACAGAACTACACACAACCACATATACACACAACCACACACATACAAACACACAACCACTCACACACACAACTGCACCCACAGCCATACACACACACACAACCACACTCACAACCACACACAACCAAACACACACAATCACACAGACAACCACACACAACTGCACACACAACCACATATACAACCACACACACACAATCACACACACACATCCACACACACACCCACACACACACACAACCACACACAACCACACACAACCACACACACAACCACACCCACACACACAACCATATATACAACCACACACACAACCACACAGAACTACACACAACCACACATACAACCGCACACACAACCGCACACAACCACACACACAACCACACACACACACATCCACTCACACACACAGCCACACACACACACACAGCCACACACACACACACACACACAAGCACAACCACATATCCACACACAACCACATATCCACACACACACACAACCACAACCACTCACATACACAACCACACACACCACACACACTCACAACCACACACAACCACACACACACAAACACATACACAACCCACACAGAACCACACACAACCACAAAAACACATACACAAAACCACACACAAAACCACAACCATACACACAACCACACATACAACCATACACACATACAACCACAAACAACCACACCAACACAACCACATACACATAACCACACACACTGCCCCAACCACACACACAACCACACATACAGCCCCACACACAACCACATACATTACCACACACACATAACCACACACAAAACCACAACCATGCACAGAACCACACACAACCACAACCACGCACTATCACGCACACAACCACACACACACAACCACATACAACCACACCCACACACAGAACCAAACACACAACCACAAGCACACAACCACAAGCACACACACAACCACAACCACATACACATAAAATCACACCCAACCACACACACAACCACACACACACACACAACCACACATACACAGCCACACATACACCCACACACACAACCACAAACACAATCAAAACCACACACACACAATCACACCCAACCACACACACACAACCACACACACAATCACACACACACAACCACACATACAACCATGCACACACAACCGCACACAAATACACACACAACCATACACACAACCACACACACAACCACACACACAACCACACACAACCAAACACACACAACCACACACACAACCACACACACAAACACACCCAACCACACACACAACCATAACCACAAACACAACCACAAGCACACACACAACCACACACACAACCAAAACCACACACACACACACTCACATACAACCGCACACACACAACCACACACACAACCAAAACCACACACACACACACTCACACACAACCACACACACAACCACACAAACACAACAACACACACAAACACACCCAACCACACCTACAACCACACACACACAAACCACAACCACACACAACCACACCCACAACCACACACACAACCACACCCACAACCACACACACAACCATACACAACCAAACACACAAGCACACACACAACCACACACACACAACCACAACCACACAACCACACACACACAACCACAAACACACTATCACACACAACCACACATACAACCAAAACCACACACACAACCATGCACACACAACCACACACAACCATATACACAAACACACACACAAACACACACATAACCACATACACAACCAACCACACACAAACACACCCAACCATACACACAATCATAACCACACACACAACCACATACACACAACCACACAGAACCACAATCACACACGCATACACAACCACACATACACAACCACACACACAAGCTCAACCACACACCCAACCACACCCACAGCCACACACACACAACCACACATAACCACAGACAACCACACACAAAACCATACACACAACCACACATACAACCACACACAACCTCAAACATATACAACCATACACAACCACACACACACACAAACACACCCAACCACACACACAACCACACACACAACCACACACAGAACCAAACACACAACCACAACCACATACACACACAATCACACACAATCACACACAACCACACACACAACCACACACACACAACCACACACACACAACCACACACAACCACACACATGCACAACCAAACACATACAACCACACACACCAACCACAAACAATCACACACAACCACAAATACAATCAAAACCACACACACAACCATGCACACACAACCACACACAAATACACACACAACCATACACACAACCACACACACAAACACACACAACCACACACACAATCACACCCAACCACACACACAACCGCACACACAACCACACACACAAACACACCCAACCACACCTACAACCACACATAACCACAACCACACCCAACCACACCCACAGCCACACACACACAAACCACAACCACACACACAACCACACACACAACCACACCCACAACCACACACACACAACCACCCACACACAACCAGAACCATACAGACAACCAAATACATAACCACAACCACACACACAACACACACAACCACACACACACAACCACACACACAACCACACACACAACCATACATACAACCATGCATACAACCATACACAGAACCACACAACCAAACACACACACCACACACTCAACCACACACACAACCACACACACACACACAACCAAACACACCACCACACACACACACAACCACAAAAACAACCACACACACAAGCTCAACCACACACCCAACCACACTCACAACCACACACACACAACCACACACACAACCACACACACAACCACACACATAACCACACACACAACACCACACATAACCACACAAAACCATATACAACCATACACACAACCACACACACAACCACACAACCACACACAACCACACACCCAACCACACACCCAACCACACACACAACCGCACACACAACCACACACACAAACACACCCAACCACACCTACAACCACACATAACCACAACCAAACCCAACCACACCCACAACCACACACACACAAACCACAACCACACACACAACCACACACACAACCACACCCACAACCACACACACACAACCACACACACACAACCAGAACCATACAGACAACCAAACACATAACCACACACACAACACACACAACCACACACACAACCACACACACACAACCACACACACAACCACACACACAACCATACATACAACCATGCACACAACCATACACAGAACCACACAACCAAACACACACACCACACACTCAACCACACACACAACCACACACACACACACAACCAAACACACCACACACACACACACAACCACAAAAACAACCACACACACAAGCTCAACCACACACCCAACCACACCCACAACCACACACACACAACCACACACACAACCACACACATAACCACACACACAACACCACACAAAACCACATACAACCATACACACAACCACACACACAACCACACAACCACACACACAACCACACACACAACCACACACAACACACACAACCACACACACACAACCATACACACAACCACACAAAACCACACATAACCACAACCACACACACAACCACACACACAACCACACACAGAACCAAACACACAACCACAACCACATACACACACAATCACACACAATCACACACAACCACACACACAACCACACACACACAACCACACACACACAACCACACACAACCACACACATGCACAACCAAACACATACAACCACACACACACAACCACAAACAATCACACACAACCACAAATACAATCAAAACCATACACACAACCATGCACACACAACCACACACAAATACACACACAACCATACACACAACCACACACACAAACACACACAGCCACACACACAATCACACCCAACCACACACACAACCGCACACACAACCACACACACAAACACACCCAACCACACCTACAACCACACATAACCACAACCACACCCAACCACACCCACAACCACACACACACAAACCACAACCACACACACAACCACACACACAACCACACCCACAACCACACACACACAACCACCCACACACAACCAGAACCATACAGACAACCAAACACATAACCACAACCACACACACAACACACACAACCATACACACAACCACACACACACAACCACACACACAACCACACACACAACCATACATACAACCATGCACACAACCATACACAGAATCACACAACCAAACACACACACCACACACTCAACCACACACACAACCACACACACACACACAACCAAACACACCACCACACACACACACAACCACAAAAACAACCACACACACAAGCTCAACCACACACCCAACCACACTCACAACCACACACACACAACCACACACACAACCACACACATAACCACACACACAACACCACACATAACCACACAAAACCACATACAACCATACACACAACCACACACACAACCACACAACCACACACACAACCACACACCTAACCACACACCCAACCACACACACAACCGCACACACAACCACACACACAAACACACCCAACCACACCTACAACCACACATAACCACAACCAAACCCAACCACACCCACAACCACACACACACAAACCATAACCACACACACACAACCATACACACAACCACACCCACAACCACACACACACAACCACACACACACAACCAGAACCATACAGACAACCAAACACATAACCACAACCACACACACAACACACACAACCACACAACCACACACACAAAACCACACACACAACCACACACACAACCATACATACAACCACGCACACAACCATACACAGAACCACACAACCAAACACACACACCACACACTCAACCACACACACAACCACACACACAACCAAACACACCACACACACACACACACAACCACAAAAACAACCACACACACAAGCTCAACCACACACCCAACCACACCCACAACCACACACACACAACCACACACACAACCACACACATAAGCACACACACAACACCACACAAAACCACATACAACCATACACACAACCACACACACAACCACACACACAACCACACACACAACCACACACAACACACACAACCACACACACACAACCATACACACAACCACACAAAACCACACATAACCACAACCACACACACAACCATAACCACACACACAACCACACACACAACCACAACCACACACACAACCACACAGAACCACAATCACACACACAACCACACACACAACTACACACACATCACCACTCAAAATCATACACACAACCACACATACAATCACACACAACCACAACCACACCCACCCACACCCACAACCACACACACACACAACCACAACCATACAGACAACCAAACACATAACCAAACACATAACCACAACCACACACACAACACACACAACCACACACACAACCACACACAAACCACACACACAACCACACTCCCAACCACAAACACACAACTACACACACAACCACACACACACAACCACACACACAACCACACACACAACCACACATACAACCACGCACACAACCATACACAGAACCACACAAACAAAAACACACACACCACACACTCAACCACACACACAACCACACACACAACCAAACGCACCACCACACGCACACACAACCACAAAAACAACCACACACACAAGCTCAACCACACACCCAACCACGCCCAAAACCACACACACACAACCACACACACAACCACACACATAACCACACACACAACACCACACATAACCACACAAAACCACATACAACCATACACACAACCACACACACAACCACACACACAACCACACACAACCACACACAACACACACAACCACACAAAACCACACACACAACCACACATAACCACAACCACACACACAACCACACACACACAACCACACACACAACCACAATCACACACAACCACATATATAACCACACACACAACCACACACAACACACACAACCACACAACCAAACACAACCATACACACAACCACACACACACAACCATATACAACTACACACACCACATACACAGACAACCACACACTCACACACACACACACACACAACCACACACATATAACCACTCACACACAACCATACAACTACTCACACATACACAACCACACACACACAACCACACATCCACACACACAACCACACCTGCACCCACAACCTCACCCACAACCACACAACCACACACACAACCACACACAATCACACACAACACACAACCACACACACACAACCTCAACCACACACACAACCACACACACACATACAACCACACAACCACACACAACCACAACCACATACACAACCACATACAACCACACATGCACACACAACCACACACACACAACCAAACACACATCACACAACCACCCATGACCTCCCACACAACCACATACACACAACCACACACAACCATACACACAACCATACACAACTATACACAACCACACACACACAACCACACAACCACTCACACATACATAACCACACAACCACACACACAACCACACATCCACACACACCCACAACACCTGCACCCACAACCTCACCCACAACCACACAACCACAGACACAACCACGCACACAATCACACACACAACCAAACACACAACCACACACACAAGCACATACACAACCTCAACCACACACACAACCACACACACATACAACCACCCACAACCACATACACAACCACACATACAACCACATACACAACCACACATACGCATGCACGACCACAACACACACACACAACCAAACACACACCACACACACAACCACCCAGAACTACACACACAACCACACACAACTATACACAACCACACACACAACTACACACACACAACCACACCCATATAGAACCACCCACACCCACCCACACACACAATCACAACCACACACAACCACACACACACAACCACAAACATACAATCACACAACACATACACAACACACACACCACCACATATACAACCCCACACACACAACCACACACCACACACAACCACGCACACAACCACACACAACCACACACACACAACCACACATCCACTCACACACACACAACCACACACACAGGCACAACCACACACACAACCACATATCCACACACACAACCACACACACAACCACTCACATACACAACCACACACAACTACACACAACCACGCACACAACCACACACAAGCACATACACATCCCTACACATACAACCACATGCACAACCACACACACCACACACAACCATGCACACAACCACATACAACCACACACACAGCCACACACACACACAACCACAACCATACAGACAACCAAACACATAACCACAACCACACACACAACACACACAACCACACACAAACCACACACACAACCACACTCCCAACCACAAACACACAACTACACACACAACCACACACACACAACCACACACACAACCACACACACAACCACACACACACAACCACACACACAACCACACACACAACCACACATACAACCACGCACACAACCATACACAGAACCACACAAACAAAAACACACACACCACACACTCAACCACACACACAACCACACACACAACCAAACACACCACCACACACACACACAACCACAAAAACAACCACACACACAAGCTCAACCACACACCCAACCACACCCACAACCACACACACACAACCACACACACAACCACACACACAACCACATACACAACACCACACATAACCACACAAAACCACACACAACCATACACACAACCACACAACCACACACACAACCACACACAACCACACATACACAACCACACAAAACCACACACACAACCACACAACCACAACCACACACACAACCATACACACACAACCAGACATTAACCACACACAAAACCACATACACAACCATACACACAACCACACACACAACCACAACCACACACACAACCACATACACACAACCACACACAACCACAATCACACACAACCACATATATAACCACACACACAACCACACACAACACACACAACCACACAACCAAACACAACCATACACACAACAACACACAACTACACACACACAACCATATACAACTACACACACCACATACACAGACAACCACACACCCACACACACACACACAACCACACACATATAACCACTCACACACAACCACACAACTACTCACACATACACAACCACACATCCACACACACAACCACACCTGCACCCACAACCTCACCCACAACCACACAACCACACACACAACCATACACACAACCATACACAACTATACACAACCACAAACACACCACCGCACAACCACTCACACATACATAACCACACAACCACACACACAACCACACATCCACATACACCCACAACACCTGCACCCACAACCTCACCCACAACCACACAACCACAGACACAAACACGCATACAATCACACACACAACCAAACACACAACCACACACACAAGCACATACACAACCTCAACCACACACACAACCACACACACATACAACCACCCACAACCACATACACAACCACACATACAACCACATACATAACCACACATACGCACGCACGACCACACACACACAACCAAACACACACCACACACACAACCACCCAGAACTTCACACACAACCACACACAATTATACACAACCACACACACAACTACACACACACAACCACACCCATATAGAACCACCCACACACAACCACACACACAATCACAACCACACACAACCACACACACACACAACCCCACACAACCACAAACATACAATCACACAACACATACACAACCACACAACACACACACCACCACATATACAACCCCACACATACAACCACACACCACACACAACCACGCACACAACCACACACACACACAACCACACATCCACTCACACACACACAACCACACACACAAGCACAACCACACACACAACCACATATCCACACACACAACCACACACACAACCACAACCACTCACATACACAACCACACACAACTACACACAACCACGCACACAACCACACACACACAAGCACATACACATCCCTACACATACAACCACACGCACAACCACACACACCACACACAACCACGCACACAACCACATACAACCACACACACAACCACACACACACACAACCATACAGACAACCAAACACATAACCACAACCACACACACAACACACACAACCACACACACAACCACACACAAGCCACACACACAACCACACTCCCAACCACAAACACACAACCCCGCACACAACCTTACACAGAAACAAAAACACACACCACACACTCAACCACACACACAACCACACACACAACCAAACACACCACCACACACGCACACAACCACAAAAACAACCACACACACAAGCTCAACCACACACACAACCACAACCACACACACAACCACACACATAACCACACACACAACACCACACATAACCACACAAAACCACACACAACCATATACACAACCACACACACAACCACACAACCACACACACAATCACACACACAACCACACACACAACCACACAAAACCACACACACAACCACACATAACCACAACCACACACACAACCATACACACATAACCAGACATTAACACCACACATAACCACATACACAACCATACACACAACCACACACACAACCATAACCACACACACAACCACACACACACAACCACACACACACAACCACAATCACACACAACCACATATATAACCACACACACAACCACACACAACCACACAACCAAACACAACCATACACACAACCACACACAACTACACACACACAACCATATACAACTACACACACCACATACACAGACAACCACACACACACACACACACACACACACAACCACACACATATAACCACTCACACACAACCACACAACTACTCACACATACACAACCACACACACCCAACCACACATCCACACACACAACCACACCTGCACCCACAACCTCACCCACAACCACACAACCACACACACAACCACACACACAACCACACACAATCACACACAACACACACAACCACACACACAACCTCAACCACACACAACCACACACACACATACAACCACACAACCACACACAACCACAACCACATACACAACCACATATAACCACACATGCACACACAACCACACACACACAACCAAACACACATCACACAACCACCCAAGACCTCCCACACAACCACATACACACAACCACACACAACCATACACACAACCATACACAACTATACACAACCACACCCACACAACCACTCACACATACATAACCACACAACCACACACACAACCACACATCCACACACACCCACAACACCTGCACCCACAGCCTCACCCACAACCACACAACCACAGACACAACCACACACACAATCACACACACAACCAAACACACAACCACACACACAAGCACATACACAACCTCAACCACACACACAACCACACACACATACAACCACCCACAACCACATACACAACCACACATACAACCACATACACAACCACACATATGCACGCACGACCACACACACACAACCAAACACACACCACACACACAACCACCCAGAACTACACACACAACCACACACAACTATACACAACCACACACACAACTACACACACACAACCACACCCATATAGAACCACCCACACCCACACACAACCACACACACAATCACAACCACACACAACCACACACACACACAACCACACACAACCACAAACATACAATCACACAACACATACACAACCACACAACACACACACCACCACATATACAACCCCACACACACAACCACACACCACACACAACCACGCACACAACCACACACAACCACACACACACAACCACACACACAAGCACAACCACACACACAACCACATATCCACACACACAACCACACACACAACCACAACCACTCACATACACAACCACACACAACTACACACAACCACGCACACAATCACACACACACAAGCACATACACATCCCTACACATACAACCACACGCACAACCACACACACCACACACAACCACGCACACAACCACATACAACCACACACACAGCCACACACACACACAACCACAACCATACAGACAACCAAACACATAACCACAACCACACACACAACACACACAACCACACACATAACCACACACAAACCACACACACAACCACACTCCCAACCACAAACACACAACTACACACACAACCACACACACACAACCACACACACACAACCAAACACACAACCACACACCTAGCCACACACACAACCACACACACAACCACACAAAACCATCCACAACCACACACACAACCATACACAACTACATACAACCACACACACAACCACACATACCTACACACAACCACACACACACACAACCACATACTCACAACCACACACATATACAACCACACACACAACCATACACACACAACCACACACACAACCACACACAACTACACACAACCACAAACACACACCCAACCACACCCACAACCACACACAACCACACACAACCACACACACACACAACCATACACACAACCACACAAAACCACACACACAACCACACATAACCACAACCACACACACAACCATACACACATAACCAGACATTAACACCACACATAACCACATACACAACCATACACACAACCACACACACAACCATAACCACACACACAACCACACACACACAACCACACACACACAACCACAATCACACACAACCACATATATAACCACACACACAACCACACACAACCACACAACCAAACACAACCATACACACAACCACACACAACTACACACACACAACCATATACAACTACACACACCACATACACAGACAACCACACACACACACACACACACACAACCACACACATATAACCACTCACACACAACCACACAACTACTCACACATACACAACCACACACACCCAACCACACATCCACACACACAACCACACCTGCACCCACAACCTCACCCACAACCACACAACCACACACACAACCACACACACAACCACACACAATCACACACAACACACACAACCACACACACAACCTCAACCACACACAACCACACACACACATACAACCACACAACCACACACAACCACAACCACATACACAACCACATATAACCACACATGCACACACAACCACACACACACAACCAAACACACATCACACAACCACCCAAGACCTCCCACACAACCACATACACACAACCACACACAACCATACACACAACCATACACAACTATACACAACCACACCCACACAACCACTCACACATACATAACCACACAACCACACACACAACCACACATCCACACACACCCACAACACCTGCACCCACAACCTCACCCACAACCACACAACCACAGACACAACCACACACACAATCACACACACAACCAAACACACAACCACACACACAAGCACATACACAACCTCAACCACACACACAACCACACACACATACAACCACCCACAACCACATACACAACCACACATACAACCACATACACAACCACACATATGCACGCACGACCACACACACACAACCAAACACACACCACACACACAACCACCCAGAACTACACACACAACCACACACAACTATACACAACCACACACACAACTACACACACACAACCACACCCATATAGAACCACCCACACCCACACACAACCACACACACAATCACAACCACACACAACCACACACACACACAACCACACACAACCACAAACATACAATCACACAACACATACACAACCACACAACACACACACCACCACATATACAACCCCACACACACAACCACACACCACACACAACCACGCACACAACCACACACAACCACACACACACAACCACACACACAAGCACAACCACACACACAACCACATATCCACACACACAACCACACACACAACCACAACCACTCACATACACAACCACACACAACTACACACAACCACGCACACAATCACACACACACAAGCACATACACATCCCTACACATACAACCACACGCACAACCACACACACCACACACAACCACGCACACAACCACATACAACCACACACACAGCCACACACACACACAACCACAACCATACAGACAACCAAACACATAACCACAACCACACACACAACACACACAACCACACACATAACCACACACAAACCACACACACAACCACACTCCCAACCACAAACACACAACTACACACACAACCACACACACACAACCACACACACACAACCAAACACACAACCACACACCTAGCCACACACACAACCACACACACAACCACACAAAACCATCCACAACCACACACACAACCATACACAACTACATACAACCACACACACAACCACACATACCTACACACAACCACACACACACACAACCACATACTCACAACCACACACATATACAACCACACACACAACCATACACACACAACCACACACACAACCACACACAACTACACACAACCACAAACACACACCCAACCACACCCACAACCACACACAACTACACACAACCACACACACAACCACACCCAACCACACCCACAACCACACGCATACAACCACACACACGCAACCATACACATAACCACACACAACCACACATACAGCCATACACACAACCATACACAGAACTACACACACACAACCACACACACAACCACACACAACCACACACACAGCCACACACAAACATACACAACCACACACAACCAAACCCACAACCATACCCACAACCACACCCAACCATACCCACAACCATACACACAACCACACACACAACCATACCCACAACCACACGCACACAACCACAACCACACACAATCACACACAACCACACACACACAACCACACACAGCCACACACAACCACACACACAAACATGCACAACCACACCCACAACCACACCCAACCATACCCACAACCACATGCACACAACCACACACACAACCACACACACAACCATACACACAACCATACACACAGCCATACACACAACCACACAACCACATACACAAACTCACACACTACACACACAACCACACACACAACCACACACACAACCATAGCCACACACACAACCACACACACAATCACAACCACACACAACCGCACACACAACCACACACACAACCACACACACAACCACACACAACCACACACAACCACACACACACAACCACATACACACAACCACATACACACAACCACACACATACACAACCACACACAACCACACAGACAACCACACACACACACAGTCACACAACAACACATGCACAACCACACAACAGCACACACACACAACCAAATATACAACCACACACATACAACCACACACACAACCACATATACAACCCCACACACGACACACACAACCACACACACCACTCGCAACCACACACACATACAACCACAACCACATACACACAACCATACACACACAACCACAACCACACACACAACCACACTCACAACCACAACCATACACACACAACCACACACACAACCACACACAACTACACACACACAGCCACTCACACACACAACCACACACACACAACCACAACCACACACACAACCACACTCACAACCACAACCATACACACACAACCACACACACAACCACACACAACTACACACAACCACACATACAACCACACACAACTACACATACACACACAACCACACACACAACCACACACACGCAACCACACAAACACACACACACAGCCACTCATACACACAACCACACATAACCATCCACAACCACACACAACCATACACACATCCACAACCACATACAACCATACACAATTACACACACAACCACACAAAACTACACACAACCACACACACAACCACAACCACACACACACAACCACACATACACAACCACACACAACCACACACACATACACACAACCACACACACAACCATGCATACAACCACACACACAACCACACACAGAACCACACACAGAACCACACACTCAACCACACACACAACCGCACACAGCCATCCACAACCACACACACAACCATAGACACAAACACACACACAACCACACACAACCGTACACAACTACACACAACCACACACACAACCACATACACACAACCACACACATACACAACCACACACAACCACACACACAACCACACACACACATAAAACCACAGCCACACACACAACCACACACACACAATCACACAACAACACATACACAACTGCAAACACACAACCATATATACAACCACACACATACAACCACACACTCAACCACATATACAACCCCACACACACAACCACACACACAACCACACACACAACCACACACACAACCACACACACAACCACACACACAACCAAACACACCACCACACGCACACACAACCACAAAAACAACCACACACACAAGCTCAACCACACACCCAACCACGCCCAAAACCACACACACACAACCACACACACAACCACACACATAACCACACACACAACACCACACATAACCACACAAAACCACACACAACCATACACACAACCACACACACAACCACACACAACCACACACAACACACACAACCACACAAAACCACACACAACCACACATAACCACAACCACACACACAACCACACACACACAACCACACACACAACCACAATCACACACAACCACATATATAACCACACACACAACCACACACAACACACACAACCACACAACCAAACACAACCATACACACAACCACACACACAACCATATACAACTACACACACCACATACACAGACAACCACACACACACACACACACACACACACAACCACACACATATAACCACTCACACACAACCATACAACTACTCACACATACACAACCACACACACATAACCACACATCCACACATACAACCACACCTGCACCCACAACCTCACCCACAACCACACAACCACACACACAACCACACACAATCACACACAACACACACAACCACACACACACAACCTCAACCACACACACAACCACACACACACATACAACCACACAACCACACACAACCACAACCACATACACAACCACATACAACCACACATGCACACACAACCACACACACACAACCAAACACACATCACACAACCACCCATGACCTCCCACACAACCACATACACACAACCACACACAACCATACACACAACCATACACAACTATACACAACCACACACACACAACCACACAACCACTCACACATACATAACCACACAACCACACACACAACCACACATCCACACACACCCACAACACCTGCACCCACAACCTCACCCACAACCACACAACCACAGACACAACCACGCACACAATCACACACACAACCAAACACACAACCACACACACAAGCACATACACAACCTCAACCACACACACAACCACACACACATACAACCACCCACAACCACATACACAACCACACATACAACCACATACACAACCACACATACGCATGCACGACCACAACACACACACACAACCAAACACACACCACACACACAACCACCCAGAACTACACACACAACCACACACAACTATACACAACCACACACACAACTACACACACACAACCACACCCATATAGAACCACCCACACCCACCCACACACACAATCACAACCACACACAACCACACACAACCACAAACATACAATCACACAACACATACACAACACACACACCACCACATATACAACCCCACACACACAACCACACACCACACACAACCACGCACACAACCACACACAACCACACACACACAACCACACACACAAGCACAACCACACACACAACCACATATCCACACACACAACCACACACACAACCACAACCACTCACATACACAACCACACACAACTACACACAACCACGCACACAATCACACACACACAAGCACATACACATCCCTACACATACAACCACACGCACAACCACACACACCACACACAACCACGCACACAACCACATACAACCACACACACAGCCACACACACACACAACCACAACCATACAGACAACCAAACACATAACCACAACCACACACACAACACACACAACCACACACATAACCACACACAAACCACACACACAACCACACTCCCAACCACAAACACACAACTACACACACAACCACACACACACAACCACACACACACAACCAAACACACAACCACACACCTAGCCACACACACAACCACACACACAACCACACAAAACCATCCACAACCACACACACAACCATACACAACTACATACAACCACACACACAACCACACATACCTACACACAACCACACACACACACAACCACATACTCACAACCACACACATATACAACCACACACACAACCATACACACACAACCACACACACAACCACACACAACTACACACAACCACAAACACACACCCAACCACACCCACAACCACACACAACCACACACAACCACACACACACACAACCATACACACAACCACACAAAACCACACACACAACCACACATAACCACAACCACACACACAACCATACACACATAACCAGACATTAACACCACACATAACCACATACACAACCATACACACAACCACACACACAACCATAACCACACACACAACCACACACACACAACCACACACACACAACCACAATCACACACAACCACATATATAACCACACACACAACCACACACAACCACACAACCAAACACAACCATACACACAACCACACACAACTACACACACACAACCATATACAACTACACACACCACATACACAGACAACCACACACACACACACACACACACAACCACACACATATAACCACTCACACACAACCACACAACTACTCACACATACACAACCACACACACCCAACCACACATCCACACACACAACCACACCTGCACCCACAACCTCACCCACAACCACACAACCACACACACAACCACACACACAACCACACACAATCACACACAACACACACAACCACACACACAACCTCAACCACACACAACCACACACACACATACAACCACACAACCACACACAACCACAACCACATACACAACCACATATAACCACACATGCACACACAACCACACACACACAACCAAACACACATCACACAACCACCCAAGACCTCCCACACAACCACATACACACAACCACACACAACCATACACACAACCATACACAACTATACACAACCACACCCACACAACCACTCACACATACATAACCACACAACCACACACACAACCACACATCCACACACACCCACAACACCTGCACCCACAACCTCACCCACAACCACACAACCACAGACACAACCACACACACAATCACACACACAACCAAACACACAACCACACACACAAGCACATACACAACCTCAACCACACACACAACCACACACACATACAACCACCCACAACCACATACACAACCACACATACAACCACATACACAACCACACATATGCACGCACGACCACACACACACAACCAAACACACACCACACACACAACCACCCAGAACTACACACACAACCACACACAACTATACACAACCACACACACAACTACACACACACAACCACACCCATATAGAACCACCCACACCCACACACAACCACACACACAATCACAACCACACACAACCACACACACACACAACCACACACAACCACAAACATACAATCACACAACACATACACAACCACACAACACACACACCACCACATATACAACCCCACACACACAACCACACACCACACACAACCACGCACACAACCACACACAACCACACACACACAACCACACACACAAGCACAACCACACACACAACCACATATCCACACACACAACCACACACACAACCACAACCACTCACATACACAACCACACACAACTACACACAACCACGCACACAATCACACACACACAAGCACATACACATCCCTACACATACAACCACACGCACAACCACACACACCACACACAACCACGCACACAACCACATACAACCACACACACAGCCACACACACACACAACCACAACCATACAGACAACCAAACACATAACCACAACCACACACACAACACACACAACCACACACATAACCACACACAAACCACACACACAACCACACTCCCAACCACAAACACACAACTACACACACAACCACACACACACAACCACACACACACAACCAAACACACAACCACACACCTAGCCACACACACAACCACACACACAACCACACAAAACCATCCACAACCACACACACAACCATACACAACTACATACAACCACACACACAACCACACATACCTACACACAACCACACACACACACAACCACATACTCACAACCACACACATACAACCACACACACAACCATACACACACAACCACACACACAACCACACACAACTACACACAACCACAAACACACACCCAACCACACCCACAACCACACACAACTACACACAACCACACACACAACCACACCCAACCACACCCACAACCACACGCATACAACCACACACACGCAACCATACACATAACCACACACAACCACACATACAGCCATACACACAACCATACACAGAACTACACACACACAACCACACACACAACCACACACAACCACACACACAGCCACACACAAACATACACAACCACACACAACCAAACCCACAACCATACCCACAACCACACCCAACCATACCCACAACCATACACACAACCACACACACAACCATACCCACAACCACACGCACACAACCACAACCACACACAATCACACACAACCACACACACACAACCACACACAGCCACACACAACCACACACACAAACATGCACAACCACACCCACAACCACACCCAACCATACCCACAACCACATGCACACAACCACACACACAACCACACACACAACCATACACACAACCATACACACAGCCATACACACAACCACACAACCACATACACAAACTCACACACTACACACACAACCACACACACAACCACACACACAACCATAGCCACACACACAACCACACACACAATCACAACCACACACAACCGCACACACAACCACACACACAACCACACACACAACCACACACAACCACACACAACCACACACACACAACCACATACACACAACCACATACACACAACCACACACATACACAACCACACACAACCACACAGACAACCACACACACACACAGTCACACAACAACACATGCACAACCACACAACAGCACACACACACAACCAAATATACAACCACACACATACAACCACACACACAACCACATATACAACCCCACACACGACACACACAACCACACACACCACTCGCAACCACACACACATACAACCACAACCACATACACACAACCATACACACACAACCACAACCACACACACAACCACACTCACAACCACAACCATACACACACAACCACACACACAACCACACACAACTACACACACACAGCCACTCACACACACAACCACACACACACAACCACAACCACACACACAACCACACTCACAACCACAACCATACACACACAACCACACACACAACCACACACAACTACACACAACCACACATACAACCACACACAACTACACATACACACACAACCACACACACAACCACACACACGCAACCACACAAACACACACACACAGCCACTCATACACACAACCACACATAACCATCCACAACCACACACAACCATACACACATCCACAACCACATACAACCATACACAATTACACACACAACCACACAAAACTACACACAACCACACACACAACCACAACCACACACACACAACCACACATACACAACCACACACAACCACACACACATACACACAACCACACACACAACCATGCATACAACCACACACACAACCACACACAGAACCACACACAGAACCACACACTCAACCACACACACAACCGCACACAGCCATCCACAACCACACACACAACCATAGACACAAACACACACACAACCACACACAACCGTACACAACTACACACAACCACACACACAACCACATACACACAACCACACACATACACAACCACACACAACCACACACACAACCACACACACACATAAAACCACAGCCACACACACAACCACACACACACAATCACACAACAACACATACACAACTGCAAACACACAACCATATATACAACCACACACATACAACCACACACTCAACCACATATACAACCCCACACACACAACCACACACACAACCACACACACAACCACACACACAACCACACACACAACCACACACACAACCAAACACACCACCACACGCACACACAACCACAAAAACAACCACACACACAAGCTCAACCACACACCCAACCACGCCCAAAACCACACACACACAACCACACACACAACCACACACATAACCACACACACAACACCACACATAACCACACAAAACCACACACAACCATACACACAACCACACACACAACCACACACAACCACACACAACACACACAACCACACAAAACCACACACAACCACACATAACCACAACCACACACACAACCACACACACACAACCACACACACAACCACAATCACACACAACCACATATATAACCACACACACAACCACACACAACACACACAACCACACAACCAAACACAACCATACACACAACCACACACACAACCATATACAACTACACACACCACATACACAGACAACCACACACACACACACACACACACACACAACCACACACATATAACCACTCACACACAACCATACAACTACTCACACATACACAACCACACACACATAACCACACATCCACACATACAACCACACCTGCACCCACAACCTCACCCACAACCACACAACCACACACACAACCACACACAATCACACACAACACACACAACCACACACACACAACCTCAACCACACACACAACCACACACACACATACAACCACACAACCACACACAACCACAACCACATACACAACCACATACAACCACACATGCACACACAACCACACACACACAACCAAACACACATCACACAACCACCCATGACCTCCCACACAACCACATACACACAACCACACACAACCATACACACAACCATACACAACTATACACAACCACACACACACAACCACACAACCACTCACACATACATAACCACACAACCACACACACAACCACACATCCACACACACCCACAACACCTGCACCCACAACCTCACCCACAACCACACAACCACAGACACAACCACGCACACAATCACACACACAACCAAACACACAACCACACACACAAGCACATACACAACCTCAACCACACACACAACCACACACACATACAACCACCCACAACCACATACACAACCACACATACAACCACATACACAACCACACATACGCATGCACGACCACAACACACACACACAACCAAACACACACCACACACACAACCACCCAGAACTACACACACAACCACACACAACTATACACAACCACACACACAACTACACACACACAACCACACCCATATAGAACCACCCACACCCACCCACACACACAATCACAACCACACACAACCACACACAACCACAAACATACAATCACACAACACATACACAACACACACACCACCACATATACAACCCCACACACACAACCACACACCACACACAACCACGCACACAACCACACACAACCACACACACACAACCACACATCCACTCACACACACACAACCACACACACAGGCACAACCACACACACAACCACATATCCACACACACAACCACACACACAACCACAACCACTCACATACACAACCACACACAACTACACACTACCACGCACACAACCACACACACAAGCACATACACATCCCTACACATACAACCACATGCACAACCACACACACCACACACAACCACGCACACAACCACATACAACCACACACACAGCCACACACACACACAACCACAACCATACAGACAACCAAACACATAACCACAACCACACACACAACACACACAACCACACACACAACCACACACAAACCACACACACAACCACACTCCCAACCACAAACACACAACTACACACACAACCACACACACACAACCACACACACAACCACACACACAACCACACATACAACCACGCACACAACCATACACAGAACCACACAAACAAAAACACACACACCACACACTCAACCACACACACAACCACACACACAACCAAACACACCACCACACACACACACAACCACAAAAACAACCACACACACAAGCTCAACCACACACCCAACCACACCCACAACCACACACACACAACCACACACACAACCACACACACAACCACACACACAACACCACACATAACCACACAAAACCACACACAACCATACACACAACCATACAACCACACACACAACCACACACAACCACACATACACAACCACACAAAACCACACACACAACCACACAACCACAACCACACACACAACCATACACACACAACCAGACATTAACCACACACAAAACCACATACACAACCATACACACAACCACACACACAACCACAACCACACACACAACCACATACACACAACCACACACAACCACAATCACACACAACCACATATATAACCACACACACAACCACACACAACACACACAACCACACAACCAAACACAACCATACACACAACCACACACAACTACACACACACAACCATATACAACTACACACACCACATACACAGACAACCACACACCCACACACACACACAACCACACACATATAACCACTCACACACAACCACACAACTACTCACACATACACAACCACACATCCACACACACAACCACACCTGCACCCACAACCTCACCCACAACCACACACACAACCATACACACAACCATACACAACTATACACAACCACACAACCACTCACACATACATAACCACACAACCACACACACAACCACACATCCACACACACCCACAACACCTGCACCCACAACCTCACCCACAACCACACAACCACAGACACAACCACACACACAATCACACACACAACCAAACACACAACCACACACACAAGCACATACACAACCTCAACCACACACACAACCACACACACATACAACCACCCACAACCACATACACAACCACACATACAACCACATATACAACCACACATACGCACGCACGACCACACACACACAACCAAACACACACCACACACACAACCACCCAGAACTACACACACAACCACACACAACTATACACAACCACACACACAACTACACACATACAACCACACCCATATAGAACCACCCACACCCACACACAACCACACACACAATCACAACCACACACAACCACACACACACAACCACACACAACCACAAACATACAATCACACAACACATACACAACCACACAACACACACACCACCACATATACAACCCCACACACACAACCACACACCACACACAACCACGCACACAACCACACACAACCACACACACACAACCACACACACAAGCACAACCACACACACAAACACATATCCACACACACAACCACACACACAACCACAACCACTCACATACACAACCACACACAACTACACACAACCACGCACACAATCACACACACACAAGCACATACACATCCCTACACATACAACCACACGCACAACCACACACACCACACACAACCACGCACACAACCACATACAACCACACACACAGCCACACACACACACAACCACAACCATACAGACAAACAAACACATAACCACAACCACACACACAACACACACAACCACACACACAACCACACACAAACCACACACACAACCACACTCCCAACCACAAACACACAACTACACACACAACCACACACACACAACCACACACACACAACCAAACACACAACCACACACCTAGCCACACACACAACCACACACACAACCACACAAAACCATCCACAACCACACACACAACCATACACAACTACATACAACCACACACACAACCACACATACCTACACACAACCACACACACACACAACCACATACTCACAACCACACACATATACAACCACACACACAACCATACACACACAACCACACACACAACCACACACAACTACACACAACCACAAACACACACCCAACCACACCCACAACCACACACAACTACACACAACCACACACACAACCACACCCACAACCACAAGCATACAATCACACACACGCAACCATACACATAACCACACACAACCACACATACAGCCATACATACAGCCATACACACAACCATACACAGAACTACACACACACAACCACACACACAACCACACACAACCACACACACAGCCACACACAAACATACACAACCACACACAACCAAACCCACAACCATACCCACAACCACACCCAACCATACCCACAACCATACACACAACCACACACACAACCATACCCACAACCACACGCACACAACCACAACCACACACAATCACACACAACCACACACACACAACCACACACAGCCACACACAACCACACACACAAACATGCAGAACCACACCCACAACCACACCCAACCATACCCACAACCACATGCACACAACCACACACACAACCACACACAAAACCACACACAACCATACACACAACCATACACACAGCCATACACACAACCACACAACCACATACACAAACTCACACACTACACACACAACCACACACACAACCACACACACAACCATAGCCACACACACAACCACACACACAATCACAACCACACACAACCGCACACACAACCGCACACACACAACCACACACACAACCACACACAACCACACAACTACACACAACCACACACACAACCACATACACACAACCACATACACACAACCACACACATACACAACCACACACAACCACACAGACAACCACACACACACACAGTCACACAACAACACATGCACAACCACACAACAGCACACACACACAACCAAATATACAACCACACACATACAACCACACACACAACCACATATACAACCCCACACACGACACACACAACCACACACACCACTCGCAACCACACACACATACAACCACAACCACATACACACAACCATACACACACAACCACACACAACCACACACATAACCACACACACACAGCCACTCACACACACAACCACACACACACAACCACAACCACACACACAACCACACTCACAACCACAACCATACACACACAACCACACACACAACCACACACAACTACACACAACCACACATACAACCACACACAACTACACATACACACACAACCACACACACAACCACACACACGCAACCACACAAACACACACACACAGCCACTCACACACACAACCACACATAACCATCCACAACCACACACAACCATACACACAGACACACATCCACAACCACATACAACCATACACAATTACACACACAACCACACAAAACTACACACAACCACACACACAACCACAACCACACACACACAACCACACATACACAACCACACACACTACCACACACAACCACACACACATACACACAACCACACACACAACCATGCATACAACCACACACACAACCACACACAGAACCACACACAGAACCACACACTCAACCACACACACAACCGCACACAGCCATCCACAACCACACACACAACCATAGACACAAACACACACACAACCACACACAACCGTACACAACTACACACAACCACACATACAACCACACACAACTACACACAACCACATACACAACCACATACACACAACCACACACATACACAACCACACACAACCACACACACAACCACACACACACATAAAACCACAGCCACACACACAACCACACACACACAATCACACAACAACACATACACAACTGCACACACACAACCATATATACAACCACACACATACAACCACACACTCAACCACATATACAACCCCACACACACAACCACACACAACCACACACACAACCACACACACACAACCACACACATACAACCACACACACAGCCACACACAAAAACATGCACAACCACACCCACAACCATACCCACAACCACACCCAACCATACCCACAACCACACGCACACAACCACAACCCCACACAACCACACACACAACCATACACACAACCATACACAGAACCATACACACAACCATACACACAGCCATACACACAAACACACAACCACATACACAAACTCACACACTACACACACAACCACACACACAACCACACACAACCATAGCCACACACACAACCACACACACAATCACAACCACACACAACCACACACAACCGCACACACAACCGCACACACACAACCACACACACAACCACACACACACACACACCACCACACACAACCCCAACCACACACAACCAAACACACAACCACACACACAACCACACAACTACACACAGCCACACACACACAACCACATACACACAACCACATACACACAACCACACACATACACAACCACACACAACCACACACACAACCACACACATACACAACCACTCACAACCACACACACAACCACACACACACAGTCACACAACAACACATGCACAACCACACAACAGCACACACACACAACCAAATATACAACCACACACATACAACCACACACACAACCACATATACAACCCCACACACGACACACACAACCACACACACTACTCACAACCACACACACATACAACCACAACCACATACACACAACCATACACACACACAACCACACACATAACCACACACACACACACAGCCACTCACACACACAACCACACACACACAACCACAACCACACACACAACCACACTCACAACCACAACCATACACACACAACCACACACACAACCACACACAACTACACACAACCACACATACAACCACACACAACTACACATACACACACAACCACACACACAACCACACACACGCAACCACACAAACACACACACACAGCCACTCACACACACAACCACACATAACCATCCACAACCACACACAACCATACACACAGACACACATCCACAACCACATACAACCATACACAATTACACACACGACCACACACACAACCACACACACACAACCACACACACTACCACACACAACCACACACAAACACACAACCACACACACAACCATGCATACAACCACACACAGAACCACACACTCAACCACACACACAACCGCACACAGCCATCCACAACCACACACACAACCATAGACACAAACACACACATAACCACACACAACCATACACAACTACACACAACCACACATACAACACACAACTACACACAACCACACACACAACCACATACACACAACCACACACACACACAACCACACACAACCACACACACAACCACACACACACATAAAACCACAGCCACACACACAACCACACACACACAATCACACAACAACACATACATAACTGCACACACACAACCATATATACAACCACACACATACAACCACACACACAACCACATATACAACCCCACACACACAACCACACACATACAACCACACACACAACCACACACACAACCACACACATAGCCACACACAAAAACATGCACAACCACACCCACAACCATACCCACAACCACACCCAACCATACCCACAACCACACGCACACAACCACAACCCCACACAACCACACACACAACCACACACACAGCCATACACACAACCATACACACAACCATACACAGAACCATACACACAACCATACACAGAACCACACAACCACATACACAACCACACACACACACCACACACACAACCACACACACAACCACACACACAACCATAGCCACACACACAACCACACACACAATCACAACCACACACAACCGCACACACACAACCACACACAACCGCACACACACAACCACACACAATACCACACACACAACCACACACTCACATCCACAACCACACACTCACATCCACAACCACACACAAACCCAACCACACACAACCATACACACAACCACACACATAACCACACACACACAACCACACACACAACCACACACACACAACCAAACACACACAACCACACACCCAGCCACACACACAACCACACAAAACCATACACAAAACCACACACAACCATCCACAACCACACACACAACCATACACACAAACACACACACAACCTTACACAAGTACATACAATCACACACACAACCACACATAACTATACACAACCACACAAACACACAACCACATACTCACAACCACATACATATACAACCACACACACAACCATACACACACAACCACACACACAACCACACACAACTACACACAACCACATACACAACCACACACCCAACCACACCCACAACCACACACAACTATACACAACCACACACACAACCACAACCACACCCAACCACACCCACAACCACATGCATACAACCACGCACACGCAACCATACACATAACCACACACAACCACACATACAGCCATACACACAACCATACACAGAACTAACTACACACACACAACACACACAACCACACTGTAGGAAGGTGGATATCTGACTATGGTTACCCCCAAATTTTTTTGCCTAGTGTCTAGCTGGTTTTTCGACTTAGTTGGCCTGAGATCCTGCTATTCAGGATCTCAGCCTGGCTGTTCTCTCTTTAAAATGGACTCCATGTACCCTAGGTACATACCCAATTGGTTGGATCACCCTGTCAGCCCCTGTACCGGTGTACACTAGGTACCCAGGGCATTGGTGTACCCAAGGCCTGCCAGGGGCTGAAGCATGTATTATGCCACCCCAGGCTTGGCCTAACAATTTGACACAACTGGCTGATCACTCAGCTGGGGTAAGTTGGTGTAATCACCTCTTACTAAGGTGTAGTATACCTATACCTAACCTTAAATGGGACACATGGTAACCTATAAGTCACTCCTATGGCAGGCCTTAACAATCCTGAAGGCAGAGTGCTTGGTTCCATGTGAGATGGTGCTCTGGCATGAGCTGAGCCTGTCTGCAGTGGTCGGAACAACTTCCTTCTACTGTTTCCAGATATCGTCATACCATATACTCTTAAGTGCATTATGAACCTCGCGGTTAAATGCTATCTTTGGTTTGGCTTTATCAAAACATGTCGAGTAAGGTGTCATACGAATTGGAATACTAACCCCTCGCCAATTCTGGCGACGGGGTTAGCATTCCACCCTTCTAGAGGGACACGACATGTACAGTACCTGAAACCCGGGTAAAATCAGACATAGCCTCAGCTCCACAAAATGGATGCTGCCACCACAGACACAAGTCTGCCCTCCTGCTGCTGGGAGTCCTTCCAGCTTGGGAGGTGTGGACAAAGGGTTTCCTGCCAGGGGAGGTGCATGCACCACCCCAGACAGGATTTTGTGTATTGGTCAGGTAGGGCTTGAAAGAAACCAGACATGCCTGTGGCTCACAAGGAGCCTCGGTGTATATGCCAGTTCAAACCGGTCCTGGGGCGAGCCAGTCCCGGGCCTGGGGCGAGCTGGACAAAGGATTGGGGGTGTAACCACCCCCCTTCCTGGTCCCACCCATAGGGAGGGACCTAGCAGGTAGTCCGGCCCCTAGAATCCGAATAAAGGTAGGAGCTGTGTCCTAAGACTTCAGACATCCTGGAATCAACTTAACACTAAGAAGAAGACGGGAACTTCGACGCTCTGCTGCACAGAGGACTGAAGCCAATCTCCCCTGTGGTCAGGGAGTGACCACCTTGCTAACGCAAGCACCATCCAGCGAATCAACGTCTGCTTTGCCGCCGCCTCCCGCCGGAGCCCGAGCCCAGAGACTGACAAGACCTGGACCTCCAGACCTCTCACCGCCCGATCCACAGTCCCTGAGAAGAGGAGACCCGTGGAGGCACCGAGACACGTGGAGCCAGCCATCTTGGATCGACTACGACAAGCTGACAAGTGCAACAACCGAGGCTCCCTCCAAGTTGTGCTTTGGGATCTGAGAAGCCCAACTCTCGAGCAGCACTTGCACCAAAGGTGAGCCCTCCAGCATCTCCACGATCTGCGTGGGGCCCTTCTGCATTTTGCCACTCGACGCGCCTAACCGGTTGCTGGCCCGCTGGCTAGTGGCCATCTTGGCGACGAACTCTACGAAAAAACACCGCTGGTCTGGTTGCTCCAGACTGGCCCTTGCTCCTCTCCAAAGGAGCAATCCCTCTGACCTTGCTGGTCAGAACCAACAGCTGATTTCCGAATCCTCCTACAATTGCTTTTGCCAAGGCTTGTTTGCTTCGACCAAGTCGCCGACACCGCCGACAGCGAGAGCCTGCGTGGGACAGCTCGTGAGCCGACTCCTGGACGTCGTCGACCTTCAGGGACCACGTGGCTGCGGAGACAAGCTACCCCTCATCACCTGGTTGCACCCGACATCGCCTGGTACCTACCTGGTGCCACGCCGGTCACTGGCTAGTGACTGTGAACACTGTCCCCTCTGCTTTCAGGTCTTCTGCAACTCCGATCCACCCTTGGATCCACCGCATCTCTCCCGGACCGACCGCCTGCAGCATCTTTGTCCCAGGCTCAACGGAACCGATAGAAGAAACCCGACGCACTTTGAGGCCTATGCACCCGCTTCCTGTGGGTGAGGTAAAGCTGGTACTCCGGTGCCCAAGTGTAGTAATACATCTCTAGTGCCTGTGTTCCAAATCTTAAGTTCCTAGTCAACCCGGAAGATCTCCTTTGCAGTAACTTTGTACTTTTTACGCACCCATTGAAACCTATGGGAGCACGCGTGTGACTATTTGCTCTGCACACGCCACCCGTGGACCTCCTGGTCACTAACTAACGTTAGCTCCTTGTAGGCCCAGCGATTCTAGAGGCCCTAGGCCTTTTCCCTTTTCTGTTCGTGGTACTTATACCACTATTTTAGTATATGGTTTGAGTGGCCACCAGGGCCTATCCATATAACGTGCAACTTCTGTGTATTCTGTGATAATCTTGTTTGACGATTTGTGCTCCTGTGCTCATAAAGAGACTAGGGGTTACTTTGAGAAATAAATACATATATATTTTGAATATATATCTGTGTGGTGTCCTTTCATTGGTATAAAAGGGGGTTGCATTTGGTAAAACAGCTGGCTTAACACGCATCACGAGTTTAGCCTCAAAGACTGCTTAGCCTACGCTACCACTAGGGCAGCTAGTCCGAAAAGGTTGACTTACAACCACACCATAAGGGTTGCTTGGCATGGTACAAGGTGATCACTTTAACTAGTGAGCATCATGTACCAGGCCAACTTCTCACATTGGTGAGCAGCGGTTGGATTTGAGCTTGCTGTGTTTTACCATTGTAATCTCTTGGTTACCAATTGAAAGATCACATAGGTACCTATAGGTACATATAAAACAAGATTAGATATACTTAAGTTCTACTGAACTTAGTTGTTGTAGAGCAAAGGGAGTAGCACACCCTGACTACAACTACTAGATAGGTTTAGTAGGTAAACCCAAGTGTAGGTAGATTGCAACACATCCACCCACACTTAAGAGCAATGGCCGGGGCAGAGGGGTCCACTGTACCCATCTCTGTTGAGAGTGACCCCCAGAGGGCACCATCCAGCTTTGCTACCCTTAATCAGAATGAGCTCAGGCATTTGGCAACTCTTAGAGGCCTTAAACAGCCCAAGAACCCAAACTCTGCTGAGCTCAGAGAGCTCTTACAGAATGATGAGAATCAGAGAGCACTCAAGAAAGCTTCCCAGTTAGCCCCCTTAGGGTCAGGAACAGGAGGCCCCCCTTCTGAAGATACTACAGAGGTACCCAGTTCCAATAGCCATCCCTTAGATGAGAACCATACTACAGGGGAGGAAAGTGGTGAGGATACAGAAAGTAGTGATGATGAAGGGAGAACTAGCCCAGTGCCAAGTATTATACTTGGCCCAGCTAAACTAAGGCTATTGGGGACTGACAATGGGTTCCCCCCATTGGATCTCCCCAGTGGACTTAACACAGGGCTTGGGAGGCAAAGGAATCGCTCAGGTGACTCCAATGCTTCTCATGGCTCTAGAGGCTCTCAGGGTCACTCCAGGAAAAGGATGACCACCCCCCAGAGGAGGGAACATGAGGCCAGAATGCAGGAAGCCCAGCTGAGGATCAGGAAGCAGGAGCTAGAAGTAGCCCTGATGGAAGAAAAACTGAGGAAGGCTAGGCAACCTAGAGAGAGTGGGTCTATACCCACTGGTGGCAGCATTGTCCCTAAGGACAAAGATAGGGTCTTTGATAATAGGAACCTGTCTAAGGTTGTGCCCCCCTACAAAAGTGGGGATGACATCCACAAATGGATAACTGCTCTTGAGAGAGCCTGCAAAGTACAGCAGGTTCCTGAAGACCAGTGGGCAGCAATCCTCTGGCTCTCCTTTGAAGGAAGAGGCAGAGACAGACTCCTCACTGTTAGAGAAGAGGATGTCAGAAACTACAGAGTCCTGAAGAGTGTTCTGGTTGATGGGTTAGGCTTAACCACTGAACAGTACAGGTTAATGTTCAGAGACACCCAAAAGACACAGACTCAGGACTGGTCTGAATATGTTGAATGTGCCACTAAGGCTTTGGAGGGTTGGTTGCTGGGAAGTAAGGTATCTGATTATACAGGATTGTACAATTTGATGATGAGAGAACAGATTTTAAGTAACTGTCAAAACCAGCTCCTCCATCAACACCTGGTAGACTCAGATTTGACCTCTCCCCAAGAATTGGGAAAGAGGGCAGATAAATGGGTCAGGACCAGGATCAGGCCTAAGAATCAGGGTGGTGACCAAAAGAAAGATACCACCAAACCTCAAGAGAAGGGAGGGGATAAGGCAAAAGAGAAATCTTCCTCAGGGCCCCAAAACTCCACACAGGGTGGTGGGTCCCAAGCTCCCTCCTCTACCACAGGTAAAAAGCCTTACTGCCATGAGTGTAAAACTCCTGGGCATTGGAAAACTGACAGCAGTTGCCCAAGGGCTACAAACAAAACTGTTCCTCCAATTACTCCTGTCACACCACCTATTACTGTCAGCAGTAATCCCCCAGGTGGTGGGAGTGCCCCCAAAAATTTGGGTGGGTTTACTTGGGGAACACAGGGGGACCCTGACTTAGCCAATTCCCCTGCAGCAGATACTCTTGTCTGTGATGGTGGCATGGGGTTTGCCAACTTCACTGCCTGTCCCAACACTTTGGGTAGGTACAGACAGGAGCCCTACATCAATGGTACAAAAGCTGAGGCCTACAGAGACACTGGAGCTAGCATCACAATGGTGGCCCATTGGCTAGTTCCCTCTGAGCAGCTTTTGCCTGGTTTCTCCTACCAGGTGACCAACATTGATGGCAAACAGAACAGTCATCCCATGGCAGAGGTATGTCTCAGCTGGGGAGGTGTCACTGGCCCTAAAAGGGTGGCAGTGTCCCCAACCTTGCCTGTAGACTGCTTACTGGGGAATGACTTAGAACTCTCAGCTTGGGCTGGAGTTGAACAAGACACCCATTCTAAAATGGTAGGCCTTTCACAAAAGGGTAGTGGGGTTGTGCCATTCACAACCCCTGTCCAAATAGATTTCCTCCCTGGAAAGGTTGGAAGGGCAGTGGTAGCCACAGCCCAGGCACAGACAGACTTCCCTGTAGAGACTGGCAGAGCTGTGACAGTCACAGCTCAAACCCAAACTGAGTGCCCCCCTGAAAAGGTTGGCAAGGCTGTAATGGTCTCAGCCTATACTCAGACTGACATAGGTGTAGTGAAGCCTGAAACTATGGATCACTCCACACAAACAGAGAGTAGTGGGGAGGAAGAAAAGTCTCCCTCTCCCCAGACATTAGGAAAAAGTCAGCCTCCTCAGGGAGCTGACCTCACCCCTTGTGAAGGAACTGCCCCAGAGGTAGCCAGGCCTGGCCTGGCAGAGCCTCTGATGTCAGTGGCCCCTTCCAAGGTGGGACCCAGTCTGGTGCAGGTAGCCTGCCTCTCTCTACCCTGCCTCAGTCAGCCCAGGGCTGCAGAGGTCAGGGAGGCCAGTGGACCCCAAGAGGGCCCCTGTCCACAAGAACCCCCCCATCAAAAGAATGAGGATTGCCTGGCTAGTAGCCCTAGTCAGGTGATGGGTAAAAACATTCCTGAGGGATCTCCTTTACAGGTAGTTAGGGACCTCCCCCAGAGGGATTCTGTTGGGTACAGGCAAACATGGGACCTTAGGGCCCCAGACCTGACCTGTCCCTCCAGTAAGCCCACAAAAGGGACCCAGCCTCCAGCTTTAGGTAGCCAGAGGCTGACCCTGAGAGCACAGTGCAACTCAGTTAAGGAAAGAAAGGCATCCATGGTGGAGGGGGATTGGAGGAAGGTGAGGCCTCACTTTGAGGACACTCACTTCAGTACTCCATCTCAACACCAGCCTTTTGCTTTGCCAAGACACACCAAAGGTAGAGATTCCCTATGGTGGAGACCCTCTGATACCCTTAGGGTGAGGGATTGCTTAGTGGACCATGAGACAGGGGGTAACCATGCCAGTGCTGGTTCCTCCTTATATGGCCACTTGGGCAATATAGGCTTACCTGGTCAAGGTCAGCCTTATCTCCCTTCGTTTGGGGGGGGGGTTGTGTAGGAAGGTGGATATCTGACTATGGTTACCCCCAAATTTTTTTGCCTAGTGTCTAGCTGGTTTTTCGACTTAGTTGGCCTGAGATCCTGCTATTCAGGATCTCAGCCTGGCTGTTCTCTCTTTAAAATGGACTCCATGTACCCTAGGTACATACCCAATTGGTTGGATCACCCTGTCAGCCCCTGTACCGGTGTACACTAGGTACCCAGGGCATTGGTGTACCCAAGGCCTGCCAGGGGCTGAAGCATGTATTATGCCACCCCAGGCTTGGCCTAACAATTTGACACAACTGGCTGATCACTCAGCTGGGGTAAGTTGGTGTAATCACCTCTTACTAAGGTGTAGTATACCTATACCTAACCTTAAATGGGACACATGGTAACCTATAAGTCACTCCTATGGCAGGCCTTAACAATCCTGAAGGCAGAGTGCTTGGTTCCATGTGAGATGGTGCTCTGGCATGAGCTGAGCCTGTCTGCAGTGGTCGGAACAACTTCCTTCTACTGTTTCCAGATATCGTCATACCATATACTCTTAAGTGCATTATGAACCTCGCGGTTAAATGCTATCTTTGGTTTGGCTTTATCAAAACATGTCGAGTAAGGTGTCATACGAATTGGAATACTAACCCCTCGCCAATTCTGGCGACGGGGTTAGCATTCCACCCTTCTAGAGGGACACGACATGTACAGTACCTGAAACCCGGGTAAAATCAGACATAGCCTCAGCTCCACAAAATGGATGCTGCCACCACAGACACAAGTCTGCCCTCCTGCTGCTGGGAGTCCTTCCAGCTTGGGAGGTGTGGACAAAGGGTTTCCTGCCAGGGGAGGTGCATGCACCACCCCAGACAGGATTTTGTGTATTGGTCAGGTAGGGCTTGAAAGAAACCAGACATGCCTGTGGCTCACAAGGAGCCTCGGTGCATATGCCAGTTCAAACCGGTCCTGGGGTGAGCCAGTCCCGGGCCTGGGGCGAGCTGGACAAAGGATTGGGGGTGTAACCACCCCCCTTCCTGGTCCCACCCATAGGGAGGGACCTAGCAGGTAGTCCGGCCCCTAGAATCCGAATAAAGGTAGGAGCTGTGTCCTAAGACTTCAGACATCCTGGAATCAACTTAACACTAAGAAGAAGACGGGAACTTCGACGCTCTGCTGCACAGAGGACTGAAGCCAATCTCCCCTGTGGTCAGGGAGTGACCACCTTGCTAACGCAAGCACCATCCAGCGAATCAACGTCTGCTTTGCCGCCGCCTCCCGCCGGAGCCCGAGCCCAGAGACTGACAAGACCTGGACCTCCAGACCTCTCACCGCCCGATCCACAGTCCCTGAGAAGAGGAGACCCGTGGAGGCACCGAGACACGTGGAGCCAGCCATCTTGGATCGACTACGACAAGCTGACAAGTGCAACAACCACACATACAACCACACACAACCACACACACAACCACCCACACACAACCACTCACACACACACAACCACACACACAACCATACACACACAACCACACACACACAACCACACACAACCACACACACAAACACAATCACACACAACCACCCACACCCACACCCACAACCACACCCACAACCACACCCAACCACACCCACAACTACACGCATGCAACTACAACCACACACAACCACACACACAACCACACACACACAACCACACACACAATACCACACATACAACCACATATACAACCACACACACAACCACACACACAACACACACAACACACACAACCACACACCCAACCACACCCACACCCACACAACCACACACACAACCACACATAACCACAACCACACACACACAACCACACACACAACCACACACACACACACACACACACACACAACCAACCACACACACAATCACACACACAAGCTCAACCACACACCCAACCACATCCACACAGCCACACACACAACCACACATAACCACAGACAACCACACACAAAACCACACACACAACCATACACACAACCACACACACACACACAACCACAACCACACACATAACACACACAACTACAAACACACACAACCACATGCACAACCACACACAACCACAGAATTGCACACACAACCACACATATACACAACCACACACACAACCACACACATACACACAACCACACACAGAACCACACACACAACCAAAACCTCACACACAAGCACACACACAACCACAACCACACACACAACACACACAACCACACACAACCACAAGCATACAAACACACACAACCACATGCACAACCACACAACTGCACACACAACCACACACATACACAAACACACACGCACACACAACCACACACATACACACAACCACACACACAACCACACCCAAAACCACACACACAAGTACATAACCATGCATACAACCACACACACAACCACAACCACACATACAACCACACACACACACACACAACCACTCACATACACACAACCACACACAAAACCACCCACATAACAACCACATAACCACATACACAATCACACACACAACCACACAAACAACCACACCTACACAACCAAACCCAACCACACCCACAACCACACACACAAACCACAACCACACACAACCACACACAACCACAAGCACACACACACAACCACACACACACAACCACATAGATCCACACACAACACACACAACCGCACACAACCACACACACACAACCACACACGCAACCACACACAACCACACCCAAACAACCATACTGACAACCACACACACAGAATAACACCCAACCACACAACCAAACACACACAACCACATACACATAACCACAACCACATACCCAACCACAACCACACACACACACAACCACGCACACAACCACACACACTACCACACACACTACCACACACACAACCACACACACAACCACACACACAACCACACACTACATACAACTACACATACATACACAACCACACACACACAACCACACACACACACAATCACACACATACAACCACACAAACACACACACAACCACACACACAACCACACACACAACCACACACACAACCATACACACAGCCACACACACAGCCACACACACAAACACACACAACCACACCCACAACCATACCCACAACCACACCCAACCATACCCACAACCACACGCACACAACCACAACCACACACACAACCGTACACACAACCACACACACAACCACACACACAACCACACACACAACCACACACACAACCACACACACAACCACACGCACAACCACGCCCAAACAACCATACTGACAACCACACACACAGAACACCCAACCACACAACCAAACACACACAACCACAACCACATACCCAACCACAACCACACACACACACAACCACACACACTACCACACATACTACCACACACACTACCACACACACAACCACACACACAACCACCCACACTACATACAACTACACATACATACACAACCACACACACACAACCACTCACACAATCACACACATACAACCACACAAACACACACACAAACACTCACACACACAACCACACACACAACCACACACACAACCACACACACAGCCACACACACAGCCACACACACAAACATACACAACCACACACAACCACACCCACAACCATACCCACAACCACACCCAACCATACTCACAACCACACGCACACAACCACAACCACACACAACCACACACACAACCGTACACACACCCACACACACAACCACACATACAACCATACACACAACCACACACACAACCATACACACAACCATACACAGAACCACACAACCACACACACAACCACACACACAACCACACACACTACACACACACAACCACACACACTACCACACACAACCACACACACAACCACACACACTACACACAACTACACATACATACACAACCACACACAGCCACACATACAACCACACACACACACAATCACACACATACAACCACACAAACACACACACACAAACACTCACACACACAACCACACACACAAACATATAACCACCCACAACCACACCCACAACCATACCCACAACCACACCCAACCATACCCACAACCACACGCATACAACCACAACCACACACAACCACACACACAACCGTACACACAACCACACACACAACCACACATACAACCATACACGCAACCACACACACAACCATACACACAACTATACACAGAACCACACAACCACATACACACACATACACCACACACACAACCACACACAACCACACACACAACCGTACACACAACCGTACACACAACCACACACGCAACCACACACGCAACCACACACAACCACACACAACCACACGCACAACCACACCCAAACAACCATACTGACAACCACACACACAGAACACCCAACCACACAACCAAACACACACAACCACATACACACAACCACAACCACATACCCAACCACAACCATACACACACACAACCACACACACTACCACACACACTACCACACACACTACCACACACACTACCACACACACAACCACACACACAACCACACACACTACATACAACTACACATACATACACAACCACACACACACAACCACTCACACACACAATCACACACATACAACCACACAAACACACACACAAACACTCACACACACAACCACACACACAACCACACACACAACCACACACACAGCCACACACACACAGCTATACACACAAACATACACAACCACACACAACCACGCCCACAACCATACCCACAACCACACCCAACCATACCCACAACCACACGCACACAACCGCAACCACACACAACCACACACACAACCGTACACACAACCACACACACAACCACACATACAACCATACACACAACCACACACACAACCATACACAGAACCACACAACCACACACAACCACACACACAACCACACACACTACACACACACAACCACACACACTACCACACACACAACCACACACACAACCACACACACAACCACACACACTACACACAACTACACATACATACACAACCACACACAACCACACACACACACACACATACAACCACACACACAACCACACACACAACCACACACAACCACACAAACACACACAACCACACACACACACAACCACACCCAATCATACCCACAACCACATAACCACAACCACACACAACCACACACACAACCACATACAAACACAATGACACCCACAACAACACACACACAACCACACCCAATCATACCCACAACCACACAGACAACCACAACCACACACACAACCATATACAAACACAACCACACACACAACCATACACACAACCACACACAACCACACACAACCACACACACACAACCACACACACAACCACACACACAACCACACAAAAGCACAACCACACACCCACAGCCACACACACACACACACAACCACACATACACAACCACACACACACCCACACACACAACCACACACCCACACACACAACCACACACACAACCACACACACAACCCCACACACAACCACACACACACAACCACACACACAACCACACACACAACCACACACACAACCCCACACACAACCACACACACACAACCACACACACAACCACACACACAACCACACACAACCACACACAACCATCCACAACCACACACAACCATACACAGAGATACACACACACAACCACAACCACACACAACCATACACAACTACACACAACCACACACACAACCACACACACAATCACAACCACACACAAACACACAACCGCCACACACAACTGCCACACACAACCGCCACACACATAACCACACACACAACCACCCACACAACCACACACACACACACACAACCACACACACAACCACACTCACAACCATACACACAACCACACACACACAACCACACACACAACCACACAAACACACAACCACACACACACAACCACACCCAATCATACCCACAACCACACACAACCACACACACAACCACATACAAACACAACCACACCCACAACAACACACACACAACCACACCCAATCATACCCACAACCACACAGACAACCACAACCACACACACAACCATATACAAACACAACCACACACACACAATACCACACACACACAACCACACACTCACATCCACAACCACACACAACCCCAAACATACACAACCACACACACAACCACACACATAACCACACACACACAACCACACACACAACCACACATACACACACAACCACACACACAGCCTCATACACAGCCTCACACACAACCACACAAAACCACACACACAACCACACACAACCATCCACAACCACACACACAACTATACACACAAACACACACACAACCACATACAACCATACACAACTACATACAACCACACACACAACCACACATAACTACACACAACCACACACACACACCACATACACACAACCACACACATACACAACCACACAACCACACACACAATCACACACACACAACCACACACACATACAGCCACACACACAACCACACACACACACACAGTCACACAACACATGCACAACCACACAACAGCACACACACAACCACACACACACAGTTACACAACAACACATGCACAACCATACAACAGCACACACGCAACCACATATACAACCACACACATACAACCACACACACATACAACCACAACCACACACATAACCACATACACATAACTACACACAACCAGACACACACACAACCACACACACAACCACACACATACAACCACACACACATACAGCCACACACACAACCACACACACACACACAGTCACACAACAACACATGCACAACCACACAACAGCACACACACAACCACACACACACAGTTATACAACAACACATGCACAACCACACAACAGCACACACACAACCACATATACAACCACACATATACAACCACACACACAACCACAACCACACACACATACAACCACAACCACATACAAAGACAACCATACACACACAACCACACACACAACCACATACAACCACACACACAACCATAGACACAAACACACACACAACCACACACAACCATACACAACTACACACAACCACACATACAACCACACACAACTACACACAACCACACACACAACCACACACACACACAACCACAAACACACATAAAACCACAGCCACACACACAACCACACACACACAATCACACAACAACATATACACAACTGCACACACAACCATATATACAACCACACACATACAACCACACACACAACCATATATACAACCCCACACACACGACCACACACACAACCACACACACACAACCACACACATACAACCACACACACAACCACACACACAGCCACACACACAGCCACACACACAAACATGCACAACCACACCCACAATCATACCCACAACCACACCCAACCATACCCACAACCACACGCACACAACCACAACCCCACACAACCACACACACAACCATACACACAACCATACACACAACCATACACACAACCATACACAGAACCACACAACCACATTCACAAACACACACACCACACACACAACCACACACACACAACCACACACACACAATCACAACCACACACAACCACACACAACCGTACACACAACCACACACAACCACACACACACAACCACACACACAACCACACACTCACATCCACAACCACACACAAACCCAACCACACATACAACCACACACACAACCACACACATAACCACACACACACAACCACACACACAACCACACACAACCAAACACACAACCAAACACACAACCACACACCCAGCCGCACACACAACCACACAAAACCACACACACTCAACCACACACACAACCACACACACAACCACATACTCACAACCACACACATATACAACCACACACATAACCATACACACACAACCACACACACAACCACACACAACTACATACAACCACACACACAACCACACACCCAACCACACCCACAACCACACACACCTACACACAACCACACATACAACCACACCCAACCACACCCACAACCACACGCATACAACCACACACACGCAACCATACACATAACCACACACAACCACACATACAGCCATACACACAACCATATACAGAACTACACACACACAACAACACACACAACCACACACAAACATACACAACCACACACAACCAAACCCACAACCATACCCACAACCATACACCCAACCATACCCACAACCATACACACAACCATACGCACAACCACACACACAACCATACCCACAACCACACGCACACAACCACAACCACACACAACCACACACAACCACACACACCTACACACAACCACACACACAAACATGCACAACCACACCCACAACCACACCCAACCATACCCAAAACCACATGCACACAACCACACACACAACCACACACACAACCACACACACAACCACACACACAACCATATACACAGCCATACACACAGCCATACACACAACCACACACACAACCACACACACAACCATAGCCACACACACAACCACACACACAATCACAACCACACACAACCGTACACACAACCACACACAACCGCACACACACAACCACACACACAATACCACACACACACACAACCACACACACAATCACAACCACACAAACCAAACACACACAACCACATACACACAACCACACACATACACAACCACACACAACCACACACACACAGTCACACAACAACACATGCACAACCACACAACAGCACACACAACCAAATATACAACCACACACATACAACCACACACACAACCATACATACAACCACATATACAACCCCACACACGACACACACAACCACACACACCACTCACAACCACACACACATACAACCACAACCACATACACACACAACCATACACACCCAACCATACACACCCAACCACACACAACCACACACATAACCACACACAACTACACACTACCACACACACAACCACACACACAACCACACACACGCAACCACACAAACACACACACAGCCACTCACACACACAACCACACACACACAACCACACACAACCACACTCACAACCACAACCATACACACACAACCACACACACAACCACACACAACCACACACACAACCACCCACACACAACCACTCACACACACACAACCACAGACACAACCATACACACACAACCACACACACACAACCACACACAACCACACACACAAACAAAATCACACACAACCACCCACACCCACACCCACAACCACACCCACAACCACACCCAACCACACCCACAACTACACGCATGCAACTACAACCACACACAACCACACACACAACCACACACACACAACCACACACACAATACCACACATACAACCACATATACAACCACACACACAACCACACACACAACACACACAACCACACACCCAACCACACCCACACCCACACAACCACACACACAACCACACATAACCACAACCACACACACACAACCACACACACAACCACACACACACACACACAACCACACACACAATCACACACACAAGCTCAACCACACACCCAACCACATCCACACAGCCACACACACAACTACACATAACCACAGACAACCACACACAAAACCACACACACAACCATACACACAACCACACACACACACACAACCACAACCACACACATAACACACACAACTACAAACACACACAACCACATGCACAACCACACACAACCACACACAACCACACACAACCACACACATACACAACCACACACACAACCACACACATACACACAACCACACACAGAACCACACACACAACCAAAACCTCACACACAAGCACACACACAACCACAACCACACACACAACACACACAACCACACACAACCACAAGCATACAAACACACACAACCACATGCACAACCACACAACTGCACACACAACCACACACATACACAAACACACACGCACACACAACCACACACATACACACAACCACACACACAACCACACCCAAAACCACACACACAAGTACATAACCATGCATACAACCACACACACAACCACAACCACACATACAACCACACACACACACACACAACCACTCACATACACACAACCACACACAAAACCACCCACATAACAACCACATAACCACACACACAATCACACACACAACCACACACACAACCACACAAACAACCACACCTACACAACCAAACCCAACCACACCCACAACCACACACACAAACCACAACCACACACAACCACACACAACCACACACAACCACAAGCACATACACACAAGCACACACACACAACCACATAGAACCACACACAACACACACAACCGCACACAACCACACACACACAACCACACACGCAACCACACACAACCACACCCAAACAACCATACTGACAACCACACACACAGAATAACACCCAACCACACAACCAAACACACACAACCACATACCCAACCACAACCACACACACACAACCACGCACACAACCACACACACTACCACACACACAACCACACACACAACCACACACACAACCACACACTACATACAACTACACATACATACACAACCACACACACACAACCACACACACACACAATCACACACATACAACCACACAAACACACACACACACAACCACACACACAACCACACACACAACCATACACACAGCCACACACGCAGCCACACACACAAACACACACAACCACACACAACCACACCCACAACCATACCCACAACCACACCCAACCATACCCACAACCACACGCACACAACCACAACCACACACACAACCGTACACACAACCACACACACAACCACACACGCAACCACACACACAACCACACACACAACCACACACACAACCACACGCACAACCACGCCCAAACAACCATACTGACAACCACACACACAGAACACCCAACCACACAACCAAACACACACAACCACATACCCAACCACAACCACACACACACACAACCACACACACTACCACACACACTACCACACACACTACCACACACACAACCACACACACAACCACACACACTACATACAACTACACATACATACACAACCACACACAACCACACACACACAACCACTCACACAATCACACACATACAACCACACAAACACACACACAAACACTCACACACACAACCACACACACAACCACACACACAACCACACACACAGCCACACACACAGCCACACACACAAACATACACAACCACACACAACCACACCCACAACCATACCCACAACCACACCCAACCATACTCACAACCACACGCACACAACCACAACCACACACAACCACACACACAACCGTACACACACCCACACACACAACCACACATACAACCATACACACAACCACACACACAACCATACACACAACCATACACAGAACCACACAACCACACACACAACCACACACACAACCACACACACTACACACACAACCACACACACTACACACAACTACACATACATACACAACCACACACAGCCACACACACAACCACACACACACACAATCACACACATACAACCACACAAACACACACACACAAACACTCACACACACAACCACACACACAAACATATATAACCACCCACAACCACACCCACAACCATACCCACAACCACACCCAACCATACCCACAACCACACGCACACAACCACAACCACACACACAACCGTACACACAACCACACACACAACCACACATACAACCATACACGCAACCACACACACAACCATACACACAACTATACACAGAACCACACAACCACATACACACACATACACCACACACACAACCACACACAACCACACACACAACCGTACACACAACCACACACACAACCACACACGCAACCACACACAACCACACACAACCACACGCACAACCACACCCAAACAACCATACTGACAACCACACACACAGAACATCCAACCACACAACCAAACACACACAACCACATACACACAACCACAACCACATACCCAACCACAACCATACACACACAACCACACACACTACCACACACACTACCACACACACTACCACACACACTACCACACACACAACCACACACACAACCACACACACTACATACAACTACACATACATACACAACCACACACACAACCACTCACACACACAATCACACACATACAACCACACAAACACACACACAAACACTCACACACACAACCACACACACAACCACACACACAACCACACACACAGCCACACACACACAGCCACACACACAAACATACACAACCACACACAACCACGCCCACAACCATACCCACAACCACACCCAACCATACCCACAACCACACGCACACAACCGCAACCACACACAACCACACACACAACCGTACACACAACCACACACACAACCACACATACAACCATACACACAACCACACACACAACCATACACAGAACCACACAACCACACACAACCACACACACAACCACACACACTACACACACACAACCACACACACTACCACACACACAACCACACACACAACCACACACACAACCACACACACTACACACAACTACACATACATACACAACCACACACAACCACACACACACACACATACAACCACACACACAACCACACACACAACCACACACAAACACACACAACCACACACACACACAACCACACCCAATCATACCCACAACCACACAACCACAACCACACACAACCACACACACAACCACATACAAACACAATGACACCCACAACAACACACACACAACCACACCCAATCATACCCACAACCACACAACCACAACCACACACAACCACACACACAACCACATACAAACACAATGACACCCACAACAACACACACACAACCACACCCAATCATACCCACAACCACACAGACAACCACAACCACACACACAACCATATACAAACACAACCACACACACAACCATACACACAACCACACACAACCACACACAACCACACACACACAACCACACACACAACCACACACACAACCACACAAAAGCACAACCACACACCCACAACCACACACACACACACACAACCACACATACACAACCACACACACACCCACACACACAACCACACACACACCCACACACACAACCACACACACACAACCCCACACACAACCACACACACAACCACACACACAACCCCACACACAACCACACACACACAACCACACACACAACCACACACACAACCACACACAACCACACACAACCATCCACAACCACACACAACCATACACAGAGATACACACACACAACCACAACCACACACAACCATACACAACTACACACAACCACACACACAACCACACACACAATCACAACCACACACAAACACACAACCGCCACACACAACCGCCACACACAACCGCCACACACATAACCACACACACACAACCACCCACACAACCACACACACACACACACACAACCACACACACAACCACACTCACAACCATATACACAACCACACACACACAACCACACACACAACCACACAAACACACACAACCACACACACACAACCACACCCAATCATACCCACAACCACACACAACCACACACACAACCACATACAAACACAACCACACCCACAACAACACACACACAACCACACCCAATCATACCCACAACCACACAGACAACCACAACCACACACACAACCATATACAAACACAACCACGCACACACAATACCACACACACACAACCACACACTCACATCCACAACCACACACAACCCCAAACATACACAACCACACACACAACCACACACATAACCACACACACACAACCACACACACAACCACACATACACACACAACCACACACACAGCCTCACACACAACCACACACACAACCACACAAAACCACACACACAACCACACACAACCATCCACAACCACACACACAACTATACACACAAACACACACACAACCACATACAACCATACACAACTACATACAACCACACACACAACCACACATAACTACACACAACCACACACACACACCACATACACACAACCACACACATACACAACCACACAACCACACACACAATCACACACACACAACCACACACACATACAGCCACACACACAACCACACACACACACAGTCACACAACACATGCACAACCACACAACAGCACACACACAACCACACACACACAGTTACACAACAACACATGCACAACCATACAACAGCACACACGCAACCACATATACAACCACACACATACAACCACACACACAACCACACACACATACAACCACAACCACACACATAACCACATACACATAACTACACACAACCAGACACACACACAACCACACACACAACCACACACATACAACCACACACACATACAGCCACACACACAACCACACACACACACAGTCACACAACAACACATGCACAACCACACAACAGCACACACACAACCACACACACACAGTTATACAACAACACATGCACAACCACACAACAGCACACACACAACCACATATACAACCACACATATACAACCACACACACAACCACACACACATACAACCACAACCACATACAAAGACAACCATACACACACAACCACACACACAACCACACACAACCACACACACAACCATTGACACAAACACACACACAACCATACACAACTACACACAACCACACATACAACCACACACAACTACACACAACCACACACACAACCACACACACACACAACCACAAACACACATAAAACCACAGCCACACACACAACCACACACACACAATCACACAACAACATATACACAACTGCACACACAACCATATATACAACCACACACATACAACCACACACACAACCATATATACAACCCCACACACACGACCACACACACAACCACACACATACAACCACACACAACCACACACACAGCCACACACACAAACATGCACAACCACACCCACAATCATACCCACAACCACACCCAACCATACCCACAACCACACGCACACAACCACAACCCCACACAACCACACACACAACCATACACACAACCATACACACAACCATACACACAACCATACACAGAACCACACAACCACATTCACAAACACACACACCACACACACAACCACACACACACAACCACACACACACAATCACAACCACACACAACCACACACAACCGTACACACAACCACACACAACCACACACACACAACCACACACACAACCACACACTCACATCCACAACCACACACAAACCCAACCACACACACAACCACACACACAACCACACACATAACCACACACACACAACCACACACACAACCACACACAACCAAACACACAACCAAACACACAACCACACACCCAGCCGCACACACAACCACACAAAACCACACACACTCAACCACACACACAACCACACACACAACCACATACTCACAACCACACACATATACAACCACACACACAACCATACACACACAACCACACACACAACCACACCCACAACCACACACAACTACACACAACCACACATACAACCACACCCAACCACACCCACAACCACACGCATACAACCACACACACGCAACCATACACATAACCACACACAACCACACATACAGCCATACACACAACCATACACAGAACTACACACACACAACAACACACACAACCACACACAACCACACACACAACCACACACAAACATACACAACCACACACAAACATACACAACCACACACAACCAAACCCACAACCATACCCACAACCACACCCAACCATACCCACAACCATACCCACAACCACACACACAACCACAACCACACACAACCGCACACACAACCGCACACACAACCACCCACACAATACCACACACACACACAACCACACACACAATACCACACACACACAACCACACACTCACATCCACAACCACACACAACCCCAACCACACACAACCACACACACTAGCACACACATAACCACACACACACAACCACACACACAACCACACACAACCAAACACACAACCACATACACAACCATCCACACAACCACATATACAACCACACACACAACCCCACACACACAACCACACACAACCACACACACAGCCACACACAAACATACACAACCACACACAACCAAACCCACAACCATACCCACAACCACACCCAACCATACCCACAACCATACCCACAAGCACACACACAACCATACCCATAACCACACGCACACAACCACAACCACACACAACCGCACACACAACCGCACACACAACCACACACACAATACCACACACACACACAACCACACACACAATACCACACACACACAACCACACACTCACATCCACAACCACACACAACCCCAACCACACACAACCACACACACTAGCACACACATAACCACACACACACAACCACACACACAACCACACACAACCAAACACAACCACACACACAACCACCCACACAACCACATATACAACCACACACACAACCCCACACACACAACCACACACAACCACCCACAACCACACACACAACCACAACCACACCCAATCATACCCACAACCACACAGACAACCACAACCACACAACCACATACAAACACAACCACACCCACAACCACACACACACAACCACACCCAATCATACCCACAACCACACAGACAACCACAACCACACACACAACCATATACAAACACAACCACACACACAACCACACACAACACACACAACCATACACATAACCACTCACACAAACACACACACAACCACACACAACCATACACAACTACACACAACCACACATACAACCACACACAACTACACACAACCACACACACAATACCACACACACACACAACCACACACACAATACCACACACACACAACCACACACTCACATCCACAACCACACACAACCCCAACCACACACAACCACACACACTAGCACACACATAACCACACACACACAACCACACACACAACCACACACACAACCAAACACACAGCCACACACACAACCACCCACACAACCACATATACAACCACACACACAACCCCACACACACACAACCACACACAACCAACCACAACCACACACACAACCACACCCACAACCACACCCAATCATACCCACAACCACACAACCACATACAAAAACAACCACACCCACAACCACACACACACAACCACACCCAATCATACCCACAACCACACAGACAACCACAACCACACACACAACCATATACAAACACAACCACACACACAACCACACACACAACACACACAACCATACACATAACCACTCACACAACCACACACACAACCACACATACAATCACAGCCGCACACACAACCACACACACACAACCACACACACAACCACACACACAACCACACACACACAACCAAACACACACAACCACACACACAACCACACACAACCACACACAACCACACACAACCACACACAACTATAACCACACACAACCACAACCACACACAACCACAACCACACCCACACCCAACCACACCCACAACCACACACATACAACCACAACCACACACAACCACACACACGCAACCATACACAACCACACACACAACCACACACAACCACACACACACAACCACACACACAACCACACACACATAAAACCACAGCCACACACACACAACCACACACAACCACACACAACAACACATACACAACCACACAATAGCACATACACAACCATATGTACAACCACATACACACAACCACACACACAACCACACACATAACCACACACACAGCCACACACAACCACACACACAAACATGCACAACCACACCCACAACCATACCCACAACCACACCCAACCATACCCACAACCACATGCACACAACCACAACCACACACAACCACACACACAACTACACACACAACCACACACACAACCATACACACAACCATACACACAGCCATACACACAACCACACAACCACATACACAAACTCATACACTACACACACAACCACACACACAACCACACACACAACCATAGCCACACACACAACCACACACACAATCACAACCACACACAACCACACACAACCGCACACACACAACCACACACACAATACCACACACACACTCACATCCACAACCACACACAACCCCAACCACACACAACCACACAACTACACACAACCACACACACACAACCACACAACTACACACAACCACACACACACAACCACATACACACAACCACACACATACACAACCACACACAACCACTCACACAACCACACACACACAGTCACACAACACATGCACAACCACACAATAGCACACACACAACCAAATATACAACCACACACATACAACCACACACACAACCACACACACAACCATATATACAACCCCATACACGACACACACAACCACACACACCACTCACAACCACACACACAACAACACACAACCACACACATAACCACACACACACAACTACACACAACCACACACACACAACCACACACACAACCACACACACGCAACCACACAAACACACACACAGCCACTCACACACACAACCACACACACACAACCACACTCACAACCACAACCATACACACACAACCACACACACAACCACACACAACTACACACAACCACACATACAACCACACACAACTACACATACACACACAACCACATACACAACCACACACACACAACCACACAGACACACAACCATACACACAACCACACACACACAACCACACACACAAACACAATCACACACAACCACACACACCCACAACCACACCCACAACCATACCCACAACCACACAACCACACCCACAACCACACACATACAACTACAACCACACACAACCACACCCACAACCACACACACACAACCACACACACAACACCACACACACAACCACATATACAACGACACACACAACACACACAACCACACATACAACCACACACCCAACCACACACACAACCACAAACACAATCACACACAACCACACATAACAACCAAAACCACACCCACAACCACACCCACACAACCACACACACAACCACACAAAACCACACACACACAACCACACACACAACCACACACACACAACCACACACACAAGCTCAACCACACACCCAACCACACCCACACAACCACACACACAACCACAGACAACCACACACAAAACCACACACATAACCATACACACAACCACACACACACACAACCACAACCACACACAACACACACAACCACACAGAACCACAAGCATACAAACACACACAACCACATGCACAACCACACACAACCACACAATTGCACACACAACCACACACATACACAACCACACACATACACACAACCACACACAGAACCACACACACAACCAAAACCTCACACACAAGCACACACACAACCACAACCACACACACAACACACACAACCACACGCATACAAACACACACAACCACATGCACAACCACACAACTGCACACACAACCACACACATACACAAACACACACGCACACACAACCACACACATACACACAATCACAAACACAACCACACCCAAAACCACACACACAAGTACATAACCACGCATACAACCACACACACAACCACAACCACACATACAAACACACACACAACCACACACACACACACAACCACTCACATACACACAACCACACACATAACAACCACATAACCACACACACAATCACACACACAACCACAACCACACACAACCACACAAACAACCACACCTACACAACCAAACCCAACCACACCCACAACCACACACAACCACACACAACCACACACAACTACACCCACAACCACACCCACAACAACACCCACAACCACACACACACAACCACACACACACACACACACACAACCACATAGAACCACACACAACCATACACAACACACACAACCGCACACAACCACACACACGTACAACCACACCCAAACAACCATACTGACAACCACACACACAGAACACACAACCACACAACCAAACACACACAACCACATAACCACAACCACATACCCAACCACAACCACACACACACACACAACCACACACACAACCACACACACTACATACAACTACACATACATACACAACCACACACAACCACACACATACAACCACACACACACACAATCACACATATACAACCACACAAACACACACACAAACACTCATACACACAACCACACACACAACCACACACACAACCACACACACAGCCACACACACAGCCACACACACAACCACACACAACCACACCCACACCCACAACCATACCCACAACCACACCCAACCATACCCACAACCACACGCACACAACCACAACCACGCACAACCACACATACAACCGTACACACAACCACATATACAACCACACATACAACCATACACACAACCACACACACAACCACACACACAATCATACAGACAACCATACACAGAACCACACAACCATACACAGAACCATACAGCCACATACACAAACACACACCACACACACAACCACACACACAACCACACACACACAACCACACACAACCACACACACAACCACACACACAACCACAAACACAATCACACACAACCACACATAACAACCAAAACCACACACACAACCACACACACAACCATGCACACACAACCACACACAACCATACACACAAACACACACACAACCACACACAACCACATACACAACCAAACACACACAACCACACACAAACACAACCATAACCACACACACAACCACACAGAACCATAATCACACACACAACCACACACACACAAGCTCAACCACACATCAAACCACACCCACAACAACACACACAACACATAACCACAGACAACCACACACAAAACCACACACACAACCACACACAACCACAACCTCACACACAACCACACACACAACCACAAGCATACAAACACACACAACCACACGTACAACTCTACACAACTGCACATACAACCATACACATACACAACCACACACACACAGCCACACACATACACACAACCACAAACATAACCACACCCAAAACCACACACACAACCACATAACCACACACACAACCACACACAAAACAACAACCACACACACAACCACACACACAACTACACACACAACTACACACACACAACCACACCCACAACCACACCTACAACCACACATAACCACAACCAAACCCAACCACACCCACAACCACACACACATACACAACCACACACACACAACCACAACCACACACAGAACCAAACACACAACCACAAGCACACACCCAACCACACACAACCACAACCACACACAACCACAACCACATACACACAACCACACACAACCACACACACACACATACAACCACATACACACACAACCACAAACACAACCACACACAACCACACATACAACCAAAACCACACACAACCACACACACAACTATGCACACACAAACACACACAACCATACACACACAAACACACCCGACCACACACACAACCACACACACAACCACAACCACACACACAGCCACACACACAGCCACACACATAGCCACACACACAACCACACATACAACCACACACACACAACCACACATACAACCATACACACACAACCACACACACACAACCACACACACACACACAATCACACACAACCACACACACACAAACACACCCAACCACACCTACAACCACACATAACCACAACCAAACCCAACCACACCCACAACCACACACACACAAACCACAAGCACACACACAACCACACACACACAACACCAACCAAATACACACACAATCATACCCAACCACACATACAACCACACACAACCACACACACACACAACCACAAACACACAACCACACACACAACCACACACACACACAACCACACAGAACCACAATAACACACACAACCACACACACAACCACACACACACAACCACCACCACACACAAAACCACTCACAACCACACACACACAACCACACATACAACCACAGCCACACACAACCACACATAATCATAACCACACACAACCACACACACACAATACCACAACCACACACACACACACAACCACACACTCACATACACAACCACAACCACACACACAACCACACCCACACCCAACCACACACAACCATACACACAACCATACACAACCACACACAACCACACACAACCACACACATAACCACACACACACAACCACACACACAACCACACACACAACCACACACACAACCACACACAACCATACACACACAACCAACCACACACACAACCACACACTTAACCACCCACACAACCACCCACAACCACACACAACTACACACACAACCACACACAACCATACACACACAACCAACCACACACACAACCACACACACAACCACACACAACCACCCACACACACAACCACACACATACAACCACACACACACAACCACAAACACACAATCACACACAACCACACATACAATCAAAACCACACACACAACCACAAACACAACCATGCACACACAACCATACACAAATACACACACAAACACACACACACAACCACACACTACCACACACACAACCACACACAGAACCAAACACACAACCACAAGCACACACACAACCACACACACACAACCACACACACACAACCACACACACACACAACCACAAACATACAATCACACACAACCACACATAACACCAAAACCACACACAACCATGCACAGACAACCACACACAAATACCCACACACACACACAAACACACCCAACCACAACCACACACACAACCACACACACACAACCACACAGAACCACAACATCACACACACACACAACCACACACACACACAAACACAACCACACAGAACCACAACCACACACACACAACCACACACAACCACACACACGACCACAAACACACAATCACACACAACCACACATACAACCAAAACCACACACACAACCATCCATACACAAATACACACACAACCATACACACAACCACACACAAAACACACACACAACCACATACACAACCAAACACACCCAACCACAACCACACACACAACCACACACACGCAACCACACAAACACACACACAGCCACTCACACACACAACCACACACACACAACCACACTCACAACCACAACCATACACACACAACCACACACACAACCACACACAACTACACACAACCACACATACAACCACACACAACTACACATACACACACAACCACATACACAACCACACACACACAACCACACAGACACACAACCATACACACAACCACACACACACAACCACACACACAAACACAATCACACACAACCACACACACCCACAACCACACCCACAACCATACCCACAACCACACAACCACACCCACAACCACACACATACAACTACAACCACACACAACCACACCCACAACCACACACACACAACCACACACACAACACCACACACACAACCACATATACAACGACACACACAACACACACAACCACACATACAACCACACACCCAACCACACACACAACCACAAACACAATCACACACAACCACACATAACAACCAAAACCACACCCACAACCACACCCACACAACCACACACACAACCACACAAAACCACACACACACAACCACACACACAACCACACACACACAACCACACACACAAGCTCAACCACACACCCAACCACACCCACACAACCACACACACAACCACAGACAACCACACACAAAACCACACACATAACCATACACACAACCACACACACACACAACCACAACCACACACAACACACACAACCACACAGAACCACAAGCATACAAACACACACAACCACATGCACAACCACACACAACCACACAATTGCACACACAACCACACACATACACAACCACACACATACACACAACCACACACAGAACCACACACACAACCAAAACCTCACACACAAGCACACACACAACCACAACCACACACACAACACACACAACCACACGCATACAAACACACACAACCACATGCACAACCACACAACTGCACACACAACCACACACATACACAAACACACACGCACACACAACCACACACATACACACAATCACAAACACAACCACACCCAAAACCACACACACAAGTACATAACCACGCATACAACCACACACACAACCACAACCACACATACAAACACACACACAACCACACACACACACACAACCACTCACATACACACAACCACACACATAACAACCACATAACCACACACACAATCACACACACAACCACAACCACACACAACCACACAAACAACCACACCTACACAACCAAACCCAACCACACCCACAACCACACACAACCACACACAACCACACACAACTACACCCACAACCACACCCACAACAACACCCACAACCACACACACACAACCACACACACACACACACACACAACCACATAGAACCACACACAACCATACACAACACACACAACCGCACACAACCACACACACGTACAACCACACCCAAACAACCATACTGACAACCACACACACAGAACACACAACCACACAACCAAACACACACAACCACATAACCACAACCACATACCCAACCACAACCACACACACACACACAACCACACACACAACCACACACACTACATACAACTACACATACATACACAACCACACACAACCACACACATACAACCACACACACACACAATCACACATATACAACCACACAAACACACACACAAACACTCATACACACAACCACACACACAACCACACACACAACCACACACACAGCCACACACACAGCCACACACACAACCACACACAACCACACCCACACCCACACCCACAACCATACCCACAACCACACCCAACCATACCCACAACCACACGCACACAACCACAACCACGCACAACCACACATACAACCGTACACACAACCACATATACAACCACACATACAACCATACACACAACCACACACACAACCACACACACAATCATACAGACAACCATACACAGAACCACACAACCATACACAGAACCATACAGCCACATACACAAACACACACCACACACACAACCACACACACAACCACACACACACAACCACACACACACAACCACACACACAACCACACACACAACCACAAACACAATCACACACAACCACACATAACAACCAAAACCACACACACAACCACACACACAACCATGCACACACAACCACACACAACCATACACACAAACACACACACAACCACACACAACCACATACACAACCAAACACACACAACCACACACAAACACAACCATAACCACACACACAACCACACAGAACCATAATCACACACACAACCACACACACACAAGCTCAACCACACATCAAACCACACCCACAACAACACACACAACACATAACCACAGACAACCACACACAAAACCACACACACAACCACACACAACCACAACCTCACACACAACCACACACACAACCACAAGCATACAAACACACACAACCACACGTACAACTCTACACAACTGCACATACAACCATACACATACACAACCATACACACACAGCCACACACATACACACAACCACAAACATAACCACACCCAAAACCACACACACAACCACATAACCACACACACAACCACACACAAAACAACAACCACACACACAACCACACACACAACTACACACACAACTACACACACACAACCACACCCACAACCACACCTACAACCACACATAACCACAACCAAACCCAACCACACCCACAACCACACACACATACACAACCACACACACACAACCACAACCACACACAGAACCAAACACACAACCACAAGCACACACCCAACCACACACAACCACAACCACACACAACCACAACCACATACACACAACCACACACAACCACACACACACACATACAACCACATACACACACAACCACAAACACAACCACACACAACCACACATACAACCAAAACCACACACAACCACACACACAACTATGCACACACAAACACACACAACCATACACACACAAACACACCCGACCACACACACAACCACACACACAACCACAACCACACACACAGCCACACACACAGCCACACACATAGCCACACACACAACCACACATACAACCACACACACACAACCACACATACAACCATACACACACAACCACACACACACAACCACACACACACACACAATCACACACAACCACACACACACAAACACACCCAACCACACCTACAACCACACATAACCACAACCAAACCCAACCACACCCACAACCACACACACACAAACCACAAGCACACACACAACCACACACACACAACACCAACCAAATACACACACAATCATACCCAACCACACATACAACCACACACAACCACACACACACACAACCACAAACACACAACCACACACACAACCACACACACACACAACCACACAGAACCACAATAACACACACAACCACACACACAACCACACACACACAACCACCACCACACACAAAACCACTCACAACCACACACACACAACCACACATACAACCACAGCCACACACAACCACACATAATCATAACCACACACAACCACACACACACAATACCACAACCACACACACACACACAACCACACACTCACATACACAACCACAACCACACACACAACCACACCCACACCCAACCACACACAACCATACACACAACCATACACAACCACACACAACCACACACAACCACACACATAACCACACACACACAACCACACACACAACCACACACACAACCACACACACAACCACACACAACCATACACACACAACCAACCACACACACAACCACACACTTAACCACCCACACAACCACCCACAACCACACACAACTACACACACAACCACACACAACCATACACACACAACCAACCACACACACAACCACACACACAACCACACACAACCACCCACACACACAACCACACACATACAACCACACACACACAACCACAAACACACAATCACACACAACCACACATACAATCAAAACCACACACACAACCACAAACACAACCATGCACACACAACCATACACAAATACACACACAAACACACACACACAACCACACACTACCACACACACAACCACACACAGAACCAAACACACAACCACAAGCACACACACAACCACACACACACAACCACACACACACAACCACACACACACACAACCACAAACATACAATCACACACAACCACACATAACACCAAAACCACACACAACCATGCACAGACAACCACACACAAATACCCACACACACACACAAACACACCCAACCACAACCACACACACAACCACACACACACAACCACACAGAACCACAACATCACACACACACACAACCACACACACACACACACACAACCACACAGAACCACAACCACACACACACAACCACACACAACCACACACACGACCACAAACACACAATCACACACAACCACACATACAACCAAAACCACACACACAACCATCCATACACAAATACACACACAACCATACACACAACCACACACAAAACACACACACAACCACATACACAACCAAACACACCCAACCACAACCACACACACAACCACACACACACAACCACACACCCACAACCACAACCACATACACACACAACCACACACACACCCAACCACACACAACAATACACAACCATACACAACCACACACAACCACACACCACCACACACAACCACACATATAACCACACACACACAACCACACACACAGCCACACACACAACCACCCACAACCACACACAACCACACACACAACCATACACACAACCAACCACACACACAACAACACACAACCACCCACACACACAAACACACACATACAACCACACACACACAACCACAAACACACAATCACACACAACCACACATACAATCAACACCACACACACAACCACAAACACAACCATGCACACACAACCACAACCACAACCAAACCCAACCACACCCACAACCACACACACAACCACAACCATACAGACAACCAAACACACAACCACATACACAATACACACAACCACCCACAACCGCACACACACAACCACACACACACACAACCACACACACAACAAACACACAACCACACACACAACCACACACACAACCACACACAGAACCAAACACACAACCACAAGCACACACACAATCACACATACACAACTAACAACCACACACACAATCACACACAACCACACACACAACCACACACACACACACACACACACACAACCACACACTCACATCCACAACCACACACAACCACAACCACACACACAACCACACCCACACCCAACCACACACAACCATACACACAACCATACACAACCACACACAACCACACACAACCACACACATAACCACACACACAACCATACACACAACCACACACAACCATACACACACAACCAACCACACACACAACCACACACACAACCACACACACAACCACCCACAACCACACACAACCACACACACAACCATACACACAACCAACCACACACACAACCACACACACAACCACCCACAACCACCCACACACACAACCACACACACAACCACAAACACACAATCACACACAACCACACATACAATCAAAACCACACACACAACCACAAACACAACCATGCACACACAACCATACACACAACCACACACTACCACACACACAACCACAACCACACACACAACCAAACACACAACCACAAGCACACACACCCAACCACACACACAACCACACACACACACAACCACAAACACACAATCACACACAACCACATATACAACCAAAACCACACACAACCATGCACACACAACCACACACAAATACACACACAACCACACAGAACCACAACAACACACACACACAACCACACACACGACCACAAACACAAATCACACACGACCACACATACAACCAAAACCACACACACAACCATGCACACACAACCACACACAAATACACACACAACCATACACACAACCACACACACAACCACATACACAACCACACACACACAACCACACACACACAACCACAACCACATACACACACAACCACACACACACCCAACCACACACAACCATACACACAACCACACACAACCACACACAACCACACACACAACCACACACACAACCACACACACAACCACACACAACCATACACACACAACCAACCATACACACAACCACACACACAACCACACACACAACCACACACAACCACACACAACCACACACACAACCATACACACACAACCAACCACACACACAACCAACCACACACACAACCACCCACACACACAACCACACACATACAACCACACACACACAACCACAAACACACAATCACACACAACCACACATACAATCAACACCACACACACAACCACACTCCCAACCACAAACACACAACTACACACACAACCACACACACACAACCACACACACAACCACACACACAAACATACATACAACCACGCACACAACCATACACAGAACCACCCAACCAAACACACACACCACACACTCAACCACACACACAACCACACACACACAACCAAACACACCACCACACACACACACAACCACAAAAACAACCACACACACAAGCTCAACCACACACACAACCACACCCACACACACACAGCCACACATACAACCACACACATAACCACACACACAACACCACACATAACCACACAAAACCACATACAACCATACACACAACCACACACACAACCACACACAATACACACAACCACACACACAACCATACACACAACCACACACAACCACACACACAACCACACATAACCACAACCACACACACAACCATAACCACACACACAACCACACACACAACCACAACCACACACACAACCACACAGAACCACAATCACACACACAACCACACACACAACTACACACACAAAACCACTCAAAATCACACACACAACCACACATACAATCACACACACAACCACACCCACCCACACCCACAACCACACACACACACAACCACAACCATACAGACAACCAAACACATAACCACAACCACACACACAACCACACACACAACCACACACAAACCACACACACAACCACACTCCCAACCACAAACACACACCTACACACAACCACACACACACAACCACACACACCACACACACAACCACACATACAACCACGCACGCAACCATACACAGAACCACACAAACAAAAACACACACACCACACACTCAACCACACACACAACCACACACACAACCAAACACACCACCACACACACACAACCACAAAAACAACCATACACACAAGCTCAACCACACACCCAACCACGCCCACAACCACACACACAACCACACACACAACCACACACACAACCACACACACAACACCACATATAACCACACAAAACCACACACAACCATACACACAACCACACACACAACCACACACACAACCACACACAACACACACAACCACACACACACAACCATACACACAACCGCACAAAACCACACACACAACCACACATAACCACAACCACACACACAACATACACACACAACCAGACATTAACCACACACAAAACCACATACACAACCATAACCACAACCACACACACAACCACACACACACAACCACAATCACACACAACCACATATATAACCACACACACAACCACACACAACACACACAACCACACAACCAAACACAACCATACACACAACCACACACAACTACACACACACAACCATATACAACTACACACACCACATACACAGACAACCACACACACACACACACACACACGACCACACACATATAACCACTCACACACAACCACACAACTACTCATACATACACAACCACACACACACAACCACACATCCACACACACAACCACACCTGCACCCACAACCTCACCCACAACCACACAACCACACACACAACCACACACACAACCACACACAATCACACACAACCACACACACACAACCTCAACCACACACACAACCACACACACACATACAACCACACAACCACACACAACCACAACCACATACACAACCACATACAACCACACATGCACACACAACCACACACACAACCAAACACACATCACACAACCACCCACGACCTCCCACACAACCACACACACACAACCACACAACCACTCACACATACATAACCACACAACCACACACACAACCACACATCCACACACACCCACAACACCTGCACCCACAACCTCACCCACAACCACACAACCACAGACACAACCACGCACACAATCACACACACAACCAAACACACAACCACACACACAAGCACATACACAACCTCAACCACACACACAACCACACACACATACAACCACCCACAACCACATACACAACCACACATACAACCACATACACAACCACACATACGCACGCATGACCACACACACACAACCAAACACACACCACACACACAACCACCCAGAACTACACACACAACCACACACAACTATACACAACCACACACACAACTACACACACACAACCACACCCATATAGAACCACCCACACCCACACACAACCACACACACAATCACAACCACACACAACCACACACACACACAACCACACACAACCACAAACATACAATCACACAACACATACACAACCACACAACACACACACCACCACATATACAACCCCACACACACAACCACACACCACACACAACCACGCACACAACCACACACAACCACACACACACAACCACACATACACTCACACACACACAACCACACACACAAGCACAACCACACACACAACCACATATCCACACACACATCCACACACACAACCACTCACATACACAACCACACACAACTACACACAACCACGCACACAACCACACACACACAAGCACATACACATCCCTGCACATACAACCACATGCACAACCACACACACCACACACAACCACGCACACAACCACATACAACCACACACACAACCACATACAACCACACACACAGCCACACACACACAACCACAACCATACAGACAACCAAACACATAACCACAACCACACACACAACACACACAACCACACACACAACCACACACAAACCACACACACAACCACACTCCCAACCACAAACATACAACTACACACACAACCACACACACACAACCACACACACAACCACACACATAACCACACACACAACACCACACATAACCACACAAAACCACACACACAACCACACACACAACCACACACACAACCACACAACCACACACAACCACACACAACACACACAACCACACATACACAACCATACACACAACCACACAAAACCACACACACAACCACACAACCACAACCACAACCATACACACACAACCAGACATTAACCACACACACAACCACATACACAACCATACACACAACCACACACACAACCACACACACAACCACACACACACAACCACACACACAACCACAATCACACACATCCACATATATAACCACACACACAACCACACACAACACACACAACCACACAACCATACACACAACCACACACAACTACACACACACAACCATATACAACTACACACACCACATACACAGACAACCACACACACACACACACACACACACACACAACCACACACATATAACCACTCACACACAACCACACAACTACTCACACATACACAACCACACACACACAACCACACATCCACACACACAACCACACCTGCACCCACAACCTCACCCACAACCACACAACCACACACACAACCATACACACAACCATACACAACTATACACAACCACACACACAACCACACAACCACTCACACATACATAACCACACAACCACACACACAACCACACATCCACACACACCCACAACACCTGCACCCACAACCTCACCCACAACCACACAACCACAGACACAACCACGCACACAATCACACACACAACCAAACATACAACCACACACACAAGCACATACACAACCTCAACCACACACACAACCACACACACATACAACCACCCACAACCACATACACAACCACACATACAACCACATACACAACCACACATACGCACGCACGAACACACACACAACCAAACACACACCATACACACAACCACCCAGAACTACACACACAACCACACACAACTATACACAACCACACACACAACTACACACACACAACCACACCCATATAGAACCACCCACACCCACACACAACCACACCCACACACACAACCACACATAACCACAAACATACAATCACACAACACATACACAACCACACAACACACACACCACCACATATACAACCCCACACACACAACCACACACCACACACAACCACGCACACAACCACACACAACCACACACACACAACCACACATCCACTCACACACACACAACCATACACACAAGCACAACCACACACACAACCACATATCCACACACACAACCACACACACAACCACAACCACTCACATACACAACCACACACAACTACACACAACCACGCACACAACCACACACACACAAGCACATACACATCCCTACACATATAACCACACGCACAACCACACACACCACACACAACCACGCACACAACCACATACAACCACACACACAACCACACACACACAACCACAACCATACAGACAACCAAACACATAACCACAACCACACACACAACACACACAACCACACACACAACCCCACACAAACCACACACACAACCACACTCCCAACCACAAACACACAACTACACACACAACCACACACACACAACCACACACACACAACCACACACACAACCACACACACAACCACACATACAACCACGCACACAACCATACACAGAACCACACAAACAAAAACACACTCAACCACACACACAACCAAACACACCACCACACACACACACAACCACAAAAAGAACCACACACACAAGCTTAACCACACACACAACCACACACATAACCACACACACAACACCACACATAACCACACAAAACCACACACAACCATACACACAACCACACACACCACACACACAACCACACACACAACCACACACACAACCACACACACACAACCATACACACAACCACACAAAACCACACACACAACCACACATAACCACAACCACACACACAACCATACACACACAACCAGACATTAACCACACACAAAACCACATACACAACCATACACACAACCACACACAACCACAACCACACACACAACCACACACACACAACCACACACACAACCACAATCACACACAACCACATATATAAACACACACAACCACACAACCATACACACAACCACACACAACTACACACACACAACCATATACAACTACACACACCACATACACAGACAACCACACACACACACACAACCACACACATATAACCACTCACACACAACCACACAACTACTCACACATACACAACCACACACACACAACCACACATCCACACACACAACCACACCTGCACCCACAACCTCACCCACAACCACACAACCACACACACAACCACACACAATCACACACAACCACACACACACAACCTCAACCACACACACAACCACACACACACATAGAACCACACAACCACACACAACCACAACCACATACAACCACACATGCACACACAACCACACACACACAACCAAACACACATCACACAACCACCCACGACCTCACACACAACCATACACACAACCATACACAACTATACACAACCACACACACACAACCACACATTCACTCACACATACATAACCACACAACCACACACACAACCACACATCCACACACACCCACAACACCTGCACCCACAACCTCACCCACAAACACACAACCACACATACAACCACACACACAACCACACACAACCAAACACACAACCACACACACAAGCACATACACAACCTCAACCACACACACAACCACACACACATACAACCACGCACAACCACATACAACCACATACACAACCACACATATGCACACACGACCACACACACACAACCAAACACACACCACACTAACAACCACCCAGAACTACACACAAAACCACACACAACTATACACAACCACACACACAACTACACAAACACAACCACACCCATATAGCACCACCCACACCCACACACAACCACACACACAATCACAACCACCCACAACCACACACACACACAACCACACACAACCACAAACATACAATCACACAACACATACACAACCACACAACACACACACCACCACATATACAACCCCACACACACAACCACACACCACACACAACCACACACACAACCACACACAACCACACACACACAACCACACATCCACTCACACACACACAACCACACACACAAGCACAACCACACACACAACCACATATCCACACACACAACCACACACACAACCACAACCAATCACATACACAACCACACACAACTACACACAACCACGCACACAACCACACACACAAGCACATACACATCCCTACACATACAACCACATGCACAACCACACACACCACATACCACGCACACAACCACATACAACCACACACACAACCACACATCCACTCACACATACACGACCACACACACACACCACACACACATAAGCACAACCACACACACAACCACATATCCACACACACAACCACTTACATACACAACCACACACACAACCACAACCACACACATACACAACCACACACAACTACACACACAACCACACACACAACCACACACACAACCACACACAACCACACACACACACATACAGCACACACACACACACACAACTGCACACAACCACACAAACACATACACAAAACCACACAACCACACACACAACCACACACACAACCACACACACACACACAACCACACACACATACAACCACAAACACATACAACCACAAACACAACCACACATACACAACCACACACATACACAACCACACACACTGCCCCAACCACACACATAACCACACATACAGCCACACATAAAACCACACACACAACCACACACACACACATAACCACACACACAACCACAACCATGCACACAACCACACACACTACCACACACACACCTACACACACACACAACTGCACACAACCACACACAATCACAAACACACACAGCCACTCACACACACATACACAACCACACACACAACCACATACACAACCACACACACACAACCAAACACACAAACCACACACACACAACTACACACACAAACCACACACACAACTACACCCAAACTTTTCCAACCACACATCCACACACACACCCACACCCACAACCACACCCATATACAACCACACACACAACCACACACACACAACAACACACAACTATACACAACACACACAACTACACACACAACCGCACACACAACCACACAGACAACCACACACACACACAACCACACACATACAAACACACAACCACTCACACACACAACTGCACCCACAGCCACACACACACACACAACTACACTCACAACCACACACAACCAAACACACACAATCACACAGACAACCACACACAACTGCACACACAACCACATATACAACCACACACACAACCACACACACACAATCACACACACACAACCATACATCCACACACACCCACACACACAACCACATACAACCACATCCAACCACACGTCCACACCCACAAACACACCCACACCCACACACAACCACACACACAACCACATACACAACCACGCACACAATCACACACACACAACCTCAACCTCACACACAACCACATACACATATACAACCACACATAAACCACACACAACCACACACACAACCATACATACAACCACACACACAACCACACATAACTACACACAACCACACATACAACCGCACACACAACCGCACACAACCACACACACAACCACATATCCACACACACACACAACCACAACCACTCACATACACAACCACACACACCACACACACTCACAACCACACACAACCACACACGCACAAACACATACACAACCCACACAGAACCACACACAACCACAAAAACGCACACAAAACCACACACAAAACCACAACCACACATACAACCATACACACATACAACCACAAACAACCACACCAACACAACCACACACACACAACCACACGCACTGCCCCAACCACACACACAACCACACATACAGCCCCACACACAACCACAACCATGCACAGAACCACACACAACCTCAACCACGCACTATCACGCACACAACCACACACACACAACCACACACACAACCACACACAACCACAAACACACACACAACCACTCACACACGCATACACAACCACATACACAACCACACATACAGCCCCACACACAACCACAAACAACCACACACACACAACCACACACACACAACCAAACACACAAACCACACACACACAACCACACACACAACTACACCCAACCATATCCAACCACACATCCACACACACACCCATACCCACACGCACAACCATACCCATACACAACCACAACCACACACACAACCACACACACAACCACACACACAACCACACACATAACCACACACACACAACCACACACACAACCACACACACAACCACACACACAACCACACACAACCATACACACACAACCAACCACACACACAACCACACACTTAACCACCCACACAACCACCCACAACCACACACAACTACACACACAACCACACACAACCATACACACACAACCAACCACACACACAACCACACACACAACCACACACAACCACCCACACACACAACCACACACATACAACCACACACACACAACCACAAACACACAATCACACACAACCACACATACACACACACACTGACACAACCACTCGCAACCACACACACACAACCACACACACACAACCACACACACAACCACACACACACAACCACACACACACAACCACACACACACAACCACACACAACCACATATACAACCACATACACACAACCACACACTCAACCACACACCTAACCACACACACACAACCACACACAAAACCATACACACAACCATACACAACCAAACACACACAACCACAACCACAATCACACACACAACCACACAGAATCACATTCACACAAAATCACACACACAACCACACACACACAACCACACATACACAACCACACACACAACCACACACACACAACCACACACACACAACCGCACATAACCACAATCACACACACAACCATACACACAACCACACACACAACCACAAACACAACCACACACACAACCATTACTACACACACACAACCACACACACCCATAACCACACCTACAACAACAACCACACACACAACTACCCACACACACAACCACACACGCACAACCACATATACAACCACACACACAACCACACAAACACAACCACAACCACACATACAAACACACACACACAATCACACACATACACACAACCACACCCAAAACCACACTCACAACAACCACATAACCACACACACAATCACACACACAACCACACACAACACACACAACCACACACACACAACCGCACACACACACAACCACACACACACAACCACACACAACTATACACACAACCACACTCACAACCACAACCACACACAACCACAACCACACACACACAACCACACAACCACAGACACAACCACGCACACAATCACACACACAACCAAACACACAACCACACACACAAGCACATACACAACCTCAACCACACACACAACCACACACACATATAACCACCCACAACCACATACACAACCACACATACAACCACATACATAACCACACATACACACGCATGACCACACACACACAACCAAACACACACCACACACACAACCACCCAGAACTACACACACAACCACACACAACTATACACAACCACACACACAACTACACACACACAACCACACCCATATAGAACCACCCACACACAACCACACACACAATCACAACCACACACAACCACACACACACACAACCACACACAACCACAAACATACAATCACACAACACATACATAACCACACAACACACACACCACCACATATACAACCCCACACACACAACCACACACCACACACAACCATGCACACAACCACACACAACCACACACACACAACCACACATCCACTCACACACACACAACCACATATCCACACACACAACCACACACACAACCACAACCACTCACATACACAACCACACACAACTACACACAACCACGCACACAACCACACACACAAGCACATACACATCCCTACACGCACAACCACACACCCCACACACAACCACGCACACAACCACATACAACCACACACACAACCACACACACACACAACCACAACCATACAGACAACCAAACACATAACCACAACCACACACACAACACACACAACCACACACAAACCACACACAAACCACACTCCCAACCACAAACACACAACTACACACACAACCACACACACACAACCACACACACACAACCACACACACAACCACACACACAACCACACATACAACCACGCACACAACCATACACAGAACCACACAAACAAAAACACACACACCACACACTCAACCACACACACAACCACACACACAACCAAACACACCCCCCACACACACACAACCACAAAAACAACCACACACACAAGCTCAACCACACACACAACCACACACACAACCACACACATAACCACACACACAACACCACACATAACCACACAAAACCACACACAACCATACACACAACCACACACACAACCACACACACACACAACCATACACACAACCACACAAAACCACAACCACACACACAACCATACACACAACCAGACATTAACCACACACACAACACCACACATAACCACACAAAAACACACACAACCATACACACAACCACACACACAACCACACAACCACACACACAACCACACACACAACCACACACACACAACCATACACACAACCACACAAAACCACAACCACATACACAACCATACACACAACCACACACACAACCATAACCACACAAACAACCACACACACACACAACCACACACACACAACCACAATCACACACAGCCACATATATAACCACACACACAACCACACAACCAAACACAACCATACACACAACCACACACAACTACACACACACAACCATATACAACTACACACACCACATACACAGACAACCACTCACACACAACCACACAACTACTCACACATACACAACCACACACACCCAACCACACATCCACACACACAACCACACCGGCACCCACAACCTCACCCACAACCACACAACCACACACACAACCACACACACAACCACACACAATCACACACAACACACACAACCACACACACACAACCTCAACCACACACAACCACACACACACATACAACCACACAACCACACACAACCACAACCACATACACAACCACATACAACCACACATGCACACACAACCACACACACACAACCAAACACACATCACACAACCACCCACGACCTCCCACACAACCACATACACACAACCACACACAACCACACACAACCATACACACAACCATACACAACTATACACAACCACACACACACAACCACACAACCACTCACACATCCACACACACCCACAACACCTGCACCCACAACCTCACCCACAACCACACATACAACCGCACACACAACCGCACACAACCAAACACACAACCACACACACAAGCACATACACAACCTCAACCACACACACAACCACACACATACAACCACATACACAACCACACATATGCACGCACGACCACACACACACAACCAAACACACACCACACACACAACCACCCAGAACTACACACACAACCACACACAACTATACACAACCACACACAACTACACACACACACAACCACACCCATATAGAACCACCCACACACACAACCACACACACAATCACAACCACACACAACCACACACAACCACAAACATACAATCACACAACACATACACAACCACACAACACACACACCACCACATATACAACCCCACACACACAACCACACACCACACACAACCATGCACACAACCACACACAACCACACACACACAACCACACATCCACTCACACACACACAACCACACACACAAGCACAACCACACACACAACCACATATCCACACACACAACCACACACACAACCACAACCACTCACATACACAACCACACACAACTACACACAACCACGCACACAACCACACACACACAAGCACATACATATCCCTACACATACAACCACATGCACAACCACACACACCACACACCACGCACACAACCACATACAACCACACACACAACCGCACATCCACTCACACATACACGACCACACACACACACAACCACACACACACAAGCACAACCACACACACAACCACATATCCACACACACAACCACACACAACCACTTACATACACAACCACACACACAACCACACACATACACAACCACACACAACTACACACACCACACACACAGACAATCACACACACAACCACACACACAACCACACACAACCACACACACACACACACAGCACACACACACACACACAACTGCACACAACCACACAAACACACACACAAAACCACACAACCACACACACAACCACACACACAACCACACACACAACCACACACACATACAACCACAAACACAACCACACATACACAACCACACACATACACAACCACACACACTGCCCCAACCACACACATAACCACACATACAGCCACACATAAAACCACACACACAACCACACACACACAACCACAACCATGCACACAACCACACACAAACACAACCACACACAGCCACTCACACACACATACACAACCACACACACAACCACATACACAACCACACACACACAACCAAACACACAAACCACACACACACAACCACACACACAAACCACACACACAACTACACCCAAACTTATCCAACCACACATCCACACACACACACACACGACCCACACCCGCACCCACAACCACACCCATACACAACCACACACACAACCACACACACACAACACACAACTATACACAACACACACAACTACACACACAACCGCACACACAACCACACAGACAACCACACACACACACAACCACACACATACAAACACACAACCACTCACACACACAACTGCACCCACAGCCGCACACACACACAACCACACTCACAACCACACACAACCAAACACACACAATCACACAGACAACCACACACAACTGCACACACAACCACATATACAACCACACATAAACCACACACAACCACACACACAACCATACATACAACCACACACACAACCACACATAACTACACACAACCACACATACAACCGCACACACAACCGCACACAACCACACACACAACCACACACACACATCCACTCACACACACACAGCCACACACACACACAAGCACAACCACATATCCACACACAACCACATATCCACACACACACACAACCACAACCACTCACATACACAACCACACACAACACACACACTCACAACCACACACAACCACACACGCACAAACACATACACAACCCACACAGAACCACACACAACCACAACAACACATACATACAACCACACACAAAACCACAACCACACATACAACCATACACACATACAACCACAAACAACCACACCAACACAACCACACACACACACAACCACACGCACTGCCCCAACCACACACACAGCCCCACACACAACCACAACCATGCACAGAACCACACACAACCACAACCACGCACTATCACGCACACAACCACACACACACACAACCACACACACAACCACACACAACCACAAACACACACACAACCACTCACACACACATACACAACCACATACACAACCACACATACAGCCCCACACACAACCACAAACAACCACACCAACACAACCACACACACACAACCAAACACACAAACCACACACACACAACCACACACAACTACACCCAACCATATCCAACCACACATCCATACACACACCCATACCCACACGCACAACCACACCCATACACAACCACAACCACACACACAACCACACACACAACCACACACACAACCACACACACAACCACACACAAACACAACCACAACCACACACACAATCACACACACAACCACACACACAACCACACACAACTACACACAACCACATGCACAACCACACACAACTACACACACACACACACACACAACCACACACACACAACCACACACAACTACAAACACACAACTATACACACAACCACACACAACCACAACCACACACACACAACCACACACACACACAATCATACCCAACCACACACACACAACTACAACCACACACACACACACACAACCACTCGCAACCACACACACACAACCACACACACACAACCACACACACAACCACACACACACAACCACACACACACAACCACACACACACAACCACACACAACCACATATACAACCACATACACACAACCACACACTCAACCACACACCTAACCACACACACACAACCACACACACAACCATACACACAACCATACACAACCAAACACACACAACCACACACACAACCACAACCACAATCACACACACAACCACACAGAATCACATTCACACAAAATCACACACACAACCACACACACACAACCACACATACACAACCACACACACACAACCACACACACACAACCACACACACACAACCGCACATAACCACAATCACACACACAACCATACACACAACCACACACACAACCACAAACACAACCACACACACAACCATTACTACACACACACAACCACACACACCTATAACCACACCTACAACAACAACCACACACACAACTACCCACACACACAACCACACACGCACAACCACATATACATCCACACACACAACCACACAAACACAACCACAACCACACATACAAACACACACACACAATCACACACATACACACAACCACACCCAAAACCACACTCACAACAACCACATAACCACACACACAATCACACACACAACCACACACAACACACACAACCACACACACACAAGTGCACACACACACAACCACACACACACAACCACACACAACTATACACACAACCACACTCACAACCACAACCACACACAACCACAACCACACACAACCACAACCACACAACCACAGACACAACCACGCACACAATCACACACACAACCAAACACACAACCAAACACACAAGCACATACACAACCTCAACCACACACACAACCACACACACATACAACCACCCACAACCACATACACAACCACACATACAACCACATACACAACCACACATACACACGCATGACCACACACACACAACCAAACACACACCACACACACAACCACCCAGAACTACACACACAACCACACACAACTATGCACAACCACACACACAACTACACACACACAACCACACCCATATAGAACCACCCACACCCACACACAACCACACACAATCACAACCACACACAACCACACACACACACAACCACACACAACCACAAACATACAATCACACAACACATACACAACCACACAACACACACACCACCACATATACAATCCCACACACACAACCACACACAACCACGCACACAACCACACACAACCACACACACACAACCACACATCCACTCACACACACACAACCACACACACAACCACATATCCACACACACAACCACACACTCAACCACAACCACTCACATACACAACCACACACAACTACACACAACCATGCACACAACCACACACACACAAGCACATACACATCCCTACACATACAACCACACGCACAACCACACACACCACACACAACCACGCACACAACCACATACAACCACACACACAACCACACATCCACTCACACACACATGACCACACACACACAACCACATATCCACACACACAACCACACACACAACCACAACCACTTACATACACAACCACACATACAACCACACACATACACAACCACACACAACTACACACACCACACACACAGACAACCACACACACAACCACACACACAACCACACACACACACACACACACACAACTGCACACAACCACACAAACGCATACACAAAACCACACAACCACACACACAACCACACACACAACCACACACACATACAACCACAAACACAACCACACATACACAACCACACACGTACACAACCACACACACTGCCCCAACCACACACATAACCACACATACAGCCACACATAAAACCACACACACACATAACCACACACACAACCACAACCATGCACACAACCACACACAAACACAACCACACACACTACCACACACACAACCACACACACACACACAACTGCACACAACCACACACAATCACAAACACACACAGCCACTCACACACACATACACAACCACACACACAACCACATACACAACCACACACACACAACCACACACACACAACCAAACACACAAACCACACACACACACAACCACACACACAAACCACACACACAACTACACCCAAACTTATCCAACCACACATCCACACACACACACACCCCCACACCCACACCCACAACCACACCCATACACAACCACACACACAACCACACACACACAACACACAACTATACACAACACACACAACTACACACACAACCGCACACACAACCACACACACAACCACACACACACAACCACACACATACAAACACACAACCACTCACACACACAACTGCACCCACAGCCACACACACACACACAACCACACTCACAACCACACAGAACCAAACACACACAATCACACAGACAACCACACACAACTACACACACACAACCATATACAACTACACACACCACATACACAGACAACCACACACACACACACACACACACACACAACCACACACATATAACCACTCACACACAACCACACAACTACTCACACATACACAACCACACACACACACAACCACACATCCACACACACAACCACACCTGCACCCACAACCTCACCCACAACCACACAACCACACACACAACCACACACACAATCACACACAATCACACATAACACACACAACCACACACACACAACCTCAACCACACACACAACCCCACACACATACAACCACACAACCACACACAACCACATACACAACCACATACAACCACACATGCACACACAACCACACACACACAACCAAACACACATCACACAACCACCCACGACCTCCCACACAACCACATACACACAACCACACACAACCATACACACAACCATACACAACTATACACAACCACACACACACAACCACTCACACATACATAACCACACAACCACACACACAACCACACATCCACACACACCCACAACACAATCACACACACAACCAAACACACAACCACACACACAAGCACATACACATACACAACCTCAACCACACACACAACCACACACACATACAACCACCCACAACCACATACACAACCACACATACAACCACATACACAACCACACATACGCATGCACAACCACACACACACAACCAAACACACACCACACACACAACCACCCAGAACTACACACACAACCACACACAACTATACACAACCACACACACAACTACACACATACAACCACACCCATATAGAACCACCCACACGCAACCACACACACAATCACAACCACACACAACCACACACACACAACCACACACAACCACAAACATACAATCACACAACACATACACAACCACACAACACACACACCACCACATATACAACCCCACACACACAACCACACACGACACACAACCACGCACACAACCACACACAACCACACACACACAACCACACATCCACTCACACACACACAACCACACACACAGGCACAACCACACACACAACCACATATCCACACACACAACCACACACACAACCACAACCACTCACATACACAACCACACACAACTACACATAACCACGCACACAACCACACACACAAGAACATACACATCCCTACACATACAACCACACGCACAACCACACACACCACACACAACCACGCACACAACCACATACAACCACACACACAGCCACACACACACACAACCACAACCATACAGACAACCAAACACACAACCACAACCACACACACAACCACACACACAACCACACACAACCACATACACAACCACACACAAACCACACACACAACCACACTCCCAACCACAAACACACAACTACACACACAACCACACACACACAACCACACACACACAACCACACACACAACCACACACACAACCACACATACAACCACATACACAACCATACACACAACCACACACACAACCACAACCACACACACAACCACACACACAACCACACACAACCACACACACAACCACACACAAACCACACACACAACCACACTCCCAACCACAAACACACAACTACACACACAACCACACACACACAACCACACACACAACCACACACACAACCACACACACAACCACACACACAACCATACACAGAACCACACAAACAAAAACACACACACCACACACTCAACCACACACACAACCACACACACAACCAAACAAACCACCACACACACACACACAACCACAAAAACAACCACACACACAAGCTCAACCACACACCCAACCACACCCACAACCACACACACACAACCACACACACAACCACACACATAACCACACACACAACACCACACATAACCACATAAAACCACACACAACCATACACACAACCACACACACAACCACACAACCACACACACAACCACACATACAACCACACATAACACACACAACCACACATACACAACCATACACACAACCACACAAAACTACACACACAACCACACAACCACAACCACACACACAACTATACACACACAACCAGACATTAACCACACACAAAACCACATACACAACCATACACACAACCACACACACAACCACAACCACACACACAACCACACACACAACCACACACACAATCACAATCACACACAACCACACACACAACCACACACAACACACACAACCACACAACCAAACACAACTACACACACACAACCATATACAACTACACACACCACATACACAGACAACCACACACACACACACACACAACCACACACATATAACCACTCACACACAACCACACAACTACTCACACATACACAACCACACACACACAACCACACATCCACACACACAACCACACCTGCACCCACAACCTCACCCACAACCACACAACCACACACACAACCACACACACAACCATACACACAACCATACACAACTATACACAACCACACACACACAACCACACAACCACTCACACATACATAACCACACAACCACACACAACCACACATCCACACACACCTACAACACCTGCACCCACAACCTCACCCACAACCACACAACCACAGACACAACCACGCACACAATCACACACACAACCAAACACACAACCACACACACAAGCACATACACAACCTCAACCACACACACAACCACACACACATACAACCACCCACAACCACATACACAACCACACATACAACCACATACACAACCACACATACGCACGCACGACCACACACACACAACCAAACACACACCACACACACAACCACCCAGAACCACACACACAACCACACATAACTATACACAACCACACACACAACTACACACACACAACCACACCCATATAGAACCACCCACACACAACCACACACACAATCACAACCACACACAACCACACACACACACACAACCACACACAACCACAAACATATAATCACACAACACATACACAACCACACAACACACACACCACCACATATACAACCCCACACACACAACCACACACCACACACAACCATGCACACAACCACACACACACAACCACACATCCACTCACACACACACAACCACACACACAAGCACAACCACACACACAACCACATATCCACACACACAACCACAACCACTCACATACACAACCACACACAACTACACACACCACACACACAGACAACCACACACACAACCACACACACAACCACACACAACCACACACGCACACACATACAGCACACACACAACTGCACATAACCACACACACACATACACAAAACCACACAACCACACACACAACCACACACACAACCACACACACATACAACCACAAACACAACCACACATACACAACCACACACATACACAACCACACACACTGCCCCAACCACACACACAACCACACATACAGCCACACATAAAACCACACACACAACCACACACACACATAACCACACACACAACCACAACCATGCACACAACCACACACAAACACAACCACACACACTACCACACACAACCACACACACACACAACTGCACACAACCACACACAATCACAAACACACACAGCCACTCACACACACATACACAACCACACACACAACCACATACACAACCACACACACAACCAAACACACAAACCACACACACACAACCACACACACAAACCACACACACAACTACACCCAAACTTATCCAACCACACATCCACACACACACACACCCACACCCGCACCCATAACCACACCCATACACAACCACACACACAACCATACACACACAACACACAACTATACACAACACACACTACACACACAATCACACACACAACCACACACACAACCACACACACACACAACCGCACACATACACACACACAACCACTCACACACACAACTGCACCCACAGCCACACACACACACTCAACCACACTCACAACCACACACAACCAAACACACACAATCACACAGACAACCACACACAACTGCACATACAACCACATATACAACCACACACACAACCACACACACACAATCACACACACACAACCACACATCCACACACACACCCACACACACAACCACACACAACCACATCCAACCACACGTCCACACCCACAAACACACCCACACCCATACCCACACACAACCACACACACAACCACATACACAACCACACACACAATCACACACAGACAACCTCAACCTCACACACAACCACACACACATATACAACCACACATAAACCACACACAACCACACACACAACCACACCCACACACACAACCATACATACAACCACACACACAACCACACAGAACTACACACAACCACACATACAACCGCACACACACCTGCACACAACCACACACACAACCACACACACACATCCACTCACACACACACAGCCACACACACACACACAAGCACAACCACATATCCACATACAACCACATATCCACACACACACACAACCACACACACAACCACAACCACTCACATACACAACCACACACACCACACACACTCACAACCACACACAACCACACACACACAAACACATACACAACCCACACAGAACCACACACAACCACAAAAACACATACACAAAACCACACACAAAACCACAACCACACACACAACCACACATACAACCATACACACATACAACCACAAACAACCACACCAACACAACCACACACACACAACCACACACACTGCCCCAACCACACACACAACCACACATACAGCCCCACACACAACCACACACATTACCACACACACATAACCACACACACAACCACAACCATGCACAGAACCACACACAACCACAACTACGCACTATCAGGCACACAACCACACACACACACATCCACACACACACAACCACACACACAACCACACACAACCACAAACACACACCCAACCTCTCACACACACATACACAACCACATACATAACCACACCCAACCATATCCAACCACACATCCACACACACACCCATACCCACACGCACAACCATACCCATACACAACCACACACACAACCACACACACAATTACACACAACCACACACACAACACCACACATAACCACACAAAACCACATACAACCATACACACAACCACACACACAACCACACACAACACACACAACCACACACACAACCATACACACAACCACACACAACCACACACACAACCACACATAACCACAACCACACACACAACCATAACCACACACACAACCACACACACAACCACAACCACACACACAACCACACAGAACCACAATCACACACACAACCACACACACACAACTACACACACAAAACCACTCAAAATCACACACACAACCACACATACAATCACACACACAACCACAACCACACCCACCCACACCCACAACCACACACACACAAACACAACCATACAGACAACCAAACACATAACCACAACCACACACACAACACATACAACCACACACACACCACACACACAACCACACATACAACCACGCACACAACCATACACAGAACCACACAAACAAAAACACACACACTCAACCACACACACACAACCACACACACAACCAAACACACCACCTGTGAGAAGTTGGCCTGGTATATGCTGTTCACTAGTTCTAGTGACCACCTTGTACCATGCCAAGCAACCCTTATGGTGTGGTTGTAAGTCAACCTTTTTGGACTAGCTGCCCTAGTGGTAGCGTAGGCTAAGCAGTCTTTGAGGCTAAACTCGTGATGCGTGTTAAGCCAGCTGTTTTACCAAATGCAACCCCCTTTTATACCAATGAAAGGACACCACACAGATATATATTCAAAATATATATGTATTTATTTATCAAAGTTACCCCTAGTCTCTTTATGAGCACAGGAGCACAAATCGTCAAACAAGATTATCACAGAATACACAGAAGTTGCACTTTATATGGGTAGGCCCTGGTGGCCACTCAAACCATATACTAAAATAGTGGTATAAGTACCACGAACAGAAAAGGGAAAAGGCCTAGGGCCTCTAGAATCGCTGGGCCTACAAGGAGCTAACGTCAGTTAGTGACCAGGAGGTCCACGGGTGGCGTGTGCAGAGCAAATAGTCACACGCGGGCTCCCATAGGTTTCAATGGGTGCGTAAAAAGTACAAAGTTACTGCAAAAGGAATCTTCCGGATGACCTAGGAACTTAAGATTTGGAACACAGGCACTAGAGATGTATTACTACACATGGGCACCGGAGTACCAGCTTTACCTCACCCACAGGAAGCGGGTGCATAGGCCTCAAAGTGCGTCGGGTTTCTTCTATCTGTTCCGTTGAGCCTGGGACAAAGATGCTGCAGGCGGTCGGTCGGGAAGAGATGCAGTGGATCCAAGAGTGGATCGGAGATGTTGAAGACCTGTAAGCAGAGGGGACAGTGTTCACAGTCACTAGCCAGTGACCAGCGTGGCACCAGGTGGGTACCAGGCGATGTCGGGTGCAAACAGGTGATGAGGGGTAGCTTGTCTCCGCAGCCACGTGGTCCCTGAAGGTCGACGACGTCCAGGAGTCGGCTCACGAGCTGTCCCACGCAGGCTCTCGCTGTCGGCGGTGTCGGCGACTTGATCGAAGCAAACAAGCCTTGGCAAAAGCAATTGCAGGAGGATTCGGAAATCAGCTGTTGGTTCTGACCAGCAAGGTCAGAGGGATTGCTCCTTTGGAGGGGAGCAAGGGCCAGTCTGGAGCAACCAGACCAGCGGTGTTTGTCGTAGATTTCGTCGCCAAGATGGCCACTAGCCAGCGGGCCAGCAACCGGTTAGGCGCGTCGAGTGGCAAAATGCAGAAGGGCCCCACGCAGATCGTGGAGATGCTGGAGGGCTCACCTTTGGTGCAGATGCTGCTCGAGGGTTGGGCTTCTCAGGACCCAAAGCACAACTTGGAGGGAGCCTCGGTTGTTGCACTTGTCAGCTTGTCGTAGTCGTTCCAAGATGGCTGGCTCCACGTGTCTCGGTGCCTCCACGGGTCTCCTCTTTTCAGGGACTGTCGATCGGGCGGTGAGAGGTCTGGAGGTCCAGGTCTTGTCAGTCTCTGGGCTCGGGCTCCGGCGGGAGGCGGCGGCAAAGTAGACGTTGATTCGCTGGATGGTGCTTGCGTTAGCAAGGTGGTCACTCCCTGACCACAGGGGAGATTTTCTTCAGTCTTCTGTGCAGCAGAATGTCGAAGTTCCCGTCTTCTTCTTAGTTTCAAGTTGATTCCAGGATGTCTGAAGTCTTAGGACACAGCTCCTACCTTTATTCGGATTCTAGGGGCCGGACTACCTGCTAGGTCCCTCCCTATGGGTGGGACCAGGAAGGGGGGTGGTTACACCCCCAATCCTTTGTCCAGCTCGCCCCAGGCCCGGGACTGGTGTGCCCCAGGACCGGTTTGAACTGGCATATGCACCGAGGCTCCTTGTGAGCCACAGGCATGTCTGGTTTCTTTCAAGCCCTACCTGACCAATACACAAAATCCTGTCTGGGGTGGTGCACGCACCCATAGGCAGGAAACCCTTTGTCCACACCTCCCAAGCTGGAAGGACTCCCAGCAGCAGGAGGGCAGACTTGTGTCTGTGGTGGCAGCATCCATTTTGTGGAGCTGAGGCTATGTCTGATTTTACCCGGGTTTCAGGTACTGTACATGTCGTGTCCCTCTAGAAGGGTGGAATGCTAACCCCGTCGCCAGAATTGGCGAGGGGTTAGTATTCCAATTCGTATGACACCTTACTCGACATGTTTTGATAAAGCCAAACCAAAGATAGCATTTAACCGCGAGGTTCATAATGCACTTAAGAGTATATGGTATGACGATATCTGGAAACAGTAGAAGGAAGTTGTTCCGACCACTGCAGACAGGCTCAGCTCATGCCAGAGCACCATCTCACATGGAACCAAGCACTCTGCCTTCAGGATTGTTAAGGCCTGCCATAGGAGTGACTTATAGGTTACCAGGTGTCCCATTTAAGTTTAGGTATAGGTATACTACACCTAAGTAAGAGGTGATTACACCAACTTACCCCAGCTGAGTGATCAGCCAGTTGTGTCAGATTGTTAGGCCAAGCCTGGGGTGGCATAATACATGCTTCAGCCCCTGGCAGGCCTTGGATACACCAATGCCCTGGGTACCTAGTGTACACTGGTACAGGGGCTGACAGGGTGATCCAACCAATTGGGTATGTACCTAGGGTACATGGAGTCCATTTTACAGAGAGAGCAGATAGCCTGAGAGCCTGAATGGCAGGATCTCAGGCCAACTAAGTCGAAAAACCAGCTAGACACTAGGCAAAAATTTGGGGGTAACCATAGTCAGATATCCACCTTCCTACACAACCCCCCCCCAAACGAAGGGAGATAAGGCTGACCTTGACCAGGTAAGCCTATATTGCCCAAGTGGCCATATAAGGAGGAACCAGCACTGGCATGGTTACCCCCTGTCTCATGGTCCACTAAGCAATCCCTCACCCTAAGGGTATCAGAGGGTCTCCACCATAGGGAGTCTCTACCTGTGGTGTGTCTTGGCAAAGTAAAAGGCTGGTGTTGAGATGGAGTACTGAAGTGAGTGTCCTCAAAGTGAGGCCTCAGCTTCCTCCAATCATCCTCCACCATGGATGCCTTTCTTTCTTTAACTGAGTTGCACTGTGCTCTCAGGGTCAGCCTCTGGCTACCTAAAGCTGGAGGCTGGGTCCCTTTTGTGGGCTTACTGGAGGGACGGGTCAGGTTTGGGGCCCTAAGGTCCCATGTTTGCCTGTGCCCAACAGAATCCCCCTGGGGGAGGTCCCTAACTACCTGTAAAGGAGATCCCTCAGGAATGTTTTTACCCATCACCTGACTAGGGCTACTAGCCAGGCAATCCTCATTCTTTTGATGGGGGGGTTCTTGTGGACAGGGGCCCTCTGGGGGTCCACTGGCCTCCCTGACCTCTGCAGCCCTGGGCTGACTGAGGCAGGGTAGAGAGAGGCAGGCTACCTGCACCAGACTGGATCCCACCTTGGAAGGGGCCACTGACATCAGAGGCTCTGCCAGGCCAGGCCTGGCTACCTCTGGGGCAGTTCCTTCACAAGGGGTGAGGTCAGATCCCTGAGGAGGCTGACCTTTTCCTAATGTCTGGGGAGAGGGAGACTTTTCTTCCTCCCCACTACTCTCAGTTTGTGTGGAGTGATCCATTGTTTCAGGCTTCACTACACCTATGTCAGTCTGAGTATAGGCTGAGACCATTACAGCCTTGCCAACCTTTTCAGGGGGGCACTCAGTTTGTGTTTGAGCTGTGACTGTCACAGCTCTGCCAGTCCCTACAGGGAAGTCTGTCTGTGCCTGGGCTGTGGCTACCACTGCCCTTCCAACCTTTTCAGGGAGGAAATCTATTTGGACAGGGGTTGTGAATGGCACAACCCCCCTACCCTTTTGTGAAAGGCCTACCATTTTAGAATGGGTGTCTTGTTCAACTCCAGCCCAAGCTGAGAGTTCTAAGTCATTCCCCAGTAAGCAGTCTACAGGCAAGGTTGGGGACACTGCTACCCTTTTAGGGCCAGTGACCCCTCCCCAGCTGAGACATACCTCTGCCATGGGATGACTGTTCTGTTTGCCATCAATGTTAGTCACCTGGTAGGAGAAACCGGGCAAAAGCTGCTCAGAGGGAACTAGCCAATGGGCCACCATTGTGATGCTAGCCCCAGTGTCTCTGTAGGCCTCAGCTTTTGTACCATTGATGTAGGGCTCCTGTCTGTACCTACCCAAAGTGTTGGGACAGGCAGTGAAGTTGGCAAACCCCATGCCACCATCACAGACAAGAGTGGTTGCTGTAGGGGAATTGGCTAAGCCAGGGTCCCCCTGTGTTCCCCAAGTAAACCCACCCAGATTTCTGGGGGCACTCCCACCACCTGGGGGATTACTGCTGACAGTAATAGGTGGTGTGACAGGAGTAATTGGAGGAACAGTTTTGTTTTTAGCCCTTGGGCAACCGCTGTCAGTTTTCCAATGCCCAGGAGTTTTACACTCATGGCAGTAGGGCTTTTTAGCTGTGGTAGAGGAGGGAGCTTGGGACCCACCACCCTGTGTGGAGTTTTGGGGCCCTGAGGAAGGTTTCTCTTTTTCTTTATCCCCACCCCTCTCTTGAGGCTTGGTGGTATCTTTCTTTTGGTCACCACCCTGGTTTTTAGGCCTGATCCTGGTCCTGACCCATTTATCTGCCCTCTTTCCCAATTCTTGGGGAGAGGTCAAATCTGAGTCTACCAGGTGTTGATGGAGAAGCTGGTTTTGACAATTACTTAAAATCTGCTCTCTCATCATCAAATTGTACAATCCTGTATAATCAGACACCTTACTTCCCAGCAACCAACCCTCCAAAGCCTTAGTGGCACATTCCACATATTCAGACCAGTCCTGAGTCTGTGTCTTCTGGGTGTCTCTGAACATTAACCTGTACTGTTCAGTGGTTAAGCCTAACCCATCAACTAGGACACTCTTCAGGACTCTGTAATTTCTGACATCCTCTTCTCTAACAGTGAGGAGTCTATCTCTGCCTCTCCCCTCAAAGGAGAGCCATAAGATTGCTGCCCACTGGTCTTCAGGAACCTGCTGCACTTTGCAGGCTCTCTCAAGAGCAGTCATCCATTTGTGGATGTCATCCCCACTTTTGTAGGGGGGCACAATCTTGGACAGGTTCCTATTGTCAAAGACCCTATCTTTGTCCCTAGGGACATTGCTGCCACCAGTGGGTATAGACCCACTCTCTCTATGCTGCCTAGCCTTGCTCAGTTTTTCTTCCATCAGGGCTACTTCTAGCTCCTGCTTCCTGATCCTCAGCTGGGCTTCCTGCATTCTGGCCTCATGTTCCCTCCTCTGAGGGGTGGTCATCCTTTTCCTGGAGTGACCTTGAGAGCCTCTAGAGCCATGAGAAGCATTGGAGTCACCTGAGCGATTCCTTTGCCTCCCAAGCCCTGTGTTAAGTCCACTGGGGAGATCCAATGGGGGGAACCCATTGTCAGTCCCCAATAGCCTTAGTTTAGCTGGGCCAAGTATAATACTTGGCACTGGGCTAGTTCTCCCTTCATCATCACTACTTTCTGTATCCTCACCACTTTCCTCCCCTGTAGTATGGTTCTCATCTAAGGGATGGCTATTGGAACTGGGTACCTCTGTAGTATCTTCAGAAGGGGGGCCTCCTGTTCCTGACCCTAAGGGGGCTAACTGGGAAGCTTTCTTGAGTGCTCTCTGATTCTCATCATTCTGTAAGAGCTCTCTGAGCTCAGCAGAGTTTGGGTTCTTGGGCTGTTTAAGGCCTCTAAGAGTTGCCAAATGCCTGAGCTCATTCTGATTAAGGGTAGCAAAGCTGGATGGTGCCCTCTGGGGGTCACTCTCAACAGAGATGGGTACAGTGGACCCCTCTGCCCCGGCCATTGCTCTTAAGTGTGGGTGGATGTGTTGCAATCTACCTACACTTGGGTTTACCTACTAAACCTATCTAGTAGTTGTAGTCAGGGTGTGCTACTCCCTTTGCTCTACAACAACTAAGTTCAGTAGAACTTATGTATATCTAATCTTGTTTTATATGTACCTACAGGTACCTATGTGATCTTTCAATTGGTAACCAAGAGATTACAATGGTAAAACACAGCAAGCTCAAATCCCACCGCTGCTCACCAATGTGAGAAGTTGGCCTGGTATATGCTGTTCACTAGTTCTAGTGACCACCTTGTACCATGCCAAGCAACCCTTATGGTGTGGTTGTAAGTCAACCTTTTTGGACTAGCTGCCCTAGTGGTAGCGTAGGCTAAGCAGTCTTTGAGGCTAAACTCGTGATGCGTGTTAAGCCAGCTGTTTTACCAAATGCAACCCCCTTTTATACCAATGAAAGGACACCACACAGATATATATTCAAAATATATATGTATTTATTTATCAAAGTTACCCCTAGTCTCTTTATGAGCACAGGAGCACAAATCGTCAAACAAGATTATCACAGAATACACAGAAGTTGCACTTTATATGGGTAGGCCCTGGTGGCCACTCAAACCATATACTAAAATAGTGGTATAAGTACCACGAACAGAAAAGGGAAAAGGCCTAGGGCCTCTAGAATCGCTGGGCCTACAAGGAGCTAACGTCAGTTAGTGACCAGGAGGTCCACGGGTGGCGTGTGCAGAGCAAATAGTCACACGCGGGCTCCCATAGGTTTCAATGGGTGCGTAAAAAGTACAAAGTTACTGCAAAAGGAATCTTCCGGATGACCTAGGAACTTAAGATTTGGAACACAGGCACTAGAGATGTATTACTACACATGGGCACCGGAGTACCAGCTTTACCTCACCCACAGGAAGCGGGTGCATAGGCCTCAAAGTGCGTCGGGTTTCTTCTATCTGTTCCGTTGAGCCTGGGACAAAGATGCTGCAGGCGGTCGGTCGGGAAGAGATGCAGTGGATCCAAGAGTGGATCGGAGATGTTGAAGACCTGTAAGCAGAGGGGACAGTGTTCACAGTCACTAGCCAGTGACCAGCGTGGCACCAGGTGGGTACCAGGCGATGTCGGGTGCAAACAGGTGATGAGGGGTAGCTTGTCTCCGCAGCCACGTGGTCCCTGAAGGTCGACGACGTCCAGGAGTCGGCTCACGAGCTGTCCCACGCAGGCTCTCGCTGTCGGCGGTGTCGGCGACTTGATCGAAGCAAACAAGCCTTGGCAAAAGCAATTGCAGGAGGATTCGGAAATCAGCTGTTGGTTCTGACCAGCAAGGTCAGAGGGATTGCTCCTTTGGAGGGGAGCAAGGGCCAGTCTGGAGCAACCAGACCAGCGGTGTTTGTCGTAGATTTCGTCGCCAAGATGGCCACTAGCCAGCGGGCCAGCAACCGGTTAGGCGCGTCGAGTGGCAAAATGCAGAAGGGCCCCACGCAGATCGTGGAGATGCTGGAGGGCTCACCTTTGGTGCAGATGCTGCTCGAGGGTTGGGCTTCTCAGGACCCAAAGCACAACTTGGAGGGAGCCTCGGTTGTTGCACTTGTCAGCTTGTCGTAGTCGTTCCAAGATGGCTGGCTCCACGTGTCTCGGTGCCTCCACGGGTCTCCTCTTTTCAGGGACTGTCGATCGGGCGGTGAGAGGTCTGGAGGTCCAGGTCTTGTCAGTCTCTGGGCTCGGGCTCCGGCGGGAGGCGGCGGCAAAGTAGACGTTGATTCGCTGGATGGTGCTTGCGTTAGCAAGGTGGTCACTCCCTGACCACAGGGGAGATTTTCTTCAGTCTTCTGTGCAGCAGAATGTCGAAGTTCCCGTCTTCTTCTTAGTTTCAAGTTGATTCCAGGATGTCTGAAGTCTTAGGACACAGCTCCTACCTTTATTCGGATTCTAGGGGCCGGACTACCTGCTAGGTCCCTCCCTATGGGTGGGACCAGGAAGGGGGGTGGTTACACCCCCAATCCTTTGTCCAGCTCGCCCCAGGCCCGGGACTGGTGTGCCCCAGGACCGGTTTGAACTGGCATATGCACCGAGGCTCCTTGTGAGCCACAGGCATGTCTGGTTTCTTTCAAGCCCTACCTGACCAATACACAAAATCCTGTCTGGGGTGGTGCACGCACCCATAGGCAGGAAACCCTTTGTCCACACCTCCCAAGCTGGAAGGACTCCCAGCAGCAGGAGGGCAGACTTGTGTCTGTGGTGGCAGCATCCATTTTGTGGAGCTGAGGCTATGTCTGATTTTACCCGGGTTTCAGGTACTGTACATGTCGTGTCCCTCTAGAAGGGTGGAATGCTAACCCCGTCGCCAGAATTGGCGAGGGGTTAGTATTCCAATTCGTATGACACCTTACTCGACATGTTTTGATAAAGCCAAACCAAAGATAGCATTTAACCGCGAGGTTCATAATGCACTTAAGAGTATATGGTATGACGATATCTGGAAACAGTAGAAGGAAGTTGTTCCGACCACTGCAGACAGGCTCAGCTCATGCCAGAGCACCATCTCACATGGAACCAAGCACTCTGCCTTCAGGATTGTTAAGGCCTGCCATAGGAGTGACTTATAGGTTACCAGGTGTCCCATTTAAGTTTAGGTATAGGTATACTACACCTAAGTAAGAGGTGATTACACCAACTTACCCCAGCTGAGTGATCAGCCAGTTGTGTCAGATTGTTAGGCCAAGCCTGGGGTGGCATAATACATGCTTCAGCCCCTGGCAGGCCTTGGATACACCAATGCCCTGGGTACCTAGTGTACACTGGTACAGGGGCTGACAGGGTGATCCAACCAATTGGGTATGTACCTAGGGTACATGGAGTCCATTTTACAGAGAGAGCAGATAGCCTGAGAGCCTGAATGGCAGGATCTCAGGCCAACTAAGTCGAAAAACCAGCTAGACACTAGGCAAAAATTTGGGGGTAACCATAGTCAGATATCCACCTTCCTACACCACCACACACACACAACCACAAAAACAACCATACACACAAGCTCAACCACACACCCAACCACACCCACAACCACACACACAACCACACACACAACCACACACATAACCACATACACAACACCACATATAACCACACAAAACCACACACAACCATACACACAACCACACAACCACACACACAACCACACACACAACCACACACACAACCACACACAACACACACAACCACACACACACAACCATACACACAACCGCACAAAACCGCACACACAACCACACATAACCACAACCACACACACAACATACACGCACAACCAGACATTAACCACACACAAAACCACATACACAACCATAACCACAACCACACACACAACCACACACACACAACCACACACACAACCACAATCACACACAACCACATATATAACCACACACACAACCACACACAACACACACAACCACACAACCAAACACAACCATACACACAACCACACACAACTACACACACACAACCATATACAACTACACACACCACATACACAGACAACCACACACACACACACACACACACACACACACGACCACACACATATAACCACTCACACACAACCACACAACTACTCACACATACACAACCACACACACACAACCACACATCCACACACACAACCACACCTGCACCCACAACCTCACCCACAACCACACAACCACACACACAACCACACACACAACCACACACAATCACACACAACACACACAACCACACACACACAACCTCAACCACACACACAACCACACACACACATACAACCACACAACCACACACAACCACAACCACATACACAACCACATACAACCACACATGCACACACAACCACACACACAACCAAACACACATCACACAACCACCCACGACCTCCCACACAACCACATACACACAACCACACACAACCATACACAACTATACACAACCACACACACACAACCACACAACCACTCACACATACATAACCACACAACCACACACACAACCACACATCCACACACACCCATAACACCTGCACCCACAACCTCACCCACAACCACACAACCACAGACACAACCACGCACACAATCACACACACAACCAAACACACAACCACATACACAAGCACATACACAACCTCAACCACACACACAACCACACACACATACAACCACCCACAACCACATACACAACCACACATACAACCACATACACAACCACACATACGCACGCATGACCACACACACACAACCAAACACACACCACACACACAACCACCCAGAACCACACACACAACCACACACAACTATACACAACCACACACACAACTACACACACACAACCACACCCATATAGAACCACCCACTCCCACACACAACCACACACACAATCACAACCACATACAACCACACACACAACCACACACAACCACAAACATACAATCACACAACACATACACAACCACACAACACACACACCACCACATATACAACCCCACACACACAACCACACACCACACACAACCACGCACACAACCACACACAACCACACACACACAACCACACATACACTCACACACACACAACCACACACACAACCACATATCCACACACACAACCACACACACAACCACAACCACTCACATACACAACCACACACAACTACACACAACCACGCACACAACCACACACACACAAGCACATACACATCCCTACACATACAACCACACGCACAACCACACACACCACACACAACCACGCACACAACCACATACAACCACACACACAGCCACACACACACACAACCACAACCATACAGACAACCAAACACATAACCACAACCACACACACAACACACACAACCACACACACAACCACACACAAACCACACACACACAACCACACACAAACCACACACACAACCACACTCCCAACCACAAACATACAACTACACACACAACCACACACACACAACCACACACACAACCACACACATAACCACACACACAACACCACACATAACCACACAAAAATACACACACAACCACACACACAACCACACACACAACCACACAACCACACACACAACCACACACAACACACACAACCACACATACACAACCATACACACAACCACACAAAACCACACACACAACCACACAACCACAACCACAACCATACACACACAACCAGACATTAACCACACACAAAACCACATACACAACCATACACACAACCACACACACAACCACAACCACACACACAACCACACACACACAACCACACACACAACCACAATCACACACAACCACATATATAACCACACACACAACCACACACAACACACACAACCACACAACCAAACACAACCATACACACAACCACACACAACTACACACACACAACCATATACAACTACACACACCACATACACAGACAACCACACACACACACACACACACACAACCACACACATATAACCACTCACACACAACCACACAACTACTCACACATACACAACCACACACACACAACCACACATCCACACACACAACCACACCTGCACCCACAACCTCACCCACAACCACACAACCACACACACAACCATACACACAACCATACACAACTATACACAACCACACACACAACCACACAACCACTCACACATACATAACCACACAACCACACACACAACCACACATCCACACACACCCACAACACCTGCACCCACAACCTCACCCACAACCACACAACCACAGACACAACCACGCACACAATCACACACACAACCAAACACACAACCACACACACAAGCACATACACAACCTCAACCACACACACAACCACACACACATACAACCACCCACAACCACATACACAACCACATATACAACCACATACACAACCACACATACGCACGCATGAACACACACAACCAAACACACACCACACACACAACCACCCAGAACTACACACACAACCACACACAACTATACACAACCACACACACAACTACACACACACAACCACACCCATATAGAACCACCCACACCCACACACAACCACACCCACAATCACAACCACACACAACCACACACACACACAACCACACACAACCACAAACATACAATCACACAACACATACACAACCACACAACACACACACCACCACATATACAACCCCACACACACAACCACACACCACACACAACCACGCACACAACCACACACAACCACACACACACAACCACACATCCACTCACACACACACAACCACACACACAAGCACAACCACACACACAACCACATATCCACACACACAACCACACACACAACCACAACCACAACCACTCACATACACAACCACACACAACTACACACAACCACACACACACAACCACACACACACAAGCACATACACATCCCTACACATACAACCACACGCACAACCACACACACCACACACAACCACGCACACAACCACATACAACCACACACACAACCACACACACACAACCACAACCATACAGACAACCAAACACATAACCACAACCACACACACAACACACACAATCACACACACAACCACACACAAACCACACACACAACCACACTCCCAACCACAAACACAACTACACACACAACCACACACACACAACCACACACACACAACCACACACACACAACCACACACACAACCACAATCACACACAACCACATATATAACCACACACACAACCACACACAACACACACAACCACACACACAACCAAACACACCACCACACACACACACAACCACAAAAACAACCACACACGCAAGCTTAACCACACACACAACCACACACACAACCACACACATAACCACACACACAACACCACACATAACCACACAAAACCACACACAACCATACACACAACCACACACAACCACACAACCACACACACAACCACACACACAACCACACACACACAACCATACACACAACCACACAAAACCACACACACAACCACACATAACCACAACCACACACACAACCATACACACACAACCAGACATTAACCACACACAAAACCACATACACAACCATACACACAACCACACACAACCACAACCACACACACAACCACACACACACAACCACACACACAACCACAATCACACACAACCACATATATAACCACACACACAACCACACACAACACACACAACCACACAACCAAACACAACCATACACACAACCACACACAACTACACACACACAACCATATACAACTACACACACCACATACACAGACAACCACACACACACACACACACAACCACACACATATAACCACTCACACACAACCACACAACTACTCACACATACACAACCACACACACACAACCACACATCCACACACACAACCACACCTGCACCCACAACCTCACCCACAACCACACAACCACACACACAACCACACAACCACACACACAACTACACACACCACATACACAGACAACCACACACACACACACACACACAACCACACACATATAACCACTCACACACAACCACACAACTACTCACACATACACAACCACACACACACAACCACACATCCACACACACAACCACACCTGCACCCACAACCTCACCCACAACCACACAACCACACACACAACCATACACACAACCATACACAACTATACACAACCACACACACAACCACACAACCACTCACACATACATAACCACACAACCACACACACAACCACACATGCACACACACCCACAACACCTGCACCCACAACCTCACCCACAACCACACAACCACAGACACAACCACGCACACAATCACACACACAACCAAACACACAACCACACACACAAGCACATACACAACCTCAACCACACACACAACCACACACACATACAACCACCCACAACCACATACACAACCACACATACAACCACATACACAACCACACATACGCACGCACGAACACACACACAACCAAACACACACCACACACACAACCACCCAGAACTACACACACAACCACACACAACTATACACAACCACACACACAACTACACACACACAACCACACCCATATAGAACCACCCACACCCACACACAACCACACCCACAATCACAACCACACACAACCACACACACACACACAACCACACACAACCACAAACATACAATCACACAACACATACACAACCACACAACACACACACCACCACATATACAACCCCACACACACAACCACACACCACACACAACCACGCACACAACCACACACAACCACACACACACAACCACACATCCACTCACACACACACAACCACACACACAAGCACAACCACACACACAACCACATATCCACACACACAACCACACACACAACCACAACCACTCACATACACAACCACACACAACTACACACAACCACGCACACAACCACACACACACAAGCACATACACATCCCTAAACATACAACCACACGCACAACCACACACACCACACACAACCACGCACACAACCACATACAACCACACACACAACCACACACACACAACCACAACCATACAGACAACCAAACACATAACCACAACCACACACACAACACACACAACCACACACACAACCACACACAAACCACACACACAACCACACTCCCAACCACAAACACACAACTACACACACAACCATACACAGAACCACACAAACAAAAACACACTCAACCACACACTCAACCACACACACAACCACACACATAACCAAACTCACCACCACACACACACACAACCACAAAAACAACCACACACACAAGCTTAACCACACACACAACCACACACACAACCACACACATAACCACACACACAACACCACACATAACCACACAAAACCACACACAACCATACACACAACCACACACACAACCACACAACCACACACACAACCACACACACAACCACACACACACAACCATACACACAACCACACAAAACCACACACACAACCACACATAACCACAACCACACACACAACCATACACACACAACCAGACATTAACCACACACAAAACCACATATACAACCATACACACAACCACACACACAACCACAACCACACACACAACCACACACACACAACCACACACACAACCACAATCACACACAACCACATATATAACCACACACACAACCACACACAACACACACAACCACACAACCAAACACAACCATACACACAACCACACACAACTACACACACACAACCATATACAACTACACACACCACATACACAGACAACCACACACACACACAACCACACACATATAACCACTCACACACAACCACACAACTACTCACACATACACAACCACACACACACAACCACACATCCACACACACAACCACACCTGCACCCACAACCTCACCCACAACCACACAACCACACACACAACCACACAACCACACACACAACCACACACACAACCACACACAATCACACACAACCACACACAATCACACACAACCACACACACACAACCTCAACCACACACACAACCACACACACACACAGAACCACACAACCACACACAACCACATACACAACCACATACAACCACACATGCACACACAACCACACACACACAACCAAACACACATCACACAACCACCCACAACCTCCCACACAACCACATACACACAACCACACACAACGATACACACAACCATACACAACTATACACAACCACACACACACAACCACACAACCACCCACACATACATAACCACACAACCACACACACAACCACACATCCACACACACCCACAACACCTGCACCCACAACCTCACCCACAACCACACAACCACAGACACAACCACGCACACAATCACACACACAACCAAACACACAACCACACACACAAGCACATACACAACCTCAACCACACACACAACCACACACACATACAACCACCCACAACCACATACACAACCACACATACAACCACATACACAACCACACATACGCACTCACGACCACACACACACAACCAAACACACACCACACACACAACCACCCAGAACTACACACACAACCACACACAACTATACACAACCACACACACAACTACACACACACAACCACACCCATATAGAACCACCCACACCCACACACAACCACACACATAATCACAACCACACACAACCACACACACACACACAACCACACACAACCACAAACATACAATCACACAACACATACACAACCACACAACACACACACCACCACATATACAACCCCACACACACAACCACACACCACACACAACCAGGCACACAACCACACACAACCACACACACACAACCACACATCCACTCAAACACACACAACCACACACACAAGCACAACCACACACACAGCCACATATCCACACACACAACCACATATCCTCACACACAACCACACACATAACCACAACCACTCACATACACAACCACACACAACTACACACAACCACGCACACAACCACACACACACAAGCACATACACATCCCTACACATACAACCACACGCACAACCACACACACCATGCACACAACCACATACAACCACACACACAACCACACATCCACTCACACATACACGACCACACACACACAACCACACACACACAAGCACAACCACACACACAACCACATATCCACACACACAACCACACACAACCACTTACATACACAACCACACACACAACCACTTACATACACAACCACACACACAACCACAACCACACACACACAACCACACACAACTACACACACCACACACACATACAACCACACACACAACCACACACACAACCACACACAGCCACACACACACACACACATACAGCACACACACACACACAACTGCACACAACCACACAAACACATACACAAAACCACACAACCACACACACAACCACACACACAACCACACACACATACAACCACAAACACAACCACACATACACAACCACACACATACACAACCACACACACTGCCCCAACCACACACATAACCACACATACAGCCACACATAAAACCACACACACAACCACACACACACATAACCACACACACAACCACAACCATGCACACAACCACACACAAACACAACCACACACACTACCACACACACAACCACACACACTCACACAACTGCACACAACCACACACAATCACAAACACACACAGCCACTCACACACACATACACAACCACACACACACAACCAAACACACAAACCACACACACACACAACCACACACACAAACCACACACACAACTACACCCAAACTTATCCAACCACACATCCACACACACACACACACCCACACCCGCACCCACAACCACACCCATACACAACCACACACACAACCACACACACACAACAACACACAACTATACACAACCACATCCAACCACACATCCACACCCACAAACACACCCACAAACACACCCACAAACACACCCACACCCACACACAACCACACACACAACCACATACACAACCACGCACACAATCACACACACAACCACACACACAACCATACATACAACCACGCACACAACCATACACAGAACCACACAACCAAACACACACACCACACACTCAACCACACACACAACCACACACACACACAACCAAACTCACCACCACACACACACACAACCATACATACAACCACACAAACAACCACACAGAACTACACACAACCACACATACAACCGCACACACAACCGCACACAATCACACACACAACCACACACACACATCCACTCACACACACAGCCACACACACACACAAGCACAACCACATATCCACACACAACCACATATCCACACACACACACAACCACAACCACTCACATACACAACCACACACACCACACACACTCACAACCACACACAACCACACACGCACAAACACATACACAACCCACACAGAACCACACACAACCACAAAAACACATACACAAAACCACACACAAAACCACAACCACACATACAACCATACACACATACAACCACAAACAATCACACCAACACAACCACACACACACAACCACACACACTGCCCCAACCACACACACAACCACACATACAGCCTCACACACAACCACAACCATGCACAGAACCACACACAACCACAACCACGCACTATCACGCACACAACCACACACACACACAACCACACACACACAACCACACACAACCACAAACACACACACAACCACTCACACACACATACACAACCACATACACAACCACACATACAGCCCCACACACAACCACAAACAACCACACCAACACAACCACACACACACAACCAAACACACAAACCACACACACACAACCACACACACAACTACACCCAACCATATCCAACCACACATCCACACACACACCCATACCCACACGCACAACCATACCCATACACAACCACAACCACACACACAACCACACACACAACCACACACAAACACACACACACAACCACTCACACAACCACATACACAACCACACACACAACCACACACACAATCACACACACAACCACACACACAACCACACACAACTACACACAACCACACACACAACCACACACACAATCACACACACAACCACACACACACAACCACACACAACTACAAACACACAACTATACACACAACCACACACACAACCACACACAACCACAACCACACACACACAACCACACACACACACAATCATACCCAACCACACACACACAACTACAACCACACACACACAACCACTCGCAACCACACACACACAACCACACACACACAACCACACACACAACCACACACACACAACCACACACACACAACCACACACACACAACCACACACACACCACACACAACCACATATACAACCACATACACACAACCACACACTCAACCACACACCCAACCACACACACACAACCACACACACAACCATACACACAACCATACACAACCAAACACACACAACCACACACACAACCACAACCACAATCACACACACAACCACACAGAATCACATTCACACAAAATCACACACACAACCACACACACAACCACACATACACAACCACACACACAACCACACACACACAACCACACACACACAACCACACACATACAACCGCACATAACCACAATCACACACACAACCATACACACAACCACACACACACAACCACAAACACAACCACACACACAACCATTACCACACACACACAACCACACACACCTATAACCACACCTACAACAACAACCCACACACACAACTACCCACACACACAACCACACACACACAACCACATATACAACCACACAAACACAACCACAACCACACATACAAACACACACACACACAATCACACACATACACACAACCACACCCAAAACCACACTCACAACAACCACATAACCACACACACAATCACACACACAACCACACACAACACACACAACCACACACACACAACTGCACACACACACAACCACACACAACTATACACACAACCACACACACAACCACAACCACACACAACCACAACCACACACAACCACAACCACACGCACACAACCACACAACCACAGACACAACCACGCACACAATCACACACACAACCAAACACACAACCACACACACAAGCACATACACAACCTCAACCACACACACAACCACACACACATACAACCACCCACAACCACATACACAACCACACATACAACCACATACACAACCACACATACACACGCATGACCACACACACACAACCAAACACACACCACACACACAACCACCCAGAACTACACACATAACCACACACAACTATACACAACCACACACACAACTACACACACACAACCACACCCATATAGAACCACCCACACCCACACACAACCACACACACAATCACAACCACACACAACCACACACACACACAACCACACACAACCACAAACATACAATCACACAACACATACACAACCACACAACACACACACCACCACATATACAACCCCACACACAAAACCACACACCACACACAACCACGCACACAACCACACACAACCACACACACACAACCACACATCCACTCACACACACACAACCACACACACAAGCACAACCACATATCCACACACACAACCACACACTCAACCACAACCACTCACATACACAACCACATACAACTACACACAACCACGCACACAACCACACACACACAAGCACATACACATCCCTACACATACAACCACACGCACAACCACACACACCACACACAACCACGCACACAACCACATACAACCACACACACAACCACACATCCACTCACACACACACGACCACACACACACACAACCACACACACACAAGCATAACCACACACACAACCACATATCCACACACACAACCACACACACAACCACTTACATATACAACCACACATACAACCACAACCACACACATACACAACCACACACAACTACACACACCACACACACAGACAACCACACACACAATCACACACACAACCACACACACACACACATACAGCACACACACACACACAACTGCACACAACCACACAAACGCATACACAAAACCACACAACCATACACACAACCACACACACAACCACACACACAACCACACACACATACAACCACAAACACAACCACACATACACAACCACACACATACACAACCACACACACTGCCCCAACCACACACATAACCACACATACAGCCACACATAAAACCACACACACAACCACACACACACATAACCACACACACAACCACAACCATGCACACAACCACACACAAACACACACATATAACCACTCACACACAACCACACAACTACTCACACATACACAACCACACACACACAACCACACATCCACACACACAACCACACCTGCACCCACAACCTCACCCACAACCACACAACCACACACACAACCACACAACCACACACACAACCACACACACAACCACACACAATCACACACAACCACACACAATCACACACAACCACACACACACAACCTCAACCACACACACAACCACACACACACAGAACAACACAACCACACACAACCACAACCACATACACAACCACATACAACCACACATGCACACACAACCACACACACACAACCAAACACACATCACACAACCACCCACGACCTCCCACACAACCACATACACACAACCACACACAACGATACACACAACCATACACAACTATACACAACCACACACACACAACCACACAACCACTCACACATACATAACCACACAACCACACACACCCACAACACCTGCACCCACAACCTCACCCACAACCACACAACCACAGACACAACCACGCACACAATCACACACACAACCAAACACACAACCACACACACAAGCACATACACAACCTCAACCACACACACAACCACACACACATATAACCACCCACAACCACATACACAACCACACATACAACCACATACACAACCACACATACGCACGCACGACCACACACACACAACCAAACACACACCACACACACAACCACCCAGAACTACACACACAACCACACACAACTATACACAACCACACACACAACTACACACACACAACCACACCCATATAGAACCACCCACACCCACACACAATCACAACCACACACAACCACACACACACACACAACCACACACAACCACAAACATACAATCACACAACACATACACAACCACACAACACACACACCACCACATATACAACCCCACACACACAACCACACACCACACACAACCACGCACACAACCACACACAACCACACACACACAACCACACATCCACTCACACACACACAACCACACACACAAGCACAACCACACACACAACCACATATCCACACACACAACCACATATCCTCACACACAACCACACACATAACCACAACCACTCACATACACAACCACACACAACTACACACAACCACGCACACAACCACACACACACAAGCACATACACATCCCTACACATACAACCACACGCACAACCACACACACCACACACCATGCACACAACCACATACAACCACACACACAACCACACATCCACTCACACATACACGACCACACACACACAACCACACACACACAAGCACAACCACACACACAACCACATATCCACACACACAACCACACACAACCACTTACATACACAACCACACACACAACCACTTACATACACAACCACACACACAACCACAACCACACACATACACAACCACACACAACTACACACACCACACACACATACAACCACACACACAACCACACACACAACCACACACAGCCACACACACACACACACATACAGCACACACACACACACAACTGCACACAACCACACAAACACATACACAAAACCACACAACCACACACACAACCACACACACAACCACACACACAACCACACACACATACAACCACAAACACAACCACACATACACAACCACACACATACACAACCACACACACTGCCCCAACCACACACATAACCACACATACAGCCACACATAAAACCACACACACAACCACACACACACATAACCACACACACAACCACAACCATGCACACAACCACACACAAACACAACCACACACACTACCACACACACAACCACACACACTCACACAACTGCACACAACCACACACAATCACAAACACACACAGCCACTCACACACACATACACAACCACACACACACAACCAAACACACAAACCATACACACACAACCACACACACAAACCACACACACAACTACACCCAAACTTATCCAACCACACATACACACACACACACCCACACCCACACCCACAACCACACCCATACACAACCACACACACAACCACACACACACAACACACAACTATACACAACACACACAACTACTCACACAACCGCACACACAACCACACACACAACCACACACAACCAAACACACACAATCACACAGACAACCACACACAACTGCACACACAACCACATATACAACCACACACACAACCACACACACACAATCACACACATACAACCATACATCCACACACACACCCACACACACAACCACACACAACCACATCCAACCACACGTCCACACCCACAAACACACCCACAAACACACCCACAAACACACCCACACCCACACACAACCACACACACAACCACATACACAACCACGCACACAATCACACACACAACCATACATACAACCACGCACACAACCATACACAGAACCACACAACCAAACACACACACCACACTCTCAACCACACACACAACCACACACACACACAACCAAACACACCACCACACACACACACAACCATACATACAACCACACAAACAACCACACAGAACTACACACAACCACACATACAACCGCACACACAACCGCACACAATCACACACACAAAACCACACACACACATCCACTCACACACACAGCCACACACACACACAAGCACAACCACATATCCACACACAACCACATATCCACACACACACACAACCACAACCACTCACATACACAACCACACACACCACACACACTCACAACCACACACAACCACACACGCACAAACACATACACAACCCACACAGAACCACACACAACCACAAAAACACATACACAAAACCACACACAAAACCACAACCACACATACAACCATACACACATACAACCACAAACAATCACACCAACACAACCACACACACACAACCACACACACTGCCCCAACCACACACACAACCACACATACAGCCCCACACACAACCACAACCATGCACAGAACCACACACAACCACAACCACGCACTATCACGCACACAACCACACATAACACACAACCACACACACACAACCACACACAACCACAAACACACAACCACACATCCACTCACACACACACAACCACACACACAAGCACAACCACATATCCACACACACAACCACACACTCAACCACAACCACTCACATACACAACCACACACAACTACACACAACCACGCACACAACCACACACACACAAGCACATACACATCCCTACACATACAACCACACGCACAACCACACACACCACACACAACCACGCACACAACCACATACAACCACACACACAACCACACATCCACTCACACACACAACACCTGCACCCACAACCTCACCCACAACCACACAACCACAGACACAACCACGCACACAATCACACACACAACCAAACACACAACCACACACACAAGCACATACACAACCTCAACCACACACACAACCACACACACATACAACCACCCACAACCACATACACAACCACACATACAACCACATACACAACCACACATACGCACGCACAACCACACACACAACCAAACACACACCACACACACAACCACCCAGAACTACACACACAACCACACACAACTATACACAACCACACACACAACTACACACACACAACCACACCCATATAGAACCACCCACACCCACACACAACCACACACACAATCACAACCACACACAACCACACACACACACACAACCACACACAACCACAAACATACAATCACACAACACATACACAACCACACAACACACACACCACCACATATACAACCCCACACACACAACCACACACCACACACAACCAGGCACACAACCACACACAACCACACACACACAACCACACATCCACTCACACACACACAACCACACACACAAGCACAACCACACACACAACCACATATCCACACACACAACCACATATCCTCACACACAACCACACACATAACCACAACCACTCACATACACAACCACACACAACTACACACAACCACACACACAACCACACACACACAAGCACATACACATCCCTACACATACAACCACACGCACAACCACACACACCACACACCATGCACACAACCACATACAACCACACACACAACCACACATCCACTCACACATACACGACCACACACACACAACCACACACACACACAAGCACAACCACACACACAACCACATATCCACACACACAACCACACACAACCACTTACATACACAACCACACACACAACCACTTACATACACAACCACACACACAACCACAACCACACACACACAACCACACACAACTACACACACCACACACACATACAACCACACACACAACCACACACACAACCACACACAGCCACACACACACACACACATACAGCACACACACACACACAACTGCACACAACCACACAAACACATACACAAAACCACACAACCACACACACAACCACACACACAACCACACACACATACAACCACAAACACAACCACACATACACAACCACACACATACACAACCACACACACTGCCCCAACCACACACATAACCACACATACAGCCACACATAAAACCACACACACAACCACACACACACATAACCACACACACAACCACAACCATGCACACAACCACACACAAACACAACCACACACACTACCACACACACAACCACACACACTCACACAACTGCACACAACCACACACAATCACAAACACACACAGCCACTCACACACACATACACAACCACACACACACAACCAAACACACAAACCACACACACACAACCACACACACAAACCACACACACAACTACACCCAAACTTATCCAACCACACATCCACACACACACACACACCCACACCCGCACCCACAACCACACCCATACACAACCACACACACAACCACACACACACAACAACACACAACTATACACAACACACACAACTACTCACACAACCGCACACACAACCACACACACAACCACACACAACCAAACACACACAATCACACAGACAACCACACACAACTGCACACACAACCACATATACAACCACACACACACAATCACACACATACAACCATACATCCACACACACACCCACACACACAACCACACACAACCACATCCAACCACACGTCCACACCCACAAACACACCCACAAACACACCCACAAACACACCCACACACAACCACACACACAACCACATACACAACCACGCACACAATCACACACACAACCACACACACAACCATACATACAACCACGCACACAACCATACACAGAACCACACAACCAAACACACACACCACACACTCAACCACACACACAACCACACACACACACAACCAAACTCACCACCACACACACACACAACCATACATACAACCACACAAACAACCACACAGAACTACACACAACCACACATACAACCGCACACACAACCGCACACAATCACACACACAACCACACACACACATCCACTCACACACACAGCCACACACACACACAAGCACAACCACATATCCACACACAACCACATATCCACACACACACACAACCACAACCACTCACATACACAACCACACACACCACACACACTCACAACCACACACAACCACACACGCACAAACACATACACAACCCACACAGAACCACACACAACCACAAAAACACATACACAAAACCACACACAAAACCACAACCACACATACAACCATACACACATACAACCACAAACAATCACACCAACACAACCACACACACACAACCACACACACTGCCCCAACCACACACACAACCACACATACAGCCCCACACACAACCACAACCATGCACAGAACCACACACAACCACAACCACGCACTATCACGCACACAACCACACACACACACAACCACACACACACAACCACACACAACCACAAACACACACACAACCACTCACACACATACACAACCACATACACAACCACACATACAGCCCCACACACAACCACAAACAACCACACCAACACAACCACACACACACAACCAAACACACAAACCACACACACACAACCACACACACAACTACACCCAACCATATCCAACCACACATCCACACACACACCCATACCCACACGCACAACCATACCCATACACAACCACAACCACACACACAACCACACACACAACCACACACAAACACACACACACACAACCACTCACACAACCACATACACAACCACACACACAACCACACACACAATCACACACACAACCACACACACAACCACACACAACTACACACAACCACACACACAACCACACACACAATCACACACACAACCACACACACACAACCACACACAACTACAAACACACAACTATACACACAACCACACACACAACCACACACAACCACAACCACACACACACAACCACACACACACACAATCATACCCAACCACACACACACAACTACAACCACACACACACAACCACTCGCAACCACACACACACAACCACACACACACAACCACACACACAACCACACACACACAACCACACACACACAACCACACACACACAACCACACACACACCACACACAACCACATATACAACCACATACACACAACCACACACTCAACCACACACCCAACCACACACACACAACCACACACACAACCATACACACAACCATACACAACCAAACACACACAACCACACACACAACCACAACCACAATCACACACACAACCACACAGAATCACATTCACACAAAATCACACACACAACCACACACACAACCACACATACACAACCACACACACAACCACACACACACAACCACACACACACAACCACACACATACAACCACACATAACCACAATCACACACACAACCATACACACAACCACACACACACAACCACAAACACAACCACACACACAACCATTACCACACACACACAACCACACACACCTATAACCACACCTACAACAACAACCCACACACACAACTACCCATACACACAACCACACACACAACCACACATACAGCCCCACACACAACCACAACCATGCACAGAACCACACACAACCACAACCACGCACTATCACGCACACAACCACACATAACACACAACCACACACACACAACCACACACAACCACAAACACACAACCACACATCCACTCACACACACACAACCACACACACAAGCACAACCACATATCCACACACACAACCACACACTCAACCACAACCACTCACATACACAACCACACACAACTACACACAACCACGCACACAACCACACACACACAAGCACATACACATCCCTACACATACAACCACACGCACAACCACACACACCACACACAACCACGCACACAACCACATACAACCACACACACAACCACACATCCACACACACCCACAACACCTGCACCCACAACCTCACCCACAACCACACAACCACAGACACAACCACGCACACAATCACACACACAACCAAACACACAACCACACACAAGCACATACACAACCTCAACCACACACACAACCACACACACATACAACCACCCACAACCACATACACAACCACACATACAACCACATACACAACCACACATACGCACGCACGACCACTCTCTCACACACACACACTCACACACTTTCTCACACAAACACACTTTCACCAACGCACACACTCTCTCTCTCACACACACTAACACTCTTTTTCTCACACACTAACACTTTCTCACACACAATAACACTCTTTCTCACACACACACACACTCTTTCTCACACACACGAACACCCTTTCTCTCTCTCTCACACACACACACACACACACACGCATTCTAAATCTGTCTCTTGTCCACAGGTTCAGAGCCCCATCCCTGTGAGTGCACAACCCCACTAGCCCTTGCCGCGTTGCCAATCCCGCCGCACATGTGGTGACCGCACAGGTTTCCACATCCCGACTGACTTCTTTAGTCTATGCACCCGCCGGTACCTAGCAGCTAGTGGGCTCTTCTGTCTGGTTGTCAGTGCCGCAGGTACAGCTTTTCTTTCATCAACCGCTTCTAAAACTCCCAAATCACTTGTCACTTTGTTACACTTGCGGCACTTAAAGCGCACACACCCCGTGATGCTATTGTGCCCACCCCGTGCCAGGTGGAGCCTCTGATTGCCTATGAAACTCTGACCTCCGCCGGAGGACCTCTTGTAGTGTGTGTTTGTGTTTCACGGAGGATTAAAATGTAGATTATATGGCAGATGATTCATTCATCTCTTTGCTCCATGTTGCATTTTATCAGTGCAAATTGCAATAGGTCTCGCCTTTAATTAGGTCAAAGCCATTTGCTTTGCTATACAATACCATTAGCAAAGCAAATGGCTTTAACTTAATCAAGGCGAGACCTATTGCATTTTCAATGCTCGGTATTTCAGGCTGCTGAAGATGACTATGTTGAACCATCGACCTCCCATAGCTCAACCCACATATTCGAGTACGCATTATATGCCTGTGAGCTATATACTGTCAGTACACAGAGATCTGACCGACTGCAATACAATATGCAATCTAACCACAGTGACGGTCAAACTGTATCTTGCTATTTAGGGCCTTTTGCCCTCTCCTTTATGGGCGTAGACTTCACTCACTGTATTTTCTTGTAACATTGTGAAGTGTTTGAAGATATATCCAAATGCATTGATAGTAACACAGTATTGCTGATGCCCTGCTCAACTATCAACAATGTATCCTGATGTGTAATGGTTCTTTTCTCTTTGTTTTTACTTGTCTGTTTTATTCCCTCCTATCTGTACTTCTAAAACTTTAAATTTAATAAAAATAAATTATGATGCAAGTGAGAACTGCGAAGTGTGAAAATGTCTAATCTGGCTGAATCTTGGGGGTCTGTTTCACCAAATGAAGTGATCCTATGCAAATACTGTCTTTCACTGAGCCTCTATTTCAGCCTGCAGGCGTCAAGCTGAGTTGGACTCTGATCCCTCTTTAGACCTTCCTCATTGCCCTGTGGGCTTGTCTTCAGAGTTACAGGTGGAGGTATGGCCGAGCACTCAGGAAACGCTGCTTTCTCCTCCTCTCTCCTTTTGTCTTCAGGCATGCAGAATGCAGCTGTAAACAGCACAAGCACAAGGGCAGAGGGCATAGGTGGCCTCCTGACTAGCCTTCATTCTGTGACCATTATAGAAATGGGGTTACCCTAATACGGTACTGGACCTGGGTATAGTATAATACAAAAAACAATGGTCCTAGACCTACTTTAGAAAAGCATTAGTCAATACTCCTTGAGTTCCATAGAATTACCAATTTTTTATGAGCGTTGATCTGGTGCAGCCGCACCCGCTCGAAGTAGTGAATACAATAATATATATAAACAGTAAAAATGCAATACCCAATGTTTTACTCAACCATGCATTTAATTCTTCATGCCAATGGTATACAGTACTAATGTAATCGTTTTTATAAATCAAAGCAGTACAATCATTAAGCAATCATTGTAGAGGGTTGCTCCAGATGGAACGTGCGGGGAGAAGGTGCTCAAGTGAAAAGGGGATGTGAAAAGACTTCAAAGTAGTGGCATAGGAGATAGAGGTTGATATTTTCAAAACAAAAAAGAAGCGGTTGTAATTCACCGTTCCATCGGGACTGGCCACATGTATGGTAAATACACAATTTTACATTTCATTTCATACAGATATAACTTCTTGTGGTGCACGTTTTTTCAAAGAAAACAGCGTGTGTGGTCCAGGCCAGGTACTAGGGGCGTCGACGTTTCGATCCGTCTTGTGGCCGCGAGGGTAATTTAAACCTCGGCCGTGCGGATCTTCCTCAGGACGAAAATGGGGCAACCAACTCTTATAATGATCTAAGTGGTGAATTAAAAGAGGGGGGGGTGAGTCAGGTATTGCATTGGGGAGTAAAATTGATTAAAAAGAAGGGAACCGGGTTGAGGCTTACCCGTCAGGGTCAATGAAACCCGGGTCCTAGTGTGTCAGGGTCCGTCGATTAGTGGGCCCAGCAGTCACTCGATAAGTGTGCGTCAATAAGTTGCCTAGGGTTAAAGGCGATAGATTAATTAGCCAACCCCTCAAAAATGCGGGATTGAAAAGACAATATTGCCCACTTACGATAAAGGGAGTATATTTACCTAGTAGTGGTTTGAGGAGTAAACAATCTCTTGCTCTGTTCAGACCATGTCCGGGGCATTCAAGGCCAAGTTTATCTGAAAGGAGCCGAAGCGTGAGTTAAGTTAAGCCGAAGCGTGAATTGATTAGATTAAAGGGGAGGCGGTAGATGGGGTCGAGCGCTCCCAATGGGTGTCATTACCTTATGTCCGGCCGCGAGCAATTCCCAAGTGAGTTGGCTCGAAGGGAGGTAGCGGCCGCCACTCCAAAGTATAAACCGTACGCGACGTCATTCACACCGGGATGACGCCGCCGGTACGGAACGGACAGGGATGAAAGACTATCCCGACCGGGATAAGAGTCCTGATGTGTGAAGAAAGGTTCAATTACTGCGAGGTGGATACATAATTGAATTATGTGTAATGGATCCGGCGAGATGTATAGGAGGGGGAGTCCCTGGTTATAATTGCCACTTGAATTCTACGGTGGTAAGGACAAGGTATTTCACACGATCTCAGTAAATCAGAGAATATACAGTATATAAAGTTATACATATTGGTTTCAAGAGTAATTACACAAAGTATTCATAATTCAAAAAACAATTAAAATTGGAAGGACGATAATCACGTTGCGCATGGATAGAAGCTCCAACATATATTGATAACCATGTTAACTTCAAGGATTCATTCATCAGAGAATTAATTTAAGGGAGATGAGTATGTATAATTCAAAGAACAATTAAAATTAAAAGGATGATAATCACGTTGCGCATGGATAGAAGCTCCAACATATATTGATGACTTCAAGGATTCATTCATACAGGGATCCATTGAGTCACGTTCTAGGTAGTTGGAGGACCAGTATGAACAATACACAGTAAGGATGTAGTGTACAGTGTATCTACATGAGATGAAAGCCCAAATGAGCCCCTAGTGTGCAACAGAGTGGGGGAATGGTTTCACACAATACCCAGTATTGAGACCTGTCTCCCTATCTCCTCAAATTCGTTCAGGCCATGTGTGATCGTATCAAGAGAATGTATCCACCTACATTCCCTTTTACTAAGAATGTTACCAAAGTCACCTCCTCTTGGATTGGGTTTCACCTTCTCAACGACCCACCATTTCAGACTTTCTGGTGTGTGTTCGAACCTCCTGAAGTGTTCTACTAGTGGTGCGCCTTGTACCATGCAGCGTATGCGGCTACAATGTTGTAGGATTCGACATTTGACTTTCTGGCTGGTCTGTCCTATATACATAAAGCCACAAGGGCAAATGATTGCATAAATAACCCCACTGGTGTTACAGTTACTATGCTCCTGTAGTGTATAGTTTTGACCGTTGTGTGTAAATTCAGTGATTTCCACAGTCATGGCACAGGCTTTACAGAGGCCACATTTGTGGTGCCCTTTGATTGGTGGAATACCCCATAGTGTGGTTTGACCCTGTGGACGTTGTATCGGAAGTAATGATTTGACCACATGGTCCCTTACGTTCTTGCCCTTTCTAAAGGCGTGTAGAGGCGGTGGGATATTACCCAACTCATCCGACACTAAATGCCAGTGTTGGTTGATTGTTTTCTTTATGGCACTGCTTTTAGTATTAAAGGTGGTCACACAGACAATCCTGTCTTCATTTGAATTGGTTTTACATTTTGGGACCAATAGAAACTCCCTGTGGTTGTGCCAAGCACGTTTACGTGCTTTTTTGAGGAGTCTGATTGGGTAGCCACGTTCTAGTAGTCTGGTGAGAAGGCCTGCTGACTCTGCAAAGAAATCCTCTTTCTTGGAGCAGTTCCTACGCAACCTCAGGAATTGGCCAAAGGGCAAATTGTCCCTGAGGTTGCGTGGGTGGTGGCTGGTGTATTTAAGAAGCGTGTTTCGCTCACTGCTCTTCCTATACAGGCTTGTGTGTAATTCGCCGGATTCTGCTTTAATTAAAATGTCGAGAAAGTTGATTTGGTCTCTATTGGATTCAAGTGTAAATTGAATGTCCCTAGAGCATGTGTTCAGCCAGAGATAAAAGGATGTAAGTTGGTCTTCCTCACCCTCCCAGATCATAAGAACGTCGTCTATGTAACGACGCCACAGGACTATGTGATTCCTGTAGGGGTTATGTTCATTCATGATGAATTGTAGTTCGTATTCACTCATGTAAATAATTGCTAAGTTAGGGGCAAAGCTAGCTCCCATCGCTACACCTTTGGTTTGCACATAGTATTGACCCTGGAAGTAGAAATAGTTCTTAGTCATTGCCACACCAAGAAGTTCAATGATGAATTCCGTGGGAACCTTAAATGGTGCAGGTCTTTTATTGAGTACTGACTCAATACAGGATAGGGCAGCCGCTTGGGGGATGTTGGTGTATAGAGAAGTAATGTCCATGGTGGCTAGTATATTACCACTCCGATCATAAGGACGTTCATCCACCAATTGGATGGTTTGCATCGTATCCCTGAGGTAAGTAGGGGTGTTCTCTGCAATGGGTCAGAGAAATACATTGATATATTTGCAAAGCGGTTCCAAAATAGAGCCACATCCAGATATTATTGGTCTCCCGGGGGGGTCCTGCATACGCTTATGTATTTTTGGCAACGTATATATAGTGGGCATTCTGGGGTATTTATTATTGAGATACTCATGTTCTAATTTACTCAAGTATCCAACTGTTAATGCCTTGTCAGTCATGCGTGCAATGATTCTCCCAATCTCTTTTGTGGGATCCCGGTTCAATTTTTCATAATTTCCCTCAACCCACAACTGTGTCAGAATTTCCTTTTTGTAGTCCTCCACGTTCTGTACAACAATGGCCCCGCCTTTATCGGCGGGTTTGATGACTATGTTGGTGTTTGTTTTTAAGGTTTCGAGAGCTAGCCGCTCCTGTTTATTCACGTTGTACTTCACGTACTGCCGTTTGGCCAGAATCTTGTCAATGTCCCTCATCACTACCTGCTCATACGCCAGAAGTTTGTGAGGCATAAGATGGGTAGGAGGATTAAATTTGGAGGGGGGGTCTCAGTCCACTACCGGAGAAGGTAGGGTTCAAAGGGATTTTTTGGAAGTAGTGTTTTAACCTGATTTTGCGGAAGAATTGATGTAACTCTACTTTAAGGTGGAAGTTGTTGGGCATCGAGGTAGGGACAAAGGACAGACCTTTACTCAATATTGCTTGTTCATTAGGTTCCAGTGTGTAGTCAGACAGATTGACTACAGGATTGACAGGTGTGTACGTTACCATCTGTAGTGTTGTCGGCGTGTTTGAATGTCCCCGTGGGTTTCCTGCTGGAAATGTGTCTGTCTCCTCATTCTGCCTCTGCCCTGATTCCATGTTGGTGTTCTCGATCCCCTGGGTCTGCCCCAGGGACGGCCCCGCCCTCGTTGTGTCCACCATGGGTCCTCTGCTAAAAAAGACTGTTGATCTGTGTAGGTGTTATTAGAACCAGGAGTGGTAGTGCTTGGACCTGGGCATTCAGTATCACTCTCTGTACTACTTCCTAATGAGGATCCAGAGAATGTTGTGTATCTCCTAAAACCCCCCCTGCCTCTGCTGGAGTAGGTGCCTTGTTGCTCCCTCACGTAGTAACCCTCCTGTAGATATGGGTAAGTTGTTTTTTTATCGTAAAGTCTGATGTCTCTTGCTACCTTGTCTAGTTTATTAGCCTGGGTATAAAGGTCAAAGTCGCGGATCGTCCTCTCCAGTCTTTCTAAGGCCTCTTTCGCATTATTAAGGGCCCTGTCCTCAATGATCTCTTTTTTCAAGTCAGAGATCTCTTTAGTCAGGCGTTGCACCTCCTCAACTGCAGTTTCAATCCCAAGCACCATCCAGTGCCTGGAACAATTATTGGATACAAAACTGAAGTTTTCTTTAAATTTAGGATTGTCCAAGAAGATAGCTGGTTCGTTTCTAACCTGTAAACCTACCGGGATAACATTAGATGATAGATATTTTGCTAATGTATGCCCATGTAGACGTGTTCTAATCAATTTCTTTTCTAATCTTTCAAGCTTGGATATTTTCTCATTTAGTGTGAGGTCTATATTGGTGGTGGTTCCACCTAAGAAAGTCCCAGCTCCTTGTTCCAATAAGAGTTTTTCTATATAGTCTTCGCTATATGCCAATGTCTCTCTCTCGGACATAGTTTACGAAAATGTTATACGATTAACATAGATCACATATATTCATGAACAACAAACAAACATTAATTACTTAACACTAACAAACATTTAACATAGAAACCCTCGCAGGCATAACCTGCACAAAGGTGGCCATTATAGAAATGGGGTTACCCTAATTCGGTACTGGACCTGGGTATAGTATAATACAAAAAACAATGGTCCTAGACCTACTTTAGAAAAGCATTAGTCAATACTCCTTGAGTTCCATAGAATTACCAATTTTTTATGAGCGTTGATCTGGTGCAGCCGCACCCGCTCGAAGTAGTGAATACAATAATATATATAAACAGTAAAAATGCAATACCCAATGTTTTACTCAACCATGCATTTAATTCTTCATGCCAATGGTATACAGTACTAATGTAATCGTTTTTATAAATCAAAGCAGTACAATCATTAAGCAATCATTGTAGAGGGTTGCTCCAGATGGAACGTGCGGGGAGAAGGTGCTCAAGTGAAAAGGGGATGTGAAAAGACTTCAAAGTAGTGGCATAGGAGATAGAGGTTGATATTTTCAAAACAAAAAAGAAACGGTTGTAATTCACCGTTCCATCGGGACTGGCCACATGTATGGTAAATACACAATTTTACATTTCATTTCATACAGATATAACTTCTTGTGGTGCACGTTTTTTCAAAGAAAACAGCGTGTGTGGTCCAGGCCAGGTACTAGGGGCGTCGACGTTTCGATCCGTCTTGTGGCCGCGAGGGTAATTTAAACCTCGGCCGTGCGGATCTTCCTCAGGACGAAAATGGGGCAACCAACTCTTATAATGATCTAAGTGGTGAATTAAAAGAGGGGGGGTGAGTCAGGTATTGCATTGGGGAGTAAAATTGATTAAAAAGAAGGGAACCGGGTTGAGGCTTACCCGTCAGGGTCAATGAAACCCGGGTCCTAGTGTGTCAGGGTCCGTCGATTAGTGGGCCCAGCAGTCACTCGATAAGTGTGCGTCAATAAGTTGCCTAGGGTTAAAGGCGATAGATTAATTAGCCAACCCCTCAAAAATGCGGGATTGAAAAGACAATATTGCCCACTTACGATAAAGGGAGTATATTTACCTAGTAGTGGTTTGAGGGGTAAACAATCTCTTGCTCTGTTCAGACCGTGTCCGGGGCATTCAAGGCCAAGTTTATCTGAAAGGAGCCGAAGCGTGAGTTAAGTTAAGCCGAAGCGTGAATTGATTAGATTAAAGGGGAGGCGGTAGATGGGGTCGAGCGCTCCCAATGGGTGTCATTACCTTATGTCCGGCCGCGAGCAATTCCCAAGTGAGTTGGCTCGAAGGGAGGTAGCGGCCGCCACTCCAAAGTATAAACCGTACGCGACGTCATTCACACCGGGATGACGCCGCCGGTACGGAACGGACAGGGATGAAAGACTATCCCGACCGGGATAAGAGTCCTGATGTGTGAAGAAAGGTTCAATTACTGCGAGGTGGATACATAATTGAATTATGTGTAATGGATCCGGCGAGATGTATAGGAGGGGGAGTCCCTGGTTATAATTGCCACTTGAATTCTACGGTGGTAAGGACAAGGTATTTCACACGATCTCAGTAAATCAGAGAATATACAGTATATAAAGTTATACATATTGGTTTCAAGAGTAATTATACAAAGTATTCATAATTCAAAAAACAATTAAAATTGGAAGGACGATAATCACGTTGCGCATGGATAGAAGCTCCAACATATATTGATAACCATGTTAACTTCAAGGATTCATTCATCAGAGAATTAATTTAAGGGAGATGAGTATGTATAATTCAAAGAACAATTAAAATTAAAAGGATGATAATCACGTTGCGCATGGATAGAAGCTCCAACATATATTGATGACTTCAAGGATTCATTCATACAGGGATCCATTGAGTCACGTTCTAGGTAGTTGGAGGACCAGTATGAACAATACACAGTAAGGATGTAGTGTACAGTGTATCTACATGAGATGAAAGCCCAAATGAGCCCCTAGTGTGCAACAGAGTGGGGGAATGGTTTCACACAATACCCAGTATTGAGACCTGTCTCCCTATCTCCTCAAATTCGTTCAGGCCATGTGTGATCGTATCAAGAGAATGTATCCACCTACATTCCCTTTTACTAAGAATGTTACCAAAGTCACCTCCTCTTGGATTGGGTTTCACCTTCTCAACGACCCACCATTTCAGACTTTCTGGTGTGTGTTCGAACCTCCTGAAGTGTTCTACTAGTGGTGCGCCTTGTACCATGCAGCGTATGCGGCTACAATGTTGTAGGATTCGACATTTGACTTTCTGGCTGGTCTGTCCTATATACATAAAGCCACAAGGGCAAATGATTGCATAAATAACCCCACTGGTGTTACAGTTACTATGCTCCTGTAGTGTATAGTTTTGACCGTTGTGTGTAAATTCAGTGATTTCCACAGTCATGGCACAGGCTTTACAGAGGCCACATTTGTGGTGCCCTTTGATTGGTGGAATACCCCATAGTGTGGTTTGACCCTGTGGACGTTGTATCGGAAGTAATGATTTGACCACATGGTCCCTTACGTTCTTGCCCTTTCTAAAGGCGTGTAGAGGCGGTGGGATATTACCCAACTCATCCGACACTAAATGCCAGTGTTGGTTGATTGTTTTCTTTATGGCACTGCTTTTAATATTAAAGGTGGTCACACAGACAATCCTGTCTTCATTTGAATTGGTTTTACATTTTGGGACCAATAGAAACTCCCTGTGGTTGTGCCAAGCACGTTTACGTGCTTTTTTGAGGAGTCTGATTGGGTAGCCACGTTCTAGTAGTCTGGTGAGAAGGCCTGCTGACTCTGCAAAGAAATCCTCTTTCTTGGAGCAGTTCCTACGCAACCTCAGGAATTGGCCAAAGGGCAAATTGTCCCTGAGGTTGCGTGGGTGGTGGCTGGTGTATTTAAGAAGCGTGTTTCGCTCACTGCTCTTCCTATACAGGCTTGTGTGTAATTCGCCGGATTCTGCTTTAATTAAAATGTCGAGAAAGTTGATTTGGTCTCTATTGGATTCAAGTGTAAATTGAATGTCCCTAGAG